>NC_039359.1:158943849-159279566 GCF_003573695.1 Papaver somniferum | reverse complement strand
AAATCATTAAGATTGGGCGAGACATGGCGAAGTTTGTAATGAAGTTTGTACTTGAATAAAAATGTAAATATTTAAGCATCAAATGAGATTGGGCGAGTTGAAACAAAATCCGAAGCCCAAATTTGATGCATAACGACGCAATTGAGTGATGTCGAAGTGAACAAGATCCGATCAAATCGAGTAAAATTAGATTTAACTGGATGGAGTCTAATTCCAACCTAACTCAAATTTTGTGGTTGTTTTTTATTTTCTATACCAAAAGAAATATATTTAAATTAAGCAACACTTGCAAGAAGTTGTTCGTCCAATAATCTGAAGCTAATAATGTTGGATGGATCGGTAATCGAATCCTCAAATTTGTGGATAATTAGTCAAAATAAGCGTTATCCAATGACTGTGAGATAAAAAGGAGTACAATTCGGTTAAATTGAGTATTATCTAGTAATTTCGAGTATAATTTGATGGAATGTTGAGTAAAATTGGATCAAATTTTTGGATCACCACTACAAGTAAGTGTTATCCAGTGATTGTGGAAGAAGGTTGAGTATATTAGGATTTGATTGGAACAACATTAGGTGGATAATGGGTTATAGTGAGTATGATCTAGTTATTTTGAATATGCTTTGGTAAAATAGAGTAAACTAGATTAAATTGGTGGATAACCAGTCATGAAAAGTGTTATCTAATGATAAAGAGAGAACTTTAAGCATAATTGAATTACATTAGATGAAATTGGGGTCAATGATCGGCCATATTGAATATCATCTAGTGATTTTGAGTATGATTTGATGGAATGAAGTAAAATTGAATAACGTTGGATTTAATTTGTAGAAAATCAGTTAAAGTAATAGTCATCTAGTGATCGATGAAAGAAAGTTGAGTTTAATTGGAGGGAATTGGATGGACTTACATGGGTAATCAATCATACTAAATACGACCTAGCTATGTTGAATATGATATGATGGAATAAATTATTATTGAGTAAAACGAAGTTTGTGATCCATATTGGGTTATTACATTAAGGAGTCAACTAGAAAAGAAAATTATATACAAGTATGTTTGCCAAAGGTGTCAACTAGTACAATTTGGTCGAAGAAAAATTGAACAATATGGTTTCATATCGTAGTCGGAAAAGAACCTGGCTGGCTAAATCTACACGACATCTCTCTAAATGGTTGTGGCTTAACGTTCAATGTGAAATTAGTCTTATCAGGTAGTTGTGGTACAACGTTCGATTTTGAATTAGTCTAAGTCGATGCTTAATTTTTGACATTATACCTGAGAAATATCAAGACACACTTTGGTATATTTTTTTTTTTCTTTTTTTATTTTGAAGCATGCTTTTTATCAAATATTAAGAGACTATTACACGAGGATATATAATACCCAAGATTCATCGGTTACTATAAGATTTGGCAAGACAAAAATCTATATCAACATGATCTTGGGGGTGAGAAAACAGTCTTCGGATCGGAGTTACATCGGTGGGTGTGTTGGAGTCGAAGGTCGGAAGGCTCAAAGTTTAATTTTACTTAGATTCATCAGAATCCTTGTGTCGTACTCTCTATAATCGGTTACTCGCATAATCTCATCTAGTTTTTTCCAACTAAACTCATTTGTCACTCATTAACACTAGATCACACTTACCTTATGACCAATTATGCACCTAATGCCCGTAAATAGCTAGATTTCTTGAGTGAACCGAAAAATTATAAGCATAAAATAGAGGAACGATACTAGTGTGTCAGATTATAATATAAAGAAGATAGTTACTTGGTCAAAATTTTATTCTTACGTAGATTATTTTTATTATTTTTAGTTTTTTTTAGTGGTCTAATTTTTGTTTATATGGGAAAATGATGTCCAAAAACAATAAATAGTTTCATATGTTAAGATAATATTTTAAAAAAATGCTATAAATTCGATTATTTTTTCAAAAAAAAAAACTAAAAAAGAAATTAAGTTTGAAAAAGAAGCACCGTCGATATTATTTCCAGCTAATGTATTAGATGTGAATGACCACCGTTGGATGTTCTTATCAACAATCGCTTGTTAGAAAAACCCTAAACTAAGCCGCCTCTCAATGCATTCTCCTCTCCTTACCCTTGCGCCTCAACTTCTCTTCTTCTCATCCAACTAGTTCGATCGATCAAATTATCTGGTACTTACTCCTATTTTCTAATCGTAGAAGAAGATGATGGATTCATCCGCTGAATCTTCAAACTCGTATGAACTTTTTTCAATTGGATGTATCACCTTTGATCTGTTTCAGTTGATTTTGGTTGTTTGTTTTTGAATTGATTTTTTTTTTCTGTGAATTTGTAAATACAGGAAGGGAACGAAGGGATTTTCAGTAAACCTAGCTATTCTGGATTGTAACCAAGCTGCAAGTTAATTTGTCGTGGATGAAGGATGAACGATAATAACTCTGTTACACCCAGAAACCCCGAGACAATGGAAATCTCACCGCTCTTTGGTGGTGATATCATCCTTATCAAGGTAACATCTTTTCTATATTTTTGGTTATTAAGGTTTGTTTGATTGTTAGGGTTTCGAATATTTATGTTAATTCTTATGTGGATTATTACAAAAAAAACTTGGAACTGTTGAGTCTTATTGCTATGCCGATGTAGTTATTTGTTAGTGTTTAAAAATTCTAAGGTATGGGAATTATTCGGTGAGAGTTGTTCAGTAAGGGTTGGCTTTGGATCTTTACTTGTATGCTGCATTTTTTGAGTGGGTGAAATGATTCAATTCAATTGGGTTTGGAAGTGTTTTTGTTAATCTTTTATTGGTGTTATACTCAAAATTGAGTGGGTGATAATGCTTCAAGTCTATTGGATTTTTTTTTTTGTTAATCTCTTATTGGCCTCGTACTCAAAATTGACTAAGTTTTTGTATCTTCTGATGCATTATTATTTTGAATTCTCACTTTTCTGGTCTAACTATGAGGCAGTTAATTGCATTTAGAATTTTAGAGGTTCCAAAGTCGAGTTCTTTTAGGTTTGTGCAAACCTTTAGGGCAAATGTTGTTTATACTGATACATATGATTAATGTACTTAAACGTTTTTGTTTGTTCATCTAGTTTTATCTTACATATTAGCAGCTTTCATTCCTTCTGTTGACTGTCCGCATTATGTCTGCCAATCTTTTAGTCTGACATGCGAGAACAACCTATGTAACCTTTAAATGCTTCCAATCACTTTGTCTTTTTTTTTCTTCCATAGGTTTGTGAGTCCTAAGGCGTAAAATAATTCTACCAAGCACCTGTTGTTTTTTATCTTTGTTGAATCTGCTATCTTTCTCAAGTATGTGTACTTTACTTTCAGGACATATTGAAGACACAAGGGGGACGCGTAGATTGTTCAATGCTGTTGAATCTATTCCCCGTGTTACAAGGAAGGAAAAGTGGGCCTTGAATTGGATTCGAAGGTATTATTACATTTCCCTTACTCATTGTTGTTACATGTATCGTCGTCGATTTTTCTGGAACAAGGTTTATGTTACGGATCAGATTTAGTTTCTCTTTCAAATTTATAGTTTGTTCGAGAAGGGTCAGGGGCTGTATCATGCACCAAGTTTTGTCTCTATCTATTAACATCGTAGTCAGTGTCACGCTCTGAATACTCTGTATGTTGTGCTTACTATTGGATAGCTGGTAATACATATTGTAAGAACCTACATTTGATAGGAAAGCAGGATTTAAGCATCTGATCAAGTACACAATGTTCTCTTCATTGTTGCAGCTGGAGATTTATAGGTTTCAGCACAAGCTGTTCTTGTACGATACAAACATCGACAAATGTTATCAGGTTTTCAAAGTTACCTAAAGCTGTACTCTATACATCAATTTAGAAGCTTGCAAGTTATATGGAAATTGATGAGCGTTCTTTAAGGTTGATGATTAGAGATTGGGAACCAAAATTGTTTTCACTTTTCCCAGTTTAGGACCTGCACATCCCAGGCCAATTTTTATGACTTAGAAGCACAAAAGCCATCCTGTTTCTGTTGACGGCTGAAAGATTACCTCCAATGCGGGTTAATTTACTTTTTGATGCCTGTGACTGTGTTTTTAGATCTTTTGTACGGATATTATTGATTTGTAAGAATAACTATATGGCACACTATACAGGAATCAGTGTATTGTAATGTTTTTCAAATAAATAAATAAATAGAATGTTCACTTTCAATTTTGTTTTTTTTCTTTTTTGGAACAATTTTCTTACATTTTTTATTCTTTTGTGTGTTCCTGAATTATATTTTCTTTTGCTTATTAGCTATTCAATCACTTGCATCACTTAATATTAGTCATGTTGAGTCGATCGTAACTATAAGTAGTGCATTGGCCATGTTTAAATGCACTTTGTGTGTGTAAATGATAAAGATGGCCATGACTGAAATGAATCCATGTAACTTTAAAGTAATAAATAGCCACGCTGAAACCATAGTTTGCGTCTATAAGGGCTTTATCGGCATGGTTTTATTGATTTGTCGTGTCACTGTAAATCATGGATTGGTCATGATAAAACTAAATTCGTGTGTCTAAAAGGTAAATAATAGCTACGTTGAAAGATGTCGTGTCTAAAAGGTAAATAATAGATGCGTTGAAAGATGTTTGTGCGATCGTAACTCATAAATTGGCCATGGTGATACGAAATTCGTGTGTCTGATTGTTAACGAATGCCATGGTTAAAATAAAATCCATGTGACGTTAAGGTAAAATTTAGCCACGTATAAATCAAATTGTGTGTCTACAAGGATCCTATAGCCATGGTGACAGTAAAAACGCTTAACTACAAAAAAAGTAATGAGTACCATATATACACGATAATAGAGGTACGGCCATGATCAATCATATTTTGTAGTCACTCAAAGTTTATGTAGCCATAAAGGTACCTCTTTGTCACGGCACCTGATGCCACATTTTTGGAGTTAAAAATTTTCATGGCCAAAGGCCTATGGACACGGTGATTAAGTGTGGCCTATGTGAAGATTTGTACTAGTGACCCAAGGATCACTCTCTCTCCTAGATTTCTAGTTCTGACGACGAATGAATCGTTTAAGATCTACAAAACCCTAATTTTAAAACAACTCGCCAAAATCTCTAACTTCTACCATTTTAAAGCAATTTCAACCTTTCTCAAACTCTTAGATGAGGATGAATCCCCGATCTAAGTCCCTGTTTCTGGGCGCCAAAATGTAACTACTGGAAACCCAGTAGCACTCCCAAGTAAGAAAAGAAACAGATCTAAGACATGATAAAGGTTTTGGATAAGAAGTTCTTTATTAATTAACCACTCCAAGTAGTGAAAAATACAAATTTTTGAGTACAAGGAAATCCTAATTTCTCACCCAAAGCAAAGCTCTCCCTCACCAAAGAATCCGTCCCTCATACATTGCCCTAGGACCCCTATTTATAGACCAATCAACCCTAATGGTGTACAACTCATTTTTCTTCGCCTGGATCTCGTGGAGATGCTTTATACTTCGCCCAGATCATTTTCCATGAAGTTTTCCCCTTTCTTTCGCTGACAACTTTGGGTGTTTGTCGGGACAACTGTCTCTTTTCTTGCTCCATAATTACTTACTTCGCAAGTTATCTTTCTAGCCAAGTAAACTTACTTCGTCCATCTTTATTTCGTGGCTGGTGCCTTGCCGGGTACTCCAACTGATTCTTTGCAGTTTAGATTCCTTAGACGAGGTACTTCATTTTAGGATGCTTCGTGCTTTGTGTTATTAGTTAGTGGCGAGGTAATTTTGACATTTGATTTGACAAGTTACTGACCGAGATCTTCAAGTAAGATTCTTCAGTCCTATTTCATGCCTTCCTATGCGGCCACGTGGCGAACCTATTTTGTGTACCTACAGGTGGTTCTTGCTAAATGGAAAATTATTTGTTGCCGACTTGAGAGTCTCCATTTTGTTCACTGTTATAGAAAAGTTAACTTCTCGATTGACTCTCTTGCTAACAGAGGAGCAAGACTGAAAGAGGTGTACGTTGGTCAGCCAAGTTGGATGCCGCATATTGAAGTGCCAGAGATAGCTTACTATAGGTTTTGGTTGTTAATCTGTTTTGCTGTTTTTTTGGTCTTTCGTTTCCTTTTGCTTAATCTTGGATGGCTTTTGCTTGTTTTGGCTTATCCCTTGTAATTCTTTTTGTAAAGAGTTGAGTTGGTGCTTAACCGAAGACCACCAATCCACCACTAAAGTCAATAACTTGGCAGTAAAAATGTTAGATTCATCCAGGACCGGAAACAATTAGCACTTGCTCTGATGATATATAAATAGTTCTAGTCACGAATACCAACCCACTTGAAATATTTTTTTTGCTCGGCAGATCCACTTGAAAAATGATAAACTTTTTTATTAAATAAGACAATATATTAATGAACCCAAAAATAATTCATGACAAAAAAATAAATAAGAGGTGGTATCCACTACTTGCAATTGTTAGGATCAATAGTAGAATGTCCTAATTTGCTATCTAGAAGTAGACTGATCTTTACCAATTACCCACTCCCCATTCTATCTTCATATATATATATTTTTTTTTGATAAAACTTCCGTCTTCATATCCAAATATTCACATTAATGGAAAAGGCGAACCATGGCCGGGAGTTCCTTGCTGGGTGTGATTCAGTCAGCTACGATCATATGAAAGAAATGAAAGCATTCGATGATACAAAAGCTGGTGTCAAAGGAGTAGTTGATGCTGGAGCACTCTCGAGAATTCCAAGGATATTTGTTCGACCCCAAGATGAGCTTGCTAATGATGAGAGATTGTTCATGCCTAGTAACGGTGATTTTAGTGAGAATGGCAAGTTTGAGACTCCAATAATAGACCTCAAAGGGGTTCTTCCAATGAACAAAATCAATGATGATTATGATCAACAACGACATAACGAGATTGTCAATGAAATTCGACATGCTTCAGAGACATGGGGTTTCTTTCAATTGATTAACCATGGGATTCCTATAACCGTGATGGACGAAATGATGGAAGGTGTAAAAAGATTTCATGAACAAGATGCAGAAGCTAAGAAGCCTCTATACTCAAGAGATCCAAACAAAAAGGTGGTCTATTTTAACACTCATTTTCATTTTCATAAAGCAAGATATGCTGAATGGAAGGACAGCCTGGTATGCCGAATGCTCTCTCCAGATCCTATCGACCCTGAAGATTTGCCGGACACATCCAGGTAATTATCTCGTTTTTTCAATAGTTTGTTTTTACCGAATCAACTCCGTTGTATTATTGACATGTATGATCGGTTTCATGGTTCTCATATCCAGTGATATTATGCTTGAGTACACACAACATCTTATTTGTCTGGGGGATATTCTTATCGAGTTACTATCGGAGGGTCTAAGGCTCCATCCTCAACACCTTAAAGGCTTAGATTGTACCAAAAACTTGGTTAACATTGGCCATTACTATCCAGCATGCCCAGAGCCAGAACTAACTCTAGGTGGTGGTAAGCATTCTGATCCTACGTTTTTTACTATCCTTCTCCAAGATGACATTGGTGGCCTTCAGTTCCTTCATCAGGATTACTGGGTTGGTGTCACCCCGGTGCCTGGAGCTCTATTAGTAAACATTGGTGATTTACTGCAGGTATGTATGCATATATAATTTTCTTTTTGTTGACATATATATATATATAACTTGTTAGTTGATTACACTTACATATATATGCATCTGTACGCAGGTGATCAGCAATGAAAGGTTTAAAAGCGCTGAACATAGAGTTGTGGCGAATTTTACAGGACCAAGAATTTCAGTGGCATCATTTTTCAGTGGTTCCAAGACATCCACAAAGCTGTATGGTCCCCTTAAAGAACTTAGTTCTACTGAAAATGATGATGTGGCTAATTATGATCGACCATTATACAAAGATATCACTATTAAAGAATATCTAGAGGTTTATCATTCTAAAGGGCTGAACGTGTTGAGCCACTTTAGGTTGTAATACTCCATAGTTCATGTTTCATTTCAGCCGAGTGTGGTGATATTGCAGTGAATTGTTTTGTGTAATAATGGATAATAATTCTGTAAGTTATTTTCTTTTGTGACCCGTGTAAATTCCATTTTATTGTGGGAACTGTAGGTGCATGATAAAATGGACTACGAATCCATATTAAGGCCGAGAGATAAGCACCGTATATAATTACCATTTTTTTTTTTTGGCACTGAACTCAAATTTGGAGCCAAAAAGGTTTAAGTTCATCCAAGGCAGAAATGATTTGCTTCCTGTTAACCAACATGCATTGCAATCACATATTCAGATCTTCTAAAGAAGCTAGTTTCATTGTGCAACCGAACCAATTATTATAAAGACCATCTTCTTGATGTTAGAGATGAAATGGGTGTGCAGAAGTTTGATAGGAAGACATACTATGTCTGGGTATAGAGAGTTATTAAACAACTTTTACTAGATTAGGAATGCTGAAGAAATGATTGGATTTATATTTGGATAATCTATTAGCTTATCGGGACAGTGTTTTTGCAACATTGTAGTCCTCTTGATCCGTGGCTCTTTGAGTTTGTATGTCTTTGAAATCTTTTTGGATCATTAAAGGGGTCAGTTTATTAGCTCTAGCATGGTGGTTAGTTGCTCATTATAGCACGCATCTATATGATTTTGGTAATTGTCTAGCCCCTTTGATAAATAAATAGAATAATGATATCCAATGCTATACAGTTCATGCACTGCGATATCTTTTAATCCGAAGAAGATTAGTTTCCTACCGAGTTTTGAGGTTCTGATTTGTAAAACGCCCTAGAAATCCAATTCAAAACCAATTGACAACAAGTAAACTAGCTTCTGCGTACATTCAATATTTATAGCGATTACAAGCGATTACAATACTGCTTCAACCACCGTCTGTGGAGTCCAGCTTGAATCCATCGAATAGGTCCAACAAGTGACTTCACACCATTCTTCAAGCTTAGTGCTATACCATTGATATATATGTGTGATGTTTTTCATTCTATTTGAAATATTTGTTTGTTGTTCTCCTTTCTGTTTGATCAAAACTTCAAACTTCAATACAACAAAAACTTCCCATTATGGAATAAAATAAGCAGGTTTTATCTCCTAATAGAGATGCTAGAATATTATTATGAGCGTATATACCTAATTTGATAACAAATTTATGTTAAACATTACCCAAAAAGGATTAGGATTCACATGCTGTGACGCACAAATTTGTCAAATACATAAAAGCTGCCAAAACAGTGATGTTATACTTCTATAATTATCGGACAATTAATCGATCACTTGAAAATTAGTGCTAGTTTGGGTGGGGGTGAGTGAAACAACAACTTGATACGGCCAAGAGGCAAGTTCATTGCTGTTATGCATATACAGATGATACTTAGCAAATATGAAGTTTAATCAATTGATTAATTTGACAATATGAAATTAATCAATTGATTTCAGCCACTCTGACCAAATGTATGGATGCACATATATTGCACTTCAAACAACTTGCACCTTAATGCCAGCGTCTCTTAGTATGTCTTAACCCACGAGGCACCGCAAGTTTGCCAAAGGAAAGTGGCGTTAATTAGCTAGTTTAAAGGAATCCATGGTATTGCGTTCATGAGTGTGATTCGTGTGAATACAGTCCCCACGCACTGAGCATGAATGAGTTTGTGCAAGGTCTTTTTATCGGAGTTAATTTTTGACTGAACGGAAGTGTATATGAATACAAAAATTCTTAACAAAATGTTCCAATAAACAACCCCAAAACTGCTCTCTTTCTACTATTTTACGGCTTAGTTAGTGGGGGTCAATGCCCAAAAGTGTACCCCTACAGAAAGCTAACGTGGGAGAAGTTCGTAAAATATTTTCTGGACGATCTGTCTAATATCAGGTAGTATCGGTTGCTGCTATGTGTTATGCGCTTAGAGATCAAAACTCGCACAACTAAAACAAGATTACCAATTAAATAAAAAGCTTGAATTAGCTGTCAACTTCGGAGCTTTCTTTTCTCCAAATATTCGAATTTCACCATATACTATAGCAGAAAGACCAAGCACTGAAACATTTCGATAAGTAGAGCATGGTGCATTGATTGGTTCCAACATTTTTTTTTCCAGAATTACCTTCTTTTCTTTAGAAGACGCTCAGCCTCTTTAACAAGATCTTGGTCTGGCGGGCGACTCTGGCTTGAGAACCTTCTTATCATATCGAGTAACAAGTTTAGGCGCCATGTCTGGAAGAGAAAGACTTCTTGAGAACCTCCTTAACAAGTTGTTACAGATTTGATTTTATCATCGGGAAACCAGTATTACACCTAAGCATTATAATTACCACATTTGTTTCGAGACCTAAAATTCGTCAACTAACTTAATTTCCGATGATCTGATTTGAAATTTGTTTCGTTGGCCAAATTTGTTTTTGATAAGAAAAAAATCCCCCAGTGACGTTGCTGTCGGTACAAAACGAAAGGGGTTTTCGAAACTTCAGGTTGCTTTGTGGCCTGAACCTAAGATAATGGATTCTAGTGAACCAGGAACTCATCTTACAGACGATATTGTTGATGAAGGGCTTGAGATATTCAAGTTCAGTTTGATTGGAAGGTTGGAGTTTAAGGATTTGACATTGCCTAAGTAGGTTACAGTGTCTGATGATCAATGGAAAATTCCCAGATTTCAGCTAACTCCGATGGAAAAAGGTTTCACAATCCAGTTATCATCTCGAAGATAAAAAAAAAATCTGACTTGTAACCAAAAAGCCATGTAACAACCCCATTTTCTCTCTATCGTGATCCAAAATCTACCATGATTCAAGATATTTATCGTGACCCGAAGTCTTCCCCATGATCTAAAATTTACCACTATAACTTTATCCACCCAATGATTCGAGAGTCTTGGTTTGTCCGAAAACCCCCACATGTTATATTCACTTAGTTTTTAAAATGTTTGTTGCATAGAGACGTATTCATTGATCTGCCTTTTTTTTTGTTTTAATACATCACTGCTTTAAAAAAAATAAAAAATGAAACAATATTTTCAAATAAATAAAATTTGTGAAATTTAGACGTATGGTTGATTAGGTATGCATTAACCAATTACCATGATCCATCTCAGTACATGATGCTTCAAAAAAAAAATAATCTCAGTACATGACAATATTTTCTTCTTCTTAGCATAATAGCATTTATCTGATCATCATTCGAATCTTCTTCATTATTGTTCAAGAGAAGAGAGATATCAATAGTAGGAATTCTATCTGTTTCAGACATAATTGGAGTTACTATACGATTAGAAGTCAAGACATACAGTATTAATAACACAATTATGTGTGATACTGCCTCTCTTTTACCCTTGGTTAATGCATTCTTATCGACCAAAAAAAAAAAAAAAAAACTAGTCCCAAAAGCTAAACAACATTAGAATTGATCATCAGACATGCCACCTAAGAAATATACAGCCGTAACACTGTAGAGCTTTAAGGTTGCCGCAGGGAGTTACTATAAATTCCACCGGAGTTGCCAAAAACCACCTGTAGCAGCCTCTTCATTAGATTTCTTGCAACTTGATTTATCGATAAAACAAAAAATTTCCAGGTCAAGAAGCATCAAGCTCTTATTTCCTAATAAAAACGTAGTTGGTGGTTCCGATACCAAAATTTGTTTTAAACCTTACCCAAAATATGGGTAAGTGGCCAAGTGGGAGTATAAAACCGTTAACTCATAGTTTTTCTAATATTTTCATATGGAGTGACGCACAAGTTTGTCGATTACGGAAAGTTTTAAACAAGAAAACAATGACCACCATTATAGTTTAATCCGGATGTAGAAGTTGCCTAACCAAGAAAAGATTGATATATTAATCGATGATTAATCGTTAAAAATTGAGAATAAAACAACATTTGATGCGGCCAATTTCGAATTATTACTATATTAAACCAACTTCATGACAAAGATTAAAGACAGGATCCTCCCTCTCACGAATAGGGCAAAAGACGCAATGACACTTCTTACCGCAAGGGATAACACTAGCCGGCAGACGACGTATGGCGAATTTTTTTTTCACCTAAATGGCAAATGATCTGTTGTTCAATCCGGTTAGCTAAATGCCAATAAAAATGACCGAGTATGTCCAAATATTCACCTTCATGGAATATGTAAACCATGGCCAAGAGTTCCTTGCTGGATGTGAGTTAGTCAGTTATGATCATACCAAAGAAATGAAGGCATTTGATGATACAAAAGCTGATATGAAAGGAATAGTTGATGCGGAAGCCCTCACGAAAATTCCTAAGATATTTGTCTGTCCGCGGGATGAGCGTGCTAAGGATTAGAGATTGTTCATGCCTAGTAACAGTGACATTAATGAGAATAGTAAGTTTAAGGCTCCAATAATAGACCTCAAAGGCGTTGCATGCACCAATGAATAACAGAATCAACAATGATTATGATCAACAACGACATAACGAGATCGTTAATGAGATTCGACATGCTTCCGAGACATAGGGTTTCTTTCAATATTACTTCCGTCATCAATATCACTAAACTCGACTGCATGCAGCATGTCTGTATTGCAATACTATTATATTGTTGTGGGCAACCAATTTCTAAATTTCATGAACGCCGACTAGTTGGTCATTATAGCCTGCATCTAATATAGCTCATGCGACGATTTCTTTTAGTCCGAAAAAAGTTATCGAGGTTACTAGTTTTGTATCAAAATTTGCAAAAGTCGATAGATATCTGATTTAAAACCAATTGACAATCCCTCTGGTCGCATATTATATTCAACCACCGACTGGCGGAGTCCAGCTTGAAGCCATCGAGTAGGTATAAGTGATTCCATATGTTAACATCAAGCTTAGGGTTATAGCGATGATCGTATAACCACTACCATATATTGATATGCTTGTTGTTTTCTCCTAGGATATTATTACAAGCGTTACGTATAACCATGCACATCTGGTAACAAGTTTTAATCACACATGCGGTGATGCACAAGTTTGTCGAATACATAGAAGCTGCAAAAACAATGATGCTATACTTCAATTATGTTTTAGTCTTGATTACTTTAATATAATATGCGTGGGAGAGTAGAAAACAACAACTTGATAATTGGTGCTAGCTAGTGGGGTGGCCAAAAGAGAAGGTGTTCTTTTTTTTGGCGAAACTCACAAAAGAGGTTTAATTCAAGGAATCAAAGGAAAAAGAACGGAAAGGCAAGCCAAAAAACAAGTTGATTCCAAGGATGCATATACCTGGTACATGGCTATTCCATTATTAGATTGCAGCACCTACTTCAAATTTAATTTATTATTATTATTAGGTTTAATAATAGTACGATTCCAATAATCAAATTAATCAATTGATTTAAATTCTTCATAATAGTACGATTCCAATAATCAAATTAATCAATTTATTTGAACCACTAACAAATACAGTATGAAGTTTAATATTGTACAAGTGCCTCAACTTGCACCTTAATTAATGCAGGCGTATCTAAGGACGTCTTAACCTACGAGGCTCCGGAAGTGGCCAGAGGAAAAGTGGTCGTTCATTTACTAGTTTAGTTTATCTCTACAGTAAAGAGATTAGTGAAATCAAATAAAAAAAAAGATTAATACAGTCCCCATGCACTAAGCAATACGCATATGACCTCAAAATATAGTTGTTTGTGTAGCTTAAATCTTTTTACCAGAGTTTTTGACTTAATGGAAGTGAATATTAATGCAATTTTTTTTAAACTGAATGATCTTAATAAAAACTTCAAAAGTGCCCTCTCATGATTATTTTTTTAGTAGACTCCGTCTGCATTTGTGCAGAATACACCCTTTAGTACCCAAAAGGTTCTTCACTTTTTTTTTTCTTTTTGTGGTGGTTTTTTCTTCTTCTGGCGAACAGTTTTTTTGTTATGGTTTAGTAGTTACTATTTTGGCATTCTTGCTATGTTTAAATTCTTTTCTATAACGGGTCGGTCTGCCCCAAAATTATCCCTATAAATAGGTTACGCTGTTATGTGATAAGACATCCAAACTCGCATGTATATCTCAAACATGCATCTCCAATGTGTTTTGGTCTCATTCTCACTGATAAGTTTTTACTACTTGAGAGTGCGGCCTGAATTTTTCTTATTAGCTCCATTTCTATTAGTATTATTTTCCTTGTATTCGAAACATAAGAAGACTCAAGTTATTGTGCGTTGGCCAATTGTAAGTGTGTTTCCATCGATCTTCCAAAACATGCATCGTATTCATGATTGGACGGTCGATGTCGTCAATTTGTGGGGAAGCACCATAGTCGAAAGAGGAGCCATTTTTGGGTATTTCACCGGACTAGTCACAACTGATCCTCGAAACATCGAGTACATACTCAAAACCAACTTCTCCAATTTCCCTAAGGGAGATGATTTTGCAGAGACATTGGACATATTTGGCGATTCGCTAATAATGGATTCACCATCGTGGAATTATCATAGGAGGATGACAAGAAGAGTTCTCATGTCAAATATATCGCGTAACATTATAGCCAATACAAGCAAGAAGGTAGTGCGAGATTCTCTCATCCCTTTTCTACATGATGCTGTAGAAAATTCGTTGGTTATCGACTTACAAGATGTGTTCTTGAGGTACACCTTTGATACTTCATTTAGCGTCCTATTCGGAAGAAGCGCAAACTATCTTTCTCCCTGTCTTCTTCCTAATGAGCTTGCAGAAGGTCTTGATGATGCTATGGAGGCTTTGTTTTATAGAAACGTAATGCCCAACTCATACTGGAAATTCTGTCGCCGATTGATAATTGGTAATGAAAGAAAGATGGATAAGGCGCGGAAGACTATAGATCGGTATCTGACAATGTATATTAAAGCCAAAAGAGAAGATATGAGTAAAGGGACTTCAGAAACAAGTAGTCTATTTGAAGGAGATATGAGCAACCTTATACAGAATGAGAATGATGAGGTATTAATACAAGATGACAAGCTCTTTAGAGACAGTGCTATGTCGTTTTTCATTGGTGGAAACGATACAACAGGTACTGCTCTTACTTGGTTCTTTTGGTTGGTTGCGAAAAATCTGAACGTAGACGCCAAGATTTTAGAAGAACTACAGCTTATTGTATTCTCGAAAAAGTTATCACAGAAGACGCCGTTGGTGTTTGATATAGATGATTTGAAGGATGCTGTGTATCTCCACGCTGCAATATGTGAATCTCTAAGGCTATACCCTCCGATTCCCCATAACCGGAGGACCTCTCTGAAGAAAGATGTTCTTCCTGACGGAACCGTAGTTGATCCTGGTATGATGGTTGTGATTTCGATGTATGCGGCTGGAAGGATGGAGCACGTATGGGGAAAAGATTTCCTGGAGTTCAAGCCAGAACGATGGATCAATGAAAATGGGAATCTAAACCATGAAACCATGTCTAAGTTTTTTGGGTTCAGTATTGGTCCTAGAATTTGCTTAGGTCAAGAAATGGCTTTTGCGATGATGAAGTTAGCAGCTTCAGCCATGATCTTTAATTTCCATGTGGAAGCTTTGGTGAATCAAATTATCACGCCCAAACCATCAATTGTATTAAAAATGAAGAATGGTTTGATGGTTAGGGTTAAGGAAAGGGTCCTCGTGTATAATGCTTAAATCTTACCAGAGCATGGCATTTCAATGAAAAAGAAATTAAAAACCAATAAAATAAAAAGCTTGAACTTAACTAGCTGTGTCTACTTCGGTGCTGCTAGCTTTCTTTTCTCCAAATATTCGAATTCCACCATATAGTAATATAGCAGAAAGACCCAACATTGAAAATCTGCCTGGAAGAGAAAGACTGCTCGAGAACCTCCTTGACATGATGGATCTAGGAACAAGTCCAGGCGCCATAGCTGATCTGCTTGTCGGTGGGTTGTATTGCAGGGATTTCCACAAACGGTGGTTTGTTTTTCTTTTCGAAGACTTGCTCAACACACAAGTTCAAGATTGGTGTTTTCCTATCTGCATGCACAGCGGTACCGGTACGTGATTGCCATATAAGAGCCTTTTTCCTTTTAGTATGGGCCCGCTACCAAGGCCCAAATCTCAAACTTTTAGTATGACCTGTCAAACATGCTTCAATGGCCCCTACTCGGAAGTCGGAACCAATCCATACACTAACAGGAGGGATGATGACTGAAAGTTCTCGCAACACTTTCCGGCGAGTTATTTTACGTTTGGTCCTAACTCTCGAGTTTTGGTACGTTGTAGTGTTTGGATCCCAATTCTTTCTAATTTAGTGTCTGGGTCCAAAACCCGTTAGTCAGTTATTATTTTATTTTTTCGATCGAGAAGGAGAATATGTCGATTGAAAAAACAATTTACAAACAAACCTAACAGAGGCAGAAGAGAACAAAGAAAGGAAATTTCAAATGAAAGCAATAAGCTACAAAAAAAAAATTGTCTCCCAAGTTACCTAAAACAAAATGAGAGAAATTTAGGTGAACTTTGTGCCCTGCCGTTGTTGCCCAAAAGAGGATTGAAGACTTGGTTTCAAAGATGAAATCATCTTGGTTTTGAAAAGATGATTAACATCCAGGGACGGCCTTGAGAATTTGCTGCCCCAAAGTCAAAGTTCCAAAATGATGCCCTATAAACCTTTATATTTAAAAAAAAAACCCAGTTAATCATGCTTTAAAATAAGAAGTTATCGCTTAGGTAAAGGTTAATCAAAATAACCTATAATCGTCTTAAAGATATTAATATAGGCATGATAAAAAACGGAAAATGTACAAAACAGACCTAATATTAGGACCCGATTCATAAAAGCATCTTATTGTTACAAACTATTAACAAAATGATATACTTTCGTTAAAAAGAGAGTTAAGTGATGACTCACAGTTAAATATGTTAATTAAATTACTTATATGTCCTTCATATTAAAATTGTAGAGAATTCTTTTATTAAAATGACATTGTAATAGGTACAAATATCATAATAGAATCGGAAGCCTACTCTAGGAAGTAGTACATGGTAAACCACAAGAAGTTAGCTCTGGATTTGTTTGTGGAGATCAACGTATACCCTCTTTTATAGCCATCCCTCTCATTGACTTTATCTAATACCCATCCTTTTAGAAGTATTTACAAGCATACCCTTTCTTCCTTTCTAAGTTTGACTCTTTAGTCTTTCCTTTTGGACTTATTATCTTGACTTCCCTTAATGGGTCATTAGGACTTCTCTCCTTTGAGCCCATATTATCTCCCAAGCCTTTCCTTAAGCCCTATTATTATCACATTTAGGTTTAAATCCATAGCTAGGCCCGTGTGAGAGTGGAATGAGAAGTAGACCCAAAAAGCGCCCGTCCACCCGTACAGAGGTCCACGTTGTAGTGGCTTAATCTCCGCCCTACACGTGGAGGGGGAGCATGTTGGAGAAAGTATAAAATAGTCACACATAGCTAACTCCTTAGCCTAGATCTTAATATATAAGGTGTGGAGCCACTCCACTCATTGCCAATTGGTTTTGAGTTGGAAGCCCACGCACTTCTAAAAGGGTGAAGTGAAGCCGCTGTTTGATCTTGAGGACTCGGTGTTCACCGTTGAGAGATAAAATGGGAACGCTGATGAGGTGATAGCCGCTGAGCACGGATGATACCGCTGGATGAATATGGTGGTGGTTATGCTGAAGACTCCGCTGATGGTGAGTTTTTTTTACGTTTTGATAAGTTAGAGAGAGAGATGGAGGCGCTGAGGATAAGTTATTGAGGCACTGCTGGTTATTATAAGTTGACGCTGAGAAGAGTAAACAAGCGCTGACGAGACTGAGAGTTGGAGACGCGGGAAAGAAACATGCGCGGGTGTTGTTGAGAAGAATAAACAAGCGCTGGAGAGGGAGATGGAGGCGCTGGAGAGAATAGGTCATTGAGGCGCTCCTTGGAGGAAGATGGAGGCGCTGAACAGAATGGGTTATTGAGGCGCTGCTGGTGATTATAAGTCGACACTGCTGGTGATTGGACGCTGCCATTCCTGAGCTTTTTATGTTTAAAGATGAGAGGGGGATGAAGGCGCTAGATAAAATGAAGGACACGCTTGGATGGTCTCATGGTGCCGCTTGTACTAATTAAACACGTTGGAGCGTTAAAAATGACGCAACAGTGATGCTTGTACGATAATGCCGTTGTTGTTGAGTTGTGAGCTTTTTGTGGTTAAACCGTTGTCCTATTCCTATGAATAGACTCCCACTGTGGTCGTCAAAATGTAATAGGCACAAATATCATAGTAGAATCGGAAACCTATTCTGGATTTATCTGTGGAGATCAACCCCCTTTTATAGTCATCCCTCTCATTGTCCTTATTTAATACCCATCCTTTTAAAAGTATTTTACAAGCATACCCTTTCTTCCTTTCTAAGTTTGACTCTTTAGTCTTTTCTCTTAGACTTATTATCTTGACTTCCCTTAATGAGTCATTAGGACTTCTCTCCTTTGAGCCCATATTATCTCATAAACCTTTCCTTAAGCCCTATTATTATCACATTTGAGTTTAAATCCATGGTCATTTCTCCCATAGCATTTTCCAGGTATCTACATACATCAGTAGATTTAGCTCTCAAAGCAGAGATACGAAAGAACTTGTTTTCTATGGTAATATGAGGAGATTTTGAATTGAGGGAGGCATCTTGGTGAGAACGAATTTAAGGATTTCAATCTCTTGTCCTGCGGACTTCTTCTTCTTCTGTGTTGCCAATGCAAATTTCGTCCTCCTCCTAGTCTTTCTGTCAGAATAACTATCTGTTGAGTCAGACACTCAGACTGACCCGTCCCCTCCATCAATCTCATGGAAGTTTCGTTGTCTAATCATATAACCAGGTTTGTTTCGATTAACCTTGCACATTTCTTCCTCTAGATAACGGCACACATAATCCTCTGCTTGGTCCTTGGTTCATTTACAGTTGATATGTTTTTTTTTTTTTTGCATTTTCATAACAACGGGCATTTGGGTTGTAGGAGTTAAATATCACACACGTTAATAATTATGCGAGACGAAGATTGTAACGTAAGCGAAGGCCATCGCACATAGAAAAATTGAGATGACGCACCAGATGATGTCAGCAGAGTCACGAGCAAAAGTGTGAAGAGTTGTGCGAAGGAATAGTCTATGCGAGAGTGAGTAATTGTACATGAGCAAATGTGTCGTATAGTGATTCCGAAAATAATAGATCTCTTAGATGTCATCCACTATGTGAAAATCCTATAAATAGGAGAGGGGATATCACATGTAAGGGATCTTCTTTAGTAAGTGTTAGATAAGAAACTGAGAGAGAGAGAAAGTAAATCTAGAGTAGGTAAATCATTGTAATAGTTGAATCAATTCTTGTAAGTCTACTTAACATTTCATAAAATAATAAAGATGATTACTTAAGTTCTTGTTTAGTTATAGTGGAGTGTAATTGTGAGATTTCTTACAACTACATTTTGGCGCTAGAAACAGCTTTGGATGATAAATCCTGTTAATAGATTTACGAAATTTAGATATGAAACTTTTGGAGAAATTACGAAAGAATAATAAATAAATTATAATGACAACAAGAATCATACAAATTCAAGGAAGAGGTAGAGATATACAGTGTAATTCTATAACTAAAGCATCCATCTCTGACAAATATTTTCAAGCAACAATAACATGACGAATTCACAAGCGAAATTATGAAGGAAAGAAGGTGGAGATGGTAGACAAAGAATCTCCATCACAAGAATGGGAAAAGTGAAGATTTCATTTGCAGCGGATGAGATTACGGAGGAAAACTTACAGCGGACAGATCCGTTAGTAATCACAGTCACAGCTGAGCGAAGTGAAAATGCTGTAATGAAGAAGAAATCTGAAGAATGGGCGGTCGATAGAATGTTGATAGATACATGAAGCGCAGTTGATGTATTATTTTATCGTACATTCAAAGCAATGGGATACGAAGATGCAGAGATGACACGTCCAACTTACAATGTACATGGATTCAATAGAGCAATTACAAGGCCAAAAGGAGAAATCGTGATGCGAATATTACTGGGAGAAGTTGAGACAAAAATAACATTGTGCGTGATTGATATTGAGTCACCATACAACATGTTACTGGGTCGACCACGGGTGCACGCAATAAAATCCGTAGCGTCAACATTACATCAATGTATTAGATTCCCAGTTCCAAGTGGTATAGGTGAAATCAAAGGAGATGTTAAGGGTGCAAATACTTGTAATCGAATAGATGTGCGAAATTATGAAGGACGAGCGAGAAAGAGGAAAGATCGCTGGAGAAAAGAAAAAGAACAAAGAAAGGAGGAGGAATTTCGAATATACATGATAAGAGCGAAGGAAGGAAAAGGAATACCAAGCGAAGCACCAGCAGAGGAAGGTGAACAAATTAAAGAAATTAAAGAACCAACACCTATGGGAGAACCAAAAGCGAATTTTACCGCAGCGGAACAAACAAAAGAAGTAAACATAGGGACTGAAGAAGAACCAAAAATATTAAGAATTTGAACTAAAATTGATAAAGAAGAAGAGGAAAAAACGATAAGCATTCTACGAGAATATGGTGATATCTTCGCATAGAGTATGGAAGAGATGCCAGTAATAGATCCGTCTGTCCCATGTCATAAATTGTACATTAAGAAGAATGTAAAGCCGTTCAAGCAAAGGATAAGGAAGATTGCAACTGATTATCATCCTACAATAGAAGCAGAGTTGCAGAAGATGTTAGATACAGGAATCATAAGGGAAGCGAAATATCCAGAGTGGATAGAAAATATGGTGGTGGTACCTAAAAAGAACAATGGAATTGGGATTTGCATAGATTTCAGAAATCTAAACAAAGCGTTCCCTAAAGACAACTTCCCTTTACCAGATATACCTCAAATGGTGGAATCGACATCATGAAATGATAGAGTTACAATGTTAGATGGATATAAGGGCTATAATCAAATTCATTTGACACAAGAAGATCAAGAAAATACTGCTTTCTTTGCACCAGGAGGTGATAGACACATTTTTGTGTCTAATTTGTCCTCAATGTCCGTATTGTTGGAACTCTATTTTTGTACTAATATTGTGTTTTTATGTATTTTTAGGAAATAAACATTTTTGGAAAATTCGGCTCGAAAAGTTGATTTTGGCACCCGAAGGACAAGTGTTATTCGGGTTCTCGCTTTTGGATAAGGGGTAACCTAATTACTAAGGGGCACCCCCAGGTCACCCCCAAGGAAGCTGCTATTCGCACCCCTACTTTGGATAGGGGCTACCAGTTTCTTCCCCATTTGAACCGAGTTTTGGCGGGAAAAATAGTTCGAATCGAGTTATTTGGGCTGGATAATCGTGGGATGCAAAACAGGGAAGATATTCTCAAAACAGGGAAGATATTCTATTCTCGGAATTTTTGGATGGAAGATACATGCATGGGTCGACTGTATTGGTTGGAAACAAATTCTACAGCTCAGAGAAGACGCGTGAAAGAGATAAACCAGGAAACAAATCCTGTAACAAGTCAGAAGAATAAAAAAAATATATCGGAAATATTCTCTTCACTGCCGGATTATATTGAATTTATTACAAAGATTTGGTCGACCTGTTGAGTATAAATAGGTTGCTGGGGTTGAGGAAAGGGGGTGTCGAGAGTTTGGGGTCGATAGGAGAGCTCAGGAGCGAGAAATCAAGAGTTGATGAAACTCTGTTTCTGCTCCTGCTGATGATGAAGAACACCAAGAACACGAAGAATAGACTCGCAGGGACAGTCGTTTATCAACAGTGAAACAGACTCACAGGCGTGGGTCGTAGGTGTGTGTCTTAGAACCACAACGACAATATCACTTCTCTTTTATCGTTCTTTTGTGACGCTTCCTGTGGGTCGCACATTAGCTGTTTACACCATTTTCTCTTCTTCTCTTCACTGTAAACACCATTTGAGCAATTAATAAATATTTTGAGCGTGTTTTTATCATGATGAGCTAAACCCAACACTGGGACGACGGAGGAGGGTGAATTTCATACACGGGTAAATTTATTTTATTCTTTTTTTATGACTTTTGCATTAATTTAAAATTGAAATATGATTTGAATTAATTGGTTGTTATTTAATTGGATGATGTATTCTTAGCTTAGGTGTTTTGATACATCATGCTTAGGACTTACAATCGATGTTTTGAGAATCTATCTTGGCAAAATCAGAGTCCATGTTAATTTTATTGAGTTTTAAATTGTCAAAGAATATATGAATGAACCCTGTGTAGTGAATTCGGCCAAATCCTTAGTCACAGTACCTCTCGCCCATTGTTAATACTTTTGTATATATATTTTTATTAAATCTAAAAATTTCATTTCCTTCACAAGTCTGAAACGAATCTTTTTACCACTATTTACTACAACCCCATCAAAAATCATAATCATTTTGGCGCCGCCGACGCGGATTTGTGCTTAGGTAGAATTTTTAGGTTTTTATTATTATTCCATTTGTTCTTTTTACGTCTCTTTGGTTGTGTCTTTGTATTACAGGTTTGAAGTTGGATACTAAAGACCTTGGAATCAAAGCTTAAAGCTAAAAGAGAAGGAAAAAAGACAAAGCAAAAAAAAATAAAGAAAAAAAGAGAAAAAAAGAAAAACAAAAAAGGAGAGAAAATTATTATTTTATTTTTTTAAGAGACTTTCCATTTTTATTTTATTTTTGTAATTATTATTATTATTTTTTGTATTTGTTTTCATTGGACTGGACTTTGGAAAATTTATTTTAATTTTAAACCCTACGGAAGGGTTATATAAAAAAAAATTAAATATAAACTGTTTGCAGGGAAGGACGACGATTACAATATCGTCTCGGCCCCTCGGGTTCGTACATGACATAGGAGTCGTGGCCCGAGTCGACTTCAACGGTTCATCCCCCGTCTGGTACGGGAGGTAAGTCCATCGAAACACTCGCGAATCTCCTGTAAGCGAGTTACTGTATTCCTTAAGGTGATTCATTGATTGAGGACGAATTTGGACTGTTTTTAAATTCCTAGTAAAGGGCAAGGCCTGGCCAATACAAGATAAGGGTTCGGATTTCATCACCGCTCCCTTCTTGCCCGCCTTAGGTAAACGAAACCTAACGCGAACCCAAGCTTAAAATTTGATTAGAACGAGACCGATAGGGTAACGAGCTTGGTAGGAAATCGTTCGAAAAATATTGGTTACTCTTTTAGCATACTTCGAAGTTTGATGGTTTCTGTGAGTTGAATGCGTGACTGCGCCGCCTTGTGATAGCGGTGAGGCCTTGGGTATCAAAGCTCCACTGAGCTTCCCTCGCCTCGATTCAACTTACATTACTCGGATTGATTCCAGAGGGGTTGCTAAATTGTAACGAATTCCTTTCGAAGGATAGAAGCTGGTCTAGAAACAATCTAAGTGGAGCCATCATGCTTTTTGTTTGCTAGATTCTATAGGTTTGATTTGGTCGAGTCAGCCTTGTTTGTGATTGTGTAGAATTCCCTTGCAATTAAGAATGTCGAACTGGTATGACAGAAGCCAATACAATGAGTATCGATCTGAATTTGAATATGGACATCATCATTTTTATGACCATGGTGGGAATAGTAGTTGGGAACGCCAACCTTTTCAAGGTTATGGTTCATACCATGGTGAGCCCAATTACTATCCACACGCGAATTGGTCTTACGAGCAAGAAAATCAGGAACACTGTAGTACTGGTTACTCGTTTTTGGAAACTAGTCCTGATTATGATATTTCTGAACCTGTTCCATCTCTAGAAGAGACCCAACAACGGATTGAAAGGACGTATAAACGTTTAGTTGCAATGAATAGTTCAAAAGAAGAGTGTACACGATATTCTGAGATGATAAACAGAGTGGTGAACGTATAAGTGTTATGCTCAGTGAAATTCAGGCACGTCTAGAGGCAGAAAATGAACAGTTGGCTAATGCTGCTCGAAATAATCTAAATTTCCAAAATAGGGTTTCTAATTCTACCCTTGATATCAATAGTGAATATTTGCCTAATTTAGAGGACGAGGTTAGAATAAAAGACACTACTTATTTAGATAAGGTTCAATCATCTTTGTACTATTATGATGATGAGGATATAGTAATGAAGAATCTGAAATGTAGGCATAGTGATCAGGAATCTATTAATCCAATTGAGCTTTATAATGATTATATTATTTCTAGTTCAAATCCAAATAATTTTTATGATTATTCACCTATTCAAAAGGACGAGGATTTGATTAGGGATACCACCGTTTTAGACGATGTAGTTTTTCCTTTTGATTACGAAGCCGATAGTGGTTTAGAGGAACGGGTTTATTCCGAAAATGTTTTAGAGTCTAGCGACTTAGAAACAATAGTCTTAGACGAAGAAGATGAACTCGTAGAGATTTAAATATGAGTAAGGATGTCACCTGAGTAAATTACGAAGAGCAATTGACCATTTTCAGGATTAATGATCTAGAAATTAGGGAGATTGTAACTAGTCTATCTAGAGACACAAAACTCTAAGTTTGGGGGTGATTATCATCCTGTGCTTTAACTCTATAAAGTCCCTTCACTTAGGACTTGATACTGCCTCGACATTTTACAAGATTACCTTCATACTCGTTTTCCCGAACCTAATGATGTCCAGGAAGAAGTTCAGTCGTTAGAAACCCATCCCTGGTTGATGTGGTTTGCCCAGGCTATGATCCCCAGATTGACTTTGTTTTCCCACCAAATAGTTTTCTTCCAATGTGGGAACGTTTATATTCCAAATGTGTCGAATATTAAGTTGTGAGACTAAACCTAAATGCTTTAGGAAATTAGAATCGACACATTTGCTTAAGATGACCACTACTCTCATTGTGGTCAATTTGTAAGTCAAATCTTATTGACTTAGAGGATCCTCAGTTATTTAGGTTATTATTGTGCGCTTCTAAGATCATATTTGAGTTTTTCCAGACTCTAGGACCTAATGATTCGGATCCCACCTATGAAGAAACGCAGCCAATGAAAATTTTCTATTTAGACCCTTTCATAGAACCTGAACCTGAACCACAATTAGATATAAATTTCTTAATCAGGAAACTAAGTAAGGGCATGCTAGTCTTGTTCACTTTCTTGGTTCATTGCAGTTTCCTTTGGTCAGCTCTATTTAGTTTTGAAGACCCACAGTTATTTCGACTGTTACTTTATGGTTCGAGTTGACTAATCCTTTCCTAAGTCTGGCTGAAGACTTTAAACTTAGCACTTCTTGGGAGGTATCCCATGCTCATGCAACACGGTAATATCTTTCCTTAACTCTTTCGCTTCAAATGGTAACAGTTTCTCCTTGTTCATGCTTTTAGTTTCATCTTTAGAACATTGAGGACAATGTTAGATTTAAGTTTGGGGGTATGGGAGAAACTTTTTAGTTGCAATAATAAACTCCAGAGCCTAGAAATTTATGCGTATTCAGGATGGCACTAACTAATCTAAGTGGATGGAAGCATCTTGGTTGTAGGAGTTGAGGAACCAATCTGATTAGATGGAAACATCTATAGAGTCTATTCATAAAAGCACAGAGCTCAGGTGTTAGAAATAACATGATAGTTGCACCATATCTCGTTGAGTCCTTTTCATTTCTTTTTTTTCATTTTAAACTATGTTTCTCTAAGTGATTAGGTGGGGCACACGATTCAAGTTGTTACCACTGCTAGGGTGAATTAGAGTGACTGAGTTACTAAAAAAAAAAGACCGGACCAGTTAGACCAATCGGAATAAGTATTAACACTTGGATAGCAATATGCGTGTGTTCTCCCTGTTTCCGTCGCCTAAGCAAGCGTGGAATGCAGGACCCGTGGGAACTATCGTGTAATCTGCTGACAAGAAGCATGCGCTTGGATCAAAAAGATCTATTCATGCCGTTAAGTTAAAAAAAAAATGGTTATTGTTCTGTGTAGTCAACTGCTGGTTCCCTTGTATTTGCCAGTTTGTTGATCTAGATTTAAGTTATTGACCACTGGTTCCCTTGTATATGCCAGTTGTGTTGATATTAGTCAGACCGGTATCTCAGTCCATTAGGATAGGTTCATTCTGGCAGTGGCCTTCAGACAGATATGTGAAACATCGATCATTTGGTTAACATCAAAACCATCTACACTTTTCTATTTCCATCTCCTTTTTCTATCCATATGATTAGTTTGACTCCGAATATGATGTCCATAGTGCAACTATCTGAGTAGAGCTCTGTCACTTTATATGAATTTTAGTATGCTTGAGTGCAAACTCGTGTACAACAATTGGAATTTCGCATCAGGGTACTTCCTCCTATAGTCAATGATTGTATGCCAACCAAGGAGATTCTTTAGTGCCTTACAAGGTTCTGCATAGATAAGCTAGGGTTTGGAGTAATGGTTATGTGGGCACACCTCTGGTAAACCCTCCCGAGATTAACTCGGTTTTATTTATTTTTTATTAGTTTTGCTCGAGGACTAGCAAATAATAAGTATGGGGGTATTTGATAGACACATTTTTGTGTCTAATTTGTCCTCAATGTCCGTATTGTTGGAACTCTATTTTTGTACTAATATTGTGTTTTTATGTATTTTTAGGAAATAAACATTTTTGGAAAATTCGTCTCGAAAAGTTGATTTTGGCACCCGGAGGACAAGTGTTATTTGGACTCTCGCTTTTGGATAAGGGGTAACCTAATTACTAAGGGGTACCCCCAGGTCACCCCCAAGGCAGCTGCTATTCGCTTTTGGCTGGATAATCGCGGGATGCAAAACAGGGTAGATATTCTCAAAACAGGGAAGATATTCTATTCTCGGAATTTTTGGATGGAAGATACGTGCATGGGTCGAATGTATTGGTTGGAAACAAATTCTACAGCTCTGAGAAGACGCGTGAAAGAGATAAACCAGGAAACAAATCCCGTAACAAGTCAGAAGAATAAAAAAAAATATATCGGAAATATTCTCTTCACTGCTGGATTATATTGAAGTTATTACAAAGATTTGGTCGACCTGTTGAGTATAAATAGGTTGCTGGGGTTGAGGAAAGGGGGTGTCGAGAGTTTGGGGTCGATAGGAGAGCTCAGGAGCGAGAAATCAAGAGTTGATGAAACTCTATTTCTGCTCCTGCTGATGATGAAGAACACCAAGAACACGAAGAACAGACTCGCAGGGAAAGTCATTTATCAACAGTGAAACAGACTCACAGGCGTGGGTCGTAGGTGTGGGTCTTAGAACCACAGCGACAATAGCACTTCTCTTTTATCGTTCTTTTGTGACGCTTCCTGTGGGTCGCACATTAGCTGTTTACACCATTTTCTCTTCTTCTCTTCATTGTAAACACCATTTGAGCAATACATAAATATTTTGAGCGTGTTTTTATCATGATGAGCTAAACCCAACACTGGGATGACGGAGGAGGGTGAATTTCATACACGGGTAAATTTATTTTATTCCTTTTTTTATGACTTTTGCATTAATTTAAAATTGAAATATGATTTGAATTAATTGGTTGTTATTTAATTTGATGATGTATGCTTAGCTTAGGTGTTTTGATACATCATGCTTAGGACTTACAATCGATGTTTTGAGAATCTATCTTGGCAAAATCAGAGTCCATGTTAATTTTATTGAGTTTTAAATTGTCAAAGAATATATGAATGAACCCTGTGTAGTGAATTCAGCCAAATCCTTAGTCCCAGTACCTCTCGCCCATTGTTAATACTTTTGTATATATATTTTTATTAAATCTAAAAATTTCATTTCCTTCACAAGTCTGAAACGAATCTTTTTACCACTATTTACTACAACCCCATCAAAAATCAAAATCAGGAGGTTTATATTGTTATACGAAAATGCCGTTTGGATTGAAAAATACAGGTGCGACATGTCAAAGAATGGTGCAGAAAGTATTCGAAAAATGGATACATAAAACATTAGAAGTTTATGTAGATGATATGCTGATTAAAAGCAAAGAGGCGAAAGATCATGTTGATGGTTTACGAGCAATATTTGAACAAATGCGAAAATTCAATATTAAAGTAAATCCAGAAAAATGTGTAATTGGTGTATCATCAGGAAAATTCTTGGGCTATAATTGTATCCAAGGAGGGAATAGAAGTTGATCCAGAAAAGGTACAAGCGGTTAGAGATATGCCACCACCTGCGACAGTGAAAGATGTTCAAAAGTTAAATGATTTATAGCATCATTGGGAAGGTTTATTTCACGATCTTCGGATAAGTGTAAACACTTTTTCAATATACTAAAGAAGGGGACCAAATTTGAATGGACGATGGAGTGTGAAAAAGCATTATAGAGCATAAAAGATTATTTGGTAAACTTATCAATTATGCAAAAGGCGAAGCCGGGAGAAGAATTGTTATTATATCTAGCATCAACATCGCATGCATTAAGTGCAGTATTATGACGTTCAGATGAAGGTGTAGAAAAACCAATATATTACATAAGAAAAACATATAATTCCGCAGAGAAAAACTATTCAAAAATTGAAAAGTTGATTCTCGCACTGGTATATGCATCATTCAAGCTTCGCATTTATTTTCAAGGTCACAAAATTAAAGTATTAACAAGAGTACCAATTGGAAATGCAATGAAGAATCCGAAGAGATCAAGACGAATTGAAAGATGGAATGCACAATTAGGAAACTACGAAATTGGTTATGAAATTTTATCTTCACCAAAGTGTCAGGTTATCGCAGAGTTTCTTGCAGAATTTCCAATAGAAGAAGATGAATATGTAGAAGAAATGATGGAGGTGGATGAAGACCATGGAAATCCTAAAGACTTATTAACTGATCGAAATCCAAATAGATGGGAGATATGGGTGGATGGATCATCCAATGGAGAGGGAAATGGAATTGGTATTGTATTCATTTCACCAACAGGAGCGAGAATGGCTTACTCATTCAGATTGTACTTCGCATCAACAAATAATGAAACTGAATATGAGGCAGTCGTATACGCATTAAGGCTAGCAATTGAAATAAAGATTGGGGATGCGCGAATAACTAGTGATTCAGAGTTGGTAATTCGTCAGATAGAAGGCACATACAGTACCAATGAACCATCTTTGCAAAAATACAGGAAGTTGGTTATGGATTTAGCAATGCGAATTCCAAAAATAAGCTGGAGACATATAGGAAGAAAAGATAATAGACTTGCAGATGCATTGGCGTTCATACCATCCATGTTAGTAGATCTGGTTGCAAGGGACATAAAAATACAAACACTTCTTTTACCGTCTATAGAAAAAAATGAATAAGCACAAAAATATACGATGATCATAGACGATACACAAGAAGAAAATGTGAGCGAAGATAAAGATTGGAGAACTGAAATACATTCTTATCTAGAGAAGGGAGAATTGCCAAGGAAAAGGTTAGAATCCCACAAATTAAAGAGTCGTGCGACAAATTATGAATTAAGATATGATGTTCTTTATAGAAGATCATTTCTTGGACCTTCGCTCAGATGTCTTACGCGAAAGGAAGGAATTAAAATTCTAAAGGCATTACACTATGGTGATACTGGAAATCATAGTGGGGAAGATCAATAGGATATAGAGCAAAGGTACAAGGCTACTACTGGCCTTATATGCATGAGGATGCAAAACACGTTTCAAAAAGATGCGAAGAATGTCAACGTCATGGCAAGAAGATACATGCACCTGGAACTATGCTTAATACATCAACAAATGCGTGGCCCTTTGGAAAATGGGGGATTGACATTGTCGGACCCTTTATACCGGGAACAAGGAAAATGAGATATTTAATAGTCGCAACAGACTATTTCACAAAATGGGAAGAAGTCAAAGCAGTTCAACATATTCGAGATAAAGACATATTTTCATTCATCTTTGAAAATATTATATGTAGATTCGTCATTTCCGCACAGTTGGTATCTGATAATGGGAAGCATTTTGAAGGCGAGAATATAGCAATGCTGCTCAATGATCAAAATTCAAGGTGGCAAATCTACTCCTTTGTATCCTCAGAGTAATGGACAAGTAGAAGCTACAAATAAAACAATCGCAGACAACCTGAAGAAAAAGTTAGAAGGGAACAACAAAGGGTGGTGCGAACAAGTACATAATGTAGTATGGGCTTACAAAACTACAAGAAGAGAAGCAACAAGAATGTAACCTTTCTGTTTGACATATGGAGTAGACGCAGTGCTACCAACAGAAGTTATCATTCCTACCACAAAGAAAGAAGCTCGGGAGAAGAATTTAAGTGCAGACTTGATCTTAACAAAGCTAGATGATCTAGAAGAAGTAAGAGAAGTCGCTTTGCAGCATATGAAAAATTATTAAAAAAGGCTGGCTCGAGAATACAACAAACGGGTTAAGATAAGAGAATTTCATCCAGGCGAATTAATGTTGCACGAAATTCCAGAGTACCAAAAAGGAAGGGATGGAAAACTGGAGAAAATCTGGGATGAACCCTATAATAAAAAGAATAGTTGGGAATGGAGCCTATGAATTAATGGATCCTAAAGGACGAAATACAGGTCATAAACTAGATCGACCTCGGAATAGGCAATTCTTAAAAAATATTATCCATAGAAACTTGCGAAACAAATCGCATGGATACACAGTTAAAGTCTGTGACTTCATATTTTTGAACAAAAGTGTAATATTAAAATTAATAAATAAATGCGAATCCTTCGCATGAAATTTAAGAAATTTTCTTAAAAGCAAAATAAGACCTTGATAAAAGGCAACAGAAATGATATTTATTATCAGATAGACTAGGAATCCAACTGTGGCGTGCAACCTAGTTCGCATACATGCAAGAGGGAAAAGAATACATGCAAATAAGACCTATCACACGTCATAGTTGGAGAAACTGAGAAAGCATGACTCAAGGGAAGGCTACACCGACCCCGGAACTTGAGTTGTGGAGATTTGGGGTGAGAATAAACGAAAATGCCCATCCGGGAGAGATACCTTAAATTTTCAGTCTAAGATAATAATCTTAGATTAAGAGCCTAAGGTGAGAAAGGCTCTCCCAAAGAGTGCAGAAACTCGATCAGGGCGCTGAGGTACACGGTTGAGTCAAGAGTGCCAGGGGCATCTGGAGTGTACCTTGCCACTCTTGACAAGTCCTGACTATGATGCACTCGGTCCGAAGATATCCCACCTAGGGTGCGGTCTCGCTACCATAAACCTTATTGGTAGTGTATGCGAAACTACGAAATCAACTGGTTGTTGAATAACCGGATAGGAAGAGCCATAATCTTAACCCGATAGAGGTAAGCTTCCTTGAAGGGGAAACCAGAGGGGAAGATAAGGACGACACCCTCCATTATGGAGCTGAATTGTGTTAAAAGACGTAAATGTCATGAGGATTTTTACTCACGGGAGTATTAAGACTTGTGATATTTATGCGACAAACCTGAAGATGAACTAATACAAGCAAAAAAGGTAAGACGAGATCAATGGGTCGATGTACTAAGGTGCGAACATCGCCTGGGATCTCGTCGCACAAGAATGAGGCAAGCTAAGACCTTTACATAACAAGGAAAAATAAGACCTCCCATGCAAATTAAAACAAACAAATGATAAATTTGCATACATGTTCGTACAAGAAAAATAATAAGAGGCAAGTATGGGAATTAAAACACCGATATATTATCTTCCTTGCAACAAACAAGTCTAAAAGTTCAAAGGTTCAAAATACATCAAAACAAGGAAATAAAGTCAAGAATGCTCAGTAGCAGCATCTTGTTCAACTAAGGATTTCTCAAATATTAGCACTAGGTCCAGGATTATCAATCTCAGTATTAGTGTCATTCGCAGACTTCTCTTCTTCTTGTTGATCTTCTTCATCATCTTGATCCTTCTCATCATCACTTCTAAAGTCATAATCACTATCTGGTTCCGGATATTCTTCATCTGCACTCACAGTACATGCATGGAGCTTTACTGCTGGAAGAGAGTTGCTCAAAAGGATCCCGTCAATAATATATTGGACACTAGAATGACTTTGGCGAATAACAACTCTTTCAAGATTTCTAGCATTCATTTCTAAAAAGTTCTTTTGATACGCGAACCTTCTTCGCACTCTGCTTCGAGAAGCGGAAAGAGAGAGCGCTAGATTCCCACGAGATATTTCCAGATTCTCACACTCTTTGCGAGCCTTGGATAACTCGGAATTCAATCGGGTAACAACAGATTGATGCGATTTTTCAGAATCTGCAGAAATATTCAACAATTATAAGTAAGAAATTTAAATCAACAACATGCGAAGAAATAATTAAAATTTGCAATGAGGCAGTCAACTCTAGCTGACTACCTTGGAAGAATTTAGAAAGGGAAAGGGTATTATTCTTCATACTTTCCATAGCCCTATCCAAATCATCACCAACTGAACTACTGATGTAGCTGCATATTTTCTGACTACTACACCCAAGTAAGATTAAAGACTAAAAACTACTTAAACATACATGATTCAACATGAAAAAGATGTAAATAGCATGAAATATAAAGATTCACACAAGCATATAACGTGGTTCGACCATGAAGACTTACGTCCACGGGGAAGAAGATGTTTTCTTATTGATTATAAGGTCTTACCGTTGAAAGTGTTACAGATCTCTTCTATATTTCTCACTTTCTCTCTATCTAATTCTCTCTCAGAAATTATCTATAGAAATACCATCTAAGATTACATAAGTTGTCCATCTCCTGGTACATGGACTGGTATTTATAGACAGAATAAACTCGTGGTCGCTTGATCGTCCGAGTTGGGTGAGATGTCTTCCTTCGTCTTGGATCCCTCAGACTCGTTCTATACCGTCCCTCGTGATGGCATACTTGGTCCTCCCTCCGAGTTGTCTCTCTCTCCCTTGGATCGTGTTTCCCTTCTGTGGAGAACCTCGTGCTCCATCGCCTCTGGGTCGTAGTATAGATCGTCCGTGTCTTCCGTCAATATGCTCAACTACCCAAGTCATGTTCTTATCCTTCATTAAATGCGATCTTTCTTTTTAGACTTGTCCATCTGAGCAGATCAGACCTTTATACACACGCGTCATTCATGTGGCGTTTGTGCAGTTTCCTCGACTGAGACAAATCCTTTTCTCACCGAATGATTCAGTGCTCCAACCTCATCATCTCATCATATATTCATCCCTTAGGATGTTGACACGTGGCCGTCGGGTATTTTACCCAAACATTTTGCTCATTTTCTTTGCAACTTGCCGAGGGCATGATGGGAAGAAAACTGTGTAACCATCCCACTTTTTTCGACACGTGGGTATCTGTCAGTTTTTTTTAAGATATCTATTGGTTCTCTCAGATTTTCTGGGAACATGATGTCTTTTGTTTGGTACTTTTCCTCCGGAATTCTTATCGTCTATCTTGCCGCGCCTTTGACCTTCTTGGGTTTAGGAGATCTAGTTAGTTTTTCAAAGATTTTCTCTTCTATTTAAGAAGGGTCCTTTTGTGGTGAGGGTATGTTCTCCTTTTTTCCTTCATTCTTTTCTCAGATGTATGCTAAAGTTTTTCCTTCTCGTCCTCCATGGGAACGAGGTAGTTACTCATGTATTTTTCACCATGATGGTATGTCCTCTCATTCATGTGTTGCTTCGTTTTTTCTTGAGCCTGTTCTAGATCATCACCAATGTCTTTTCGGAGAGACCTATCTTTTCGCATGACATCTTTAGTATCATCTGTTCGTCAGGTGTCTGCACCTCCTGTTATGGGATCTCGCATTTATCACTGGTTTTCCTTTCACATGAAAGCTTCGAAACACTTCGTGTGTTGTGTTTCTTCTTCCGATTGGCCTTGGGAACACTGTATGTTGCGTGGGTGTTTGCGCGATTTAGTTTTAAAAACATTTTTTGCTGAAGGTGCTAGGGTAGAAAATATTATTTATGTTTTCAAACGTATATATATATATATATATATATATATATACATAGGATATTTTGGTCCGATCATGGATGTCAAAGCCAAGGATTGATCAGTTCCTGTATTTGGATAAGGCACCACTTATAGTATTGGAATTTTATACATAGGATATTTTGCTTCGCGCTTTCTCATTTATTTTTTTGTTCCCTGTTTGGGATTAGATTTCCTCCATATGATTTGGAGGGTGATACCTCGGTCGAGTGATACGTGCCCCGGCCATGGGAAAGTATCTCGATTCTGGATATCTCCTACTGTGAAGGACATCACCCGATTCCGTGATCGTGGTGGCATTACCTTAGGTCTGTGTCCGTGTCGGGTATCTTAGGTAAAGTACCTGCATCATTCTGTGTAGAATGGAAGGTGTGGCTAGCACCGTGCCATAGTGGTTTATGGGATTTTGTGGTATGCAAGTATGGGATAAAGTAATTAGCAACAAAAAATAAAAAGGGAAAGCATAACGAAAAAAAATAGAAGTAAATCAAACAAACAAAGCAAGAAAGCAAAATTAACACAAAGGTAGTAGTTTTATTATTTGTCAAAAGAGAGCTTAGTAAGCTCCGAGTACATTATAGGAAGGTTCTATGACCTGTGTACAAGTAGGGATCGTGCCCCATCCTAGGACCGTTGGACGGTCTTCCAAAGCATTGTAAGCTTTTAGGTATTTGATGTTCCATGGGCGCCATTATATTTGAGAAATCTGTATGCTCCATCCCATGCCTTAGCTAGTATTGTTAGTGGGCCTTCCGATACGGGTGAAAATTTGCCTGACTCGCGTTGGCAGGGTGGAATCTCGCGCCAGAGTTGATCGACTGGGTTGAATTGTCTCTGGTGAAAACGTTTGTTGTATTCCCGAGCCAATTTTCTGTGATAGTTTTCTAATATTTGGAGACCAATTTCTCTGTTTTCTTCCAAGTCATAGTTTGGAGAGTATCATGTCCGAGGTCAATTTTTTCTCCCATGCCTCGGTCTTCGTTGTGTGGATCATGGATATGTTGGTATGATTGACTCTGTGCCATATGTGAGGGAGAAGGGAGACATTCTTGTGGCTTCCCTTCTAGTGGTTCGATAGGCCCATAATACGTTGTGTAGTTGTTCACACCAACTGGCTCCATATCTGTCGAGTTTCTTCTTGAGGATGTTGGCGATGGTTTTTTTTGTGGACTTTGCCTGGACGTTGCTCTCAGGATAGATTGGCGTGGACTTGTTTTTTCTGATCTTGAAAAAATGGAAGAGAAGGTCGCTGTTTTTTCCTCGGAGTTGCGCCCCGTTGTCAGATACAATGGCGGCTGGGATACCGAAGCGGCAAATAATATGCTCGAAGAGAAATTTAAAGACATCATGGTCTCTTATATGTCTTAAAGCCGAGGCCTCCTCCCATTTAGTGAAGTAGTCTGTGTCCATGATTAAATACTTCCTTTGTCCAGTACCAGCTCTTAGGGGTCCGACAATATCAACCCCCCATTTGGCGAATGGCCAAGGGATTAGAACGAACTTTAAGTCCATTGAAGGTGCATGTCTTATTTTGCCAAATTTTTGGCACTCTATGCAAGTTTTTTCCATTTGCTTTGATCCCTCGTTCATGCGAGGACAAAAATACCCTTGCAGTCTTGCTTTGTGAGCCAAGGATCGTCCTCCACTATGGTTTCCTGCGTAACCATAGTGTATTTCTTTTAATATGGTTTGTCCTTCCGTAAATGAGAGACATCTGAGGAGAGGCCCAAGGTACGATTGTTTGTATAACACGCCATCCCGGAGTTGGTAGTTTCCATACCTTGATATTATCTTGTGTGCGATTAATTGATCGCTGGGGAGGTATCCGTTAGCTAGATACTTTATAATTGGTGTCCTCTAGTCATCCTCTGTAAGACTTTCCTCCTGGGTTACTGAGTCGACAACGAGGATGTCCATGTTCCCTTCCAAGGGGATGGAGGGGAGTAGAACCCTTTCAATTCTGACATTGGTAGCTTCGGGGTGAACTGTCATAGAAGCTATGAATTCTAAGGCATCAGCATATCCGTTGTTGATTCGATTAAAGTGGCGGAACGTGATGTTCGTATCTGCTCGATGTAGTTTTTCGCGAGTTGAAGGTATCGTTGAAAACATGGATCCGAGGCTTGGTACGTTCCGTCTATCTGTCGGATAATGAGTTGTGAGTCGTTTGTGAGACGCACATTATGGATGCCCAGCGCGATGATTACTCGGAGGGAATGTATTATCGCCTCGTATTCGATTATATTGTTAGTGGCGGGGAATTCGAGCCTTAAAGTGGCGGACAATTCTTCGGCCGGTTGGGGTTGTGAAAACTATTCCGATGCCTGATCCTTCCGAGTTACACGACCCATCGACGAAGACTTCCCATTGGTTGGGGTCTTTGGAGCAAAGTAGTTCGGGAGGATCCTCTAACTCGTCTTCCATCCCTGAGATTTCCTCAATCTCATCAGTATCGTCCATCGGGAAATCCGCTAAGAAACCTGCCACCACCGTCTAGGATTGGTATTTGACACCGAATTATTTGATTTGGGCCCGCCACTTGGAGATTCTACCTGCTCTGTCGGCATGGTATAGCACGGACTCTATGGGGGCTTCAGTGATGACTGTTATAGTGTGTGCATGAAAATAAGTGCGCAAAGTTTTTGTTGCGTAGACCAGATATAGCACTATCTTCTCGATCTTTGAATAGTTTCTTTCAGCCGACGTCAGAGTTTTGCTTGATGAAATAAATTGGTTGCTCCGCATCTGCATATATGCGAGTGAGTAATGCACTAATCGAAGTATTAGTTTCCGATAGGTAGATGTAGAGGTTTTCACTTGAGTTGGGAATTTGGAGAATTGGCAGGGTTGTCAGATGTTCCTTGATTTTTTGAAAAGCTTCCTCACAAGCACTAGTCCAAGAAAACTTTTCACCCTTCTGTAAGGTGTTGAAGAAGTATCTGCATTTGTCAGAGGATCGTGCGATGAATCTACCCAAGGCCGCCAGTCGGCCATTTAGTCTCTGTACATCTTTGACCGTTGTTGGGGAAGGCATTTACAATATGGCCCGTACCTACTCGGGGTCAACCTCAATTCTTCTTTTGGTGACCAAGTAGCCCAAGAATTTTCCTGAGGTTACTCCGAAGGAACATTTTGCGGGATTGATCTTCATGTTAAATTTTCTGATTTGTGCGAAGATTTCTCTGAGGTCATGTGCATGATCTTGTGGGAGTTTGCTCTTAACAAGCATGCCGTCTACGTATACCTCTAGGGTTTTGTGTATCCAACCGTCAAACATCTTTTCCACCATTCTTTGGTAGGTGGCCCCTGCATTTTTTAACCCAAATGGCATTTTCGTATAGCAGTATAGGCCGCGAGGGGTGAAGAAAGCGGTATGTTCTTGATCTTCCTCGACGAGGAGGATCTAGTTATAACCAGAGTATCCGTCCATCAGAGACAACAATGTGTATCCTGAGGTTACTTCTATGAGTTGGTCTATATTAGGGAGTGCGAAGCTATCCTTCGGAAAAGCTTTTTTAAGGTCGCTAAAGTCGATACAGATCCTTACTCCCTTGTTTTTCTTTGGTACGATCACCATGTTAGATATCCATGTTGGATATTGGACTTCTTGTATCACTCCCGAAGCTTCCATTTTCTTTAACTCTTTATGGATGGCTCCATGGTATTCTAGTGCCACTTTTCTCATTTTTTTCCGCATGGGCTTGTGTTTTGGGTCAATTTTTAGGTTATGACAGCACACGTCGGGGTCTATTCCTGACATATCTTCCATACGACATGCGAAGACGTCAAAATATTACCTTAGGACCTGTATTAGCTTCTCTTCTTCTTCCTTGCTGAGGAGTGTCCCTATTTTATCACTACCCGGGTTTTCGGGCGTTCTGATGTTGACCTCCTTGGTTGGATCCGAGGCCGAGAAATTTGATCTCAACTCCCATATATCAGAGAGGTTTTATACTGGTCCCATGGGTGAGTCCGATGGGAGGTTATTGTCCATTGCGAGTTCATCACCTGGTCGTCTTGCCTCGTTCATTCTAGCTATGTAAGCATCGATCTCGGCTTGATTCTTGGCATTCTTAGCTCGTTTCGTTTTTGCTCTGGCAGAGTTTACTTTGTTCTATCCGTATTGAACTTCAGTCTCGTAGCAGTATTTTGCTTCGGCAAGATCTCCAATGATTTATGCCACTTCATCTGGCATAGGAAATCTTAGCCTTTGATGGTAACTCGAGGCCACTCCTTTGATTCCATGGACCCAGGATCGTCCCACAATGGATGTGTAAGGTAATAGTACATCTACCACGCAGAAGGTGGTTAGGGTGAGGATCTTTCCCATCCGAATTCCTAACATTACCTCACCCTTTGGGCGGGTTGATGACCCGTTGAATCCAAATATGTTGTAAGTGGAGGGTACGAGACATTCGTCTTTGAGACCCATTTGTTTAAATGTTTCATAGAATAAGATCTCCACAGAAGCATCGCCCATGGAAGTGCTTTGTTTTTTGTCTCCTCGCCCTTATGCTCGGGGAGTGCTATGGCCATCGTGACCACTAGTGGGTCAATGTGGTTTTGTCCTCCGTCTGGTGCTTCTGAGGATGAAAAGGTAATGGGAAGTTTAATCCATTCCTCCAATTGGGGTTCTCTGGCTGCACTGAAAACTTCTTCACGGTCGAAGTTTCGTTTGTGAAGTCGTCCAGTAATATTTTATTCTCGTACAAGGGTGGTTATCGCCGAGTGTGATATAGTATTACAGCCTAAGTACTGTGCCTCACGGATGATCTCCACACGATGTATGGGTTCCCCAGTGGTCAATGTCATATTATAAGTCCTAAGGTGCTCAATTGCATCTCCTATTCCCGGGGACGGGGGTGTGAACCCCAGTAGGGAGCATTCCCTTGGGAACGACAATCTTAGTAGATTTTCGAATGAGGGAGATTGTCCTGCTTCTTGCATGACTACTTCCAATTGCTTATTCTCCAGCTTCCCTGTAGCTTCTCTACACATTGCCTCGATTCGGGTAACTCGGGCTTGGAGTTCGTCCTCATCTCGCCTGGTTTCGACCTTCTTTCTTCTTCCCAGAGCTCTCTCGGGCGAGAAAGATGGTTCATGATGGCGGTGCCTTGATCGCCCTGAGTCATCGTCCAATTGTTCAACGTTTTACACAGTCTTAGAACGAGTCGACCTAGAATTCTCCCCTCGTCTTGGGTTTGTGGCTTCGAGATTCTCGGTCTCGTAGTCGATATTTACTTCATCAATTTGGTTCTTGTTCCGTCTGTGTTTGGGATCAACATCTGATGACCCCTCGGATAGGCTATCTTCGTGGTCGGGCACACCTCTAATTCCCTTAGGAAATCAATCCGATGTTTCCTCGCTCGAGGTGTCAGGGATATCAATTCGCTCGTCGTCTTGCAGATGCTCGAAAGGGTTTTCCTCCTCTGACATTTTGTCAATGGTGGTGAGTGGTACCTTCTTGGTTACTTTGTGTTTTAGCCCGTGGTTTCTTCGTTCCAGCCTTCTATTACGCCTTTCTAATTTCATCGTTCTCTTATCCTGTGCCTCTTGGGTTTTCAGGATGGATGCGATAGAAGCATTAGAATCGGCGAGGTCTGAAGGGTTGTCCTTCTTGGCCTCACTGTTTGCTGCTTGTCTCGGCAAGCGTCTCAACCCTCCTGGATGAGTAAGATGAATATCATCATGCTTCTCTAAGGGGTTTCCCTCGCCTTCGGAGCTAGAATTATCAGTTAGTCCTTCCCGATATTGGTCATCGGGTTGTCCCTCGCCTGGGATCAGAGCCTCGCGTGGCTCCATATCGTCGAGTCCTTCTGTTTGGGCTCCACCATTTACTCCTTGGATCGCACGAGAATATCACCGCGTCACCATTACCTTCCCTGCAATATCTGCAATAATACTTAATTTTTCTTTTCTTTTAGAAAAGTGGGACCCTAAATTTGCAGGTCACATGCAATTTACTAAGTCATAGTTCAGACTGGACAGTTTAGTACATGAAGACTTTGCAGCAGATTTTGGAGATATGTGAAAATGTCAAAACAAACATGTTTTCATGAGGTGTTGATGATGGAGAAAAGGTGTTTTTCCAGTCCTCTTTTTTCGAGAAAATATCTCCTTCAACACGCCATACCCCTATAGGGGAAGAATCTAATTATGACGATCGAGTACGTTTTTCCCATTCTAGGAAATATATCTCATCATCTTTTAACTTATGATTTCAAACAAACTTTGAGTTTGATGACTGATTATACACTCATTAATTCCTCCCCTTGACTTAAATTTAAATTTTTAATAAGGAGCTTCCAAGATTATGGTGAGTTTGATGATGAACATCATGAAAAGTTAGTATTTTTCAACTCTCAAAAGGTGATTACTTTCTTATATAGTTTACTGACTAGCATCTCTTCCCAACCCTTTCATGGAGGAGATCGTTTAAGCACGAAGCGTTTAAAACTCCATGTTTACTCCGATCTACAACTATCCTGAGCTACTTGAGGAAGACTTTAAAAATCTTGAAAATAGCAAGAAATCTTAAAGAAAATTAGTGAAAAAACGTAGATCTGTTGATCTTGAGGTTCTTCTAGACTTCTCAGATCGTGAAGATCTTTTTTGAGTCCGAGCTCTACTTATTCATTTCAACAGAAATCTACTTTATAGTGTGAAAACACTTCTCTTACAGAGATTATGAAAACAATATAGAGCTGTTGTTAGGGAGGTAGATTAGATCTTGATACCTCCCTGTTTCTAGCACCAAAACGTAGATGCATATTTTCTGACTACTACACCCAAGTAAGATTAAAGACTAAAAACTACTTAAACATACAAGATTCAACATGAACAAGATGTAAATAGCATGAAATATAAATATTGACACAAGTATATAACGTGGTTCGACCATGAAGACCTACGTCCACGGGAAAGAAGATGTTTTCTTATTGATTATAAGGTCTTACCCTTGAAAGTGTTACAAATCTCTTCTAGATTTGTCAGTTTCTCTCTATCTAAGTCTCTCTCAGGAATTCTCTGTAGAAAGACCATCTAAGATTACATAAGTTGTCCATCTCCTGGTACATGGACTGGTATTTATAGACAGAATAAACTCGTGGTTGCTTGATCGTCTGAGTTGGGTGATATGTCTTCCTTCGTCATGGCTCTCTCGGACTCGTTCTATACCGTCCCTCGTGATAACATAGTTGGTCCTTCATCCGAGTGTAGATGGGGAAAAACGATTTGCTGGTTTTTAAGGAATTGAGGAGACGACCGTACGGAGGAGACTCCTCAAACCGAGCGAAATGTTAAACCTCACAAAGATGCACCGCTGCAAAGGGGGTGCTTTAGATTCGAGAGATCAATCTGTAGTACTCCGGCCTAAATCAAGACAATGACCGTTCTAGAGTAAATTCGGTCACAAGAGTGGATGGGTTGATCTGTAGGAGGGAAGCTGAAATGTGTGGAATCGATGGTAATCAAAGATTTTGGGTGTGTGAATTCCGAATACGATAAGCTTTGAGTGATCGAAATTGCTCAATTGATGAGTTGATGATCTCGTGTTGTTGATGAGACGTGAGATTGATGATATTGTTGATGCCGATGATTCAATCATGATTCAGAGACTTATTTATATTGTTGGAATTTTAGACACCATGATTCCATGAAGTGTGATAGTTGATGGAATCAAAGAGTGGGGAAGTGGAGATCGTGTTTGAAACCAGTTGCTCAACGTGTGGAGACTTGGTCGATTTTCCACACACTACCTCGTGAATTCCTTCAACTGATTGCACAACTTGCTCACATTCCATCGTATGTTTGAACACACGTGCCGTAGACCGCCAGACCAAAACCCTAAGTGATATCCCCCCAAAGTGACATGATTGCTGTCTCGTGGTATGTTAGTCAATTGATGACTTCATGGTTTGATGGGAAGATGAGTCCATGTAGTTTCTGAGTGTCGAACATGATGTTCTGAAACTCATGAATTGAACATGTCATGAGACAGAGGTATAGTTCTTACGATGAAGTGAGCAAGTATTGCTCATTCGATGGATCGTTGAATATTGATTGTTGAACAATATTCCTTGGTTTGAGAAAATATTTATCATCTGAGCAAGTGTTGCTCATGTGATGAATTGTTGAATATTTGATCGTCTGAGCATGTGTTGCTCATCTGATGGATTATTGGCAGCGTACCAAAAATATTAATTAGAATACTGGTCGTTGAACCGAGCATAATTAATAAAATTAATGACCACGAGGTCGTCGTAAAATTATTAAGGTTAGAATCTGGAATGATGATCCTTGGATTCAGAAACCCTAATTTGATCAATTGATGATCAATTCATGGTTCGTCAGAATTTCAACCGTGGGACGAAGGAGGGAGCGACTACATGGGACCGTGGATCAACCACGTAGTGTCCATATGCTCACGTGAGCAAATACGAAGAACTCCTGAAGAATTGACGATTTGTTGGTGGAAGAATGATTAAATGCTGGCTTAATCATTTATTCAAAAATGCTCGTCTGAGCCTTAGGTGAGAAAACCTAATTAATTATGACGAGGCGAGGGACCGACCACAGAGTCATGAAACCGGCCCTGGGTTGTCCCGTGACCGCCTGACGATCACTTCATGAAAATCCAAAGTGTTTGGGAGAGTTTTGGACCTAATAAGAGCAATTGTGCAAATTAGGTCAAAACTGTGAAAATTGATGGGACCGGCTTCCGTGAGCCAAAGAGCCAATCTTTGTCGGTCAAGATAGCGTGCTCGTGTCCCTAAGGCGTCCGCGTCTCAGTCCTGAGAATTTTGATGTTTTCTGGCATGCAATTGAGCATCCATTCGAGAAAATATGCCAAAATTAGGGTTTCGACGAAACTGAGGAAAACACCATGAGATGATGAAAAATAATTACAAAATAAGAAATGATGAGGCGTGGGACCGTCGTGGTCAAGGCATGGTCGGCCGGTCGTGACCATGGTCCCGTGGTGCCTTTTCCTTAATTTTATAATATTTTGATGATTCTATTAAAAATTCATGAATTTTGAGAAAATTGATGAATTTAGGGAGTTTCCATGAATTGAAATAGTTTTCATGAGTTCAAGGAAGCAAAAATATTAAAATAATAAAAAAAGGGCGTCTGGGACCGTGGAAGGCATGGCCGGTCGATTTGGGCCGGTCCCACGAGTTTCCCTAATTTTTGTGTATTTTTCATGTATTTTTGATGAATTGAGGGAATTTTTCCTAATTTGAGAGAATTACCATAAAATCAAGGAATTTGATGAATTCAAGGAAAACTAATAATAAAATAATAAAACAAAGGGGTGTGTGGGACCGGCTAGGGCATGGACGGCCGGCCAAGGCCCGGTCCCACAAGTTTTCATAATTTATTTTATTTTATTATTATTTGATGATTTGTGCAAAAATACCATGAAATCAAGGAGTTTTTTCATGAAATTAGAGAAATAATAATAATAATAATAAAATAATAAGGAACCATGGGGTGTGGGGCCGGTTGGGACCAAGGCATGGCCGCTTGGCCAATGGTCACGCCCCACACTCCTTTCCTTAATTTTATATTATTTTTTATGGATTTATGGAAGTACCATGAAATCGAGGAGTTTCCTCGAGACGAAGGAGATTTGATAAAATGAGAGAATTTTCATTAAATCATGGAAAATAATAAAAAATGCATTAAAAATATAAAACTGGCGTGGGATTGACCACGACACGGTCGGTCGGTCGTGTGTCTGTGCTCCCAGCACCCTGGTCAATATTTTTAATTATTTATTATTTTATTCTCTATTTTGCATAGGTTCATCGTTTCGTTGTATTTTTGAAATACTCGTTCGTGCGGTGACTGTTAGTGTATCGTCGTTGAATACACTTTCACCATTTGAATCGGGCTTACTTAGAGGTAGCTCGGACACCCAGTTGTTGATTATTTATTACTAATTGTGGAATTCAATGGAGAATAATTCACAAAACTGAGTAATAAGATGTTTATTATTAATTCATAGGATCAGCTGAGGATTCTACTACGAATTCAGAATAATAAAGTGAGCATTACCATTCCATGGGATCGTAGATTCGACCATATAATCGGAGTAATTAAGTTTTATCTATTACCATTTATGAGACCAGTTGTGGATTCGATCATGAAATCAGAGTAATGAGATAATATAGTTATTGCTATTCTATGAGATCAAGCCGTGGATTCGATCATAGAATCAGAACAATTGTTTATTGCCATTTTATGAGATCAAGCCGTGGATTCGATCATGGAATAGGAGCAATTATTATTGCCATTCCATGGGACCAGTCGTGGATTCGACCATGGAATAGGAGCAATAATAGATTATTCTGGAAATTCAGTTGTGAATGTCACGGCAGAATTAATCTTAATTAGGAATAATAAACTTTGTGGCTCTATACTAGCAGAGCAAGCTGTCTAGGAGCATTAATTATCCCGATATGAGCTTGTCGGTAAGTCATATCCTTTATATAGTCAGGGTAAACTCGTTGTTTATTCCTGAAGATGTTATCGCTCTATACTAGCAGAGCAAGCTGTCTAGGAGCCGTCCATCTCGTGATACTATATAAAAATAATCACTGAAAGTATTCAGTGTTCATGAGATACGCCGTTGTCCAGTCGTGAGACTACATATCTACATGCACTCTGAGAGAAAGTACTCTCCGTTCAGAATTCGATGAGAGACCCGTGTCTCAAAACTCACGTCTGATTGCTGGATCAGAGCTTCGTATAATTATGAGTTCACGATTTTAGCCCTTGTCAAAAATCCACCATCTACATTAAGTCCCCTGCTTACTGAGGAAAGCTGTGTTCCTCAATCAGCATTAAATGGTGATTTTCCGACCATAAATAACAATACCAGTAATTGAACTTAGTCATAAGTTGAGACGTTACCGAATTTAGAGAGCATGAGAAAACCACGACTTGATGAAGGATTCAATGTCATGATTGGAGTGTCGTTTGATGAGCATAAATTGGTGTTGAACCGCTGGTTTGGACGACGAGTCCGTGGTTGATCAGGATTCGCGGGACGGGCCCATGAAAACAAATCCTTGTTTTATGAATAGACGCTCGTTCGTTCGTTAGTTAAAGGAACAAACAAAATAGACCTGAGTCTAATGATATAAAATTCGTCTATGAGCTTTCACGAAAACCGGAATTTTATATTTTAAATATGTGAGATTTCACAAAGTGGAATAAACTCTCGTTTCAAAGGTGGATGCTCGTACGAGAGAAAAGTTTTTTTTTTTTGATAGATATGCGTCTGTTAGTAATAAAATTTTGTTTATGAGCCTTCATGAAAATTTTTATCTTCGAGCTTTCGGAAATCTTTGAAAATATACTCTCGCTTTAAAGACAGATGCTCGTGCGAGGGAGCAAAATATATAGACATATTTTTCAAATTTATGTGAGTTTCACGTTAAAATATATTTTGTAAAATCAATGTTTTGATTTTGAACAATCGTTGAAAGTAGACAACCATACATGGTGAAAGAATGTCTATATGTGAGTTTTCACAATCGTAGAATGGACGTCTGTCCAGATTTTGAGAAACCAGTGAATGTTCACATTGTAAAATTTACGTGGGTTGTTCACGGTTTTGTGAAAATCATGTCAGAATTTTGTTCGTCTTAGCAGGTTTGAAGGAACGAGAAAGATTTAAAGTATTAACTCATGTACTGTTAGTGGAATCGTAAACATGTAAGAGTTGAAAGTTACCATTTTTGCAGACGCTGATGTGAGCATCTTTATACCATGATTCGTTGTTTTGCTGAATCCTGCGCTTTGTATAAATGATGCGCTGAATGTTATGCATCTGTCACAGCCACTTTGCAAGAATTACTGACTCCCGATGACACTTTCAAAGATGATGTTTCCAGGGATGACATCTCCGCGGGTGTAACTTCAAGAAATGGTACTTCTGGGACCTCTGGGTGATGGTGAGAGATCCTTCATACTGAGTTGTACTTCTGGTTATTTCATCAAATATACCACATGATGATCATGTAGTGAGGTTTCAGATCAATGTAGACTCCAGTAGTAAGGACTACAGGATGTTAGCAAAAGACGTGCAGTCCCCAGCCGTTTCTTTGGTGAGTTGTTAGCACTCCTTGTGTCATGACTTTTTCCTTCCCGTGCAATTAGGATCACGAGACCAAGGTTTTGTTATTTCTTTTCAGACCTTTTCTCCATCGATTGACGGTCTTCAACTTGTTCCCAGGCGAATAATTCATGAATCCAGTACTGATGAAAAAGTCGATGTAAATATCTCTTTCGTGCCGGTGATCGCGCCATATCCTTGAATGAAATAATAATAATTTTTGTTGATGAATCCAGGAAGAAATCATTGTAGATAAGAATCATGTTGATAAAGCGCACTTTTCTTCGGGAGATGGGAATATGGAGAATTCCCGAAATCTCGAACCGAATGGAGATAGCGGTGTTGTCAACGGAGATTCTGGCATTGTCGAGCCTTCAAATGATTTAGAGACTCCCTTAGTAAGTATATCTCCTGTAATTTCTTCAAAGAAGTATGATATCGCTGATTCGTGAATGAATGAATGAAAATCCATGTGAATTTATGGATAACTTTGCCGAAATACGTCACCGGAAAATTTCAGACTTCAGAGTTTACTAGAAACGCTGTAGAATCTTCGTGCGAAGTAGGATTTTCTCGGTTTGCATATGTATCTTCAAGCCCAGGAAATTTACAAGCTTTAGAAAAGAAGATCTTTGAAGTTTGAGCATGTTTATAGCCTGAAAAAGGCGAAATAGTGAACTTCCAGGAGACCTTCAGAACTTTTTCAGATGGCATATTGCTCCATGTTTTAGCCACATCTCTTTGCTCGTTCATCGGATTGTCATGAAATTTTGAGACGTTGTAGAGGACATCCATACGAAAGATGGTATATAACCCATCTTCAGATTCCTCGTAGATTGCTCCCAGTTCGTCTTTTAGTACAGGGCAGAGTACAGTTTCTTCAGACGAGGTTACCGTAAAACGTATTTTCATGACTTTCATGCTATTTGCTCGTGCCTTGAGTGTATAATGATTAATCTTGATAATGTTGGATTGCTTGTATGATGTATTTTATGATCTCATTTGGTTTCAAGCTTAAATGACTCTAATCCTCATGTAATCTTCGTATTAGGTGCCAAATACCGAAGTTGAGGATATTGAAACCAATGAGGATAACTCAAACTGCCCTGGAGTTATTGATGAAGACAACATCTCTGCACTTCAAGGCCATGAGAAGGTTGTCATTGAAGTCTTGGAAACTCAGATTGTTGCTGCTTCAGTGATAGAAGAAACCGAAACACCAGTAGAGAATACTGAAGAAACTGTTGCCCTGGAGGCTGCTCCAGTAATTGAGAACCGTATAGTGGTGCATGAATATCCAAGTGCAGGAGTTGCTTTTGATCCTCCGTTCGATGCTTCACTCCCGTATCATGAACTAGTTGGCGGATTCAGCGTTCCCATTGGATATGCAGGCTTGTACGAGAAACCGTGGAAGATGTATGGGCACATCGTCGTTACCAAGGATCCGGAGCATAGTTATTTCTTGACGAGGCAAGTAGAAGCCATATTGCGTGTTATAAATGATATCCGCATCACAACTGGAAATACTGTCACCCGGGATGTACTCTTTGATTGGGAGTACAACTTGAAGAAAGCTGAAGAACTTGGCTTCAATCTGAAGTGGCTTCGTCAAAAGATTGATGCTATAAGGAAAGCGGTGGAAGGTGACACTTCTTTCACCACCAGTGATGCCGTGTTGAAGAAGATGGATGAAGAAAAGCAGAAATCTTATTTTGCTGACTTTCTTTAGTTTTCTTTCCATGATATCTTGAACCTTGGACTTCTGAGAGATGTGAGGTTTTATTCTGGTCTTGATTTCTTGATCGGTTTTGGATTGTGAAATCGATCGTCTTGACAAGTGGACCGTCAGTCCCCAGTATTTTGTTAAGTCTCTCCCTTTCGTTTTCCCTTCTTCTGGTGAGACCTAGATAGAGGACCCAGGTAGAAAAATTGATGTAAAGACCTAGGTGGTCGAAGTTGGAGGTACCTTGATGAAGGATTTAGCGGAAGGACCTGGTGGACACCGATCGACTGTGGAAGTTATGAATCCCGTCTAAAAATTGTTGTTTGCATGTTGTACGCTCAGGAAGCTGTAGGAACCTCATACGACGTCGGAATCTGACGATTGACCCCAACTTTCGAAGCTAAGAGACGGAGGAATCATATGCAACCAGAATGCTTAAGTTTGGAGATGTCTAGGGCAATCAATAAAGTATGCACTTTCATAACTTGTAATCCCGTGCAAATTTTCAGATTTCATAGACCTGACAGTAAATGCCGTATCTTTCAGCTCGTATGTCCGATTGATGCGCCCTTTTGGTATGTTGTAGAAGAGACAAAACGAACATCTTTCGTTGAGGAAGCATTGTCCCATTCCTCACCCATTAGTACGTTTTTGCAAACCCATGGCCTGGAGTGTGTTGTATCTCATTTATAGAGGTGATGAGAACATCTTGTAGAAGACTTTGGATTATGCCCACCAGTCGTGCCAGCTTTGGGAAGACTTTCATGTGAGCATGTTATCAGGTCCACACATCTTGATATGAATCATTGGTCTTAGAGAAGTCCGCTTCATGTGTAACACTTCAGAGAATGATTAGTTGATGAAGCCCTGAGGATGTTGCTCCTGAGACCGTTGTTGGTGCTGAAACCATGAATGATTACGCTCCAGAGATCCTTGTCGATGCTGAGATCATGGATGGTGTTCCTCTAGAGATTATTGTTGATGCTGATACCATGGTTGAAGTTGCTCCAAAGACCGAAAAGGCTAGAACCATGATTATAGATATAAACTTTGCTCCTTCATCCAGTGAGCCTTTTACATTCATGAACTAGTTGATGAGTTGAGCGTCCGTAAGATGAAGGTGTACTGAGAGTTCAACCTGAATGCTCCTGAAAGCATAACTTTACCACGATCTGGCTTTGTCAGTGAGTCAACATTGTTGCGGTAGATAGCATCAGCAGTTTTCATACTGGATGTGATTGGTGAAGAGAGAAAGTTCCTCAATCATGCAGGGGCTTGTGATGTAGAGAAAACCCGTTGATGAAGTTTCACGGAATCACCTCAGGTTGCCCAGTATATATTGAAGGAGTTAGTGCCATCCATGTATGAATGATGTTGCATATGCTTCAGAAGTCTTATCATGGGATAATGAAGACTTATTGTTTAGTTCACTTTGATCGTGCTGGTGTTGAATCAATGTGTCATCATCGAGATATTTGTGCTGAAGCTGTACTCTTTGATTGGGAGTACAATTTGATAGCTTTTTTAGATGCTTGAGTGTTGAAGCGTATATTCCTTAAGCATCGAATATCTTAGGGGTTTGATCGTCTCGGCCCTGGAGTATCTTCTGTTGATTCAATCCCTTTCGTTGCAGTAGTGGGATTCGACACTTGTGCAGACATTAGAGCTTTCTGATTTTGTGGAACACATGGACTAGCAGGAGAAACGCCCAAAGTGTTCTTTGCCATGTTTGGACATCATTCGGTAATGAATGTTTCAGTGCTTGATTCGGAGGAGCGTCAGATTCAACCACTTGGTAAAATACTAATGTGGTGAAGCTACCATTCATAACGTCTTGCAGAGTTGCTAGCAGAATTGAGTCCCCATGCTAGGATAGCATGTGAGGAAATAAATGACATAGACATGGGATGAGACTTGCCTGAGTGCGGAACCTCTTAATGGATGTATATGCATCTTTTGCAGGTTCTTTCTTCAACCTCGTCAAAGTTTGAAATTCCTCCAAGTACTCTGATGATGGAATGTCCGTCAAATCTTCTGGATCAGAACTTTCTTCGTTGGAGAGACGTGTAACCAAAGGCGCTCTGTAAGTACCCATATTTTCAGCGTGGATCCACGCTCGTCTGAAGGACATGTCATATCCTGGATCTTCCTGATTATGTGAAACTTGGTTTCTGTCCAGTGTTGAACTTATGTTCACTTTGAGAGTGATGTAGCCATAAGTATTCCGAGCGCTCCTTCAAGGTCTCTGATTGAGATGGGAGCATGAGTAGCTTCTTGTCGACTGATGCCTGCGGCTCTGAGGTTTTCAGTGGAATGATGTTGATGGCGCCGGCATCGATCAACGTTCTTCCAAATTCGTTTCTTCGACTGTGGTAAGCAGTCCCCAGTCGTACATCTCTTGGTTTGTGGTGGAGGCTCAAGAAGTATTTCCGGAATGGACTTCTTGACACGATGTGGTTCAGTGCTGTGAACATGTCTCTCTTTTGTGCCTTCGACAGATAGAGCAATTCACGTTCGACCAAGGATTGAACTGCCTCTTTGATAGGTTGTTCAGAGAGTGTAAAGGTTATGATTGGGAGAGGATTCTTGTGTACTCCTCCGGTGCCCAGTTGAAGCTATTGTGGATCAACCTTCTCTTTGGTGACGTGCTTCAAAATATTGCAGTTACTTGTCGAATGATTGATAAATCTATGAAGGTGACAGTACCTTGGATTTTTCATGTTGGCTCTCTATGATGAGCAACAGTTTGATTGCACCGTCTTGAACCCAGACTTCCAGTAACTCGATCAATCCTTCATGAGAAGTTTATTCGGTCCGATCATTTTCCCGTTCGTTGATGCCAAGTCGAGGTTTGTGAAAGATTGGTTATCCTTCCATGATGCTTTTGTAGGAAGAGGTGTTGGATGTCGCATGTTTGAGCAGAAGCTTTCCTTTTTCTTCCTTGAGCAACAACGTTCATGGAAGGTTGGACATCGTAATGTTTGTTGATCAGGCGTCGGCTGCTCCGAGGTTCCTCGACCTTGTAGAGTTTTCTCAATAAAGCAGGTGTAGTAGTCGCTGATCGTTTTGGCTGCTTCATGAAGTTCTGAGAAAGTGTGGAACATGATGTTTTCCAGCAAGGCTCTGTATATCGGGATCATTTTGTTGACGCACAAGTCTACAAGTTGTTGCTATGTGACGTTTGGGTCGTGTCAGTCCAAGGCTTGAATTCTGAACCTTTTCACATAATCATCAGGATGTTCGCTGCTCCTTCGAAACATCCTTCCTAGATCAGAGAGAGTGACTTGCTCCGACACGAAGAAGTATTTTCTGTAGAAAACATTAATCATCTCTCCCCAATCGGTGATATTTCACGATGCGATGTTGTTGTACCAGGTGTATGCCCTGCCTTTCAAGGATTTTGAAAATTTCTCCAAACAGACGACATGGTTGTGCTCGTGTTCGCCCAATAATTCCAGAAACCGAGAAATATGTTTTTGAGTATAGCATGTTCCATCATAAAGAATGAATGTTGGAGCGGTATAACCTTTTGAAAGAGGAATCCTCTGTATGGCAGTATGGAGGTTGGTGACGATGGACGGATGATGAAACTTGCAGGTTCCGTTGTTGGAGAGTCATCGATCCTCAAAAAGCACTCCATATCTTCACGAGTGATGAAACTTGCAGGTTCCGTTGCTGGAGAGTCATCTGCATTTTTGCGGAATTCTTCATCATGTACAACATGGAATGGAGAGATTTCAGGATCAGCGGTTGAAGATGTTTCTTTAGCTTTTCCTTAATCGCGTTGAGGCTGAGTTCGTTCAGACGCAAGCTTGTCTGTTAGAGTTTTAATATAAACACACAACTGCTTCTGTGTTGCAGTCGCGTCAGTCTGAACCTTCGTGAGATCAACTATGGTAGGCTGATTTCCTCTGATTTCTTCTGGAGACCGACCGAAGAGTGGATTGTTGATGGCGCCAGTGCCGTCACTTGCAGGGGTGATCACTGGAACACCAGTACTTGGAGGAGTAGTAGTAACATGTGGCATGACATTGCTGGATGGAGGAGTGGTATTAGCGATAACATTGAAGCCTTCAATGTTGAGAGGAGTAGTACTTGCGATTACAGTATCACTAGAAATTGCGATGCGAGATTCGGGTGTTGAACCCGAATTGGTAACTGAACCGGACCTAAGATCAACCATCTTTGTGATATTGTGAGGTCGCAACCGAGAGAATGATCTCCCACTGTGGTCGCCAATCTGTAGATGGGGACAAACGATTTGCTGGTTTTTAAGGAATTGAGGAGACGACCGTACGGAGGAGACTCCTCAAACCGAGCGAAATGTTAAACCTCACAAAGATGCACCGCTGCAAAGGGGGTGCTTTAGATTCGAGAGATCAATCTGTAGTACTCCGGCCTAAATCAAGACATTGACCGTTCCAGAGTCAATTCGGTCACAAGAGAGGATGGGTTGATCTGTAGGAGGGAAGCTGAGAAATGTGTGGAATCGATGGTAATCAAAGATTGTGGTTGTGTGAATTCCGAATACGATAAGATCTGAGTGATCGAAATTGCTCAACTGAGAGTAGTTGCTCAATTGATGAGTTGATGATCTCGTGTTGTCGATGAGACGTGAGATTGATGATATTATTGATGTCGATGATTCAATCATGATTTAGAGACTTATTTATATTGTTGGAATTTTAGACATCATGATTCCATGAAGTGTGACAATTGATGGAATCAAGGAGTGGGGAAGTGGAGATCGTGTTTGACACCAGTTACTCAACGTGTGGAGACTTGGTCAATTTTCCACCCAATACCTCGTGAATTCCTTCAACTGATTGAACGACTTGCTCACATTCCATCGTGTGTTTGAACACACGTGCCGTAGACCGCCAGACTAAAACCCTAAGTGGTATCCCCCTAAAGTCACATGATTGCCGTCTCGTGGTATGTTAGTCAATTGATGACTTCATGGTTTGATGGGACGATGAGTCCATGTAGTTGTTGAGTGTCGAACATGATGTTCTGAAACTCATGAATTGAACATGTCATGAGACAGAGGTATAGTTCTTACGATGAAGTGAGCAAGTATTGCTCATTCTATGGATCGTTGAATATTGATTGTTGAGCAATATTCCTTGGTTTGAGCAAATATTTATCATCTTAGCAAGTGTTGCTCATGTGATGAATTATTGAATATTTGATCGTCTGAGCATGTATTGCTCATCTGATGGATTATTGGCAGCGTACCAAAAATATTAATTAGAATATTGGTCATTGAACCGAGCATAATTAATAAAATTAATGACCACGAGGTCGTCGTAAAATTATTAAGGTTAGAATCTGGAACGATGATCCTTGGATTCAGAAACCCTAATTCGATCAATTGATGATCAATTCATGGTTCGTCAGAATTTCAACCATGGGACGAAGGAGGGAGCGACTACATGGGACCGTGGATCAACCATGTAGTGTCCATATTCTCACGTGAGCAAATATGAAGAACTCCTGAACAATTGACGATTTGTTGGTGGAAAAATGATTAAATGCTGGCTTAATAATTTATTAAAAAATGCTCGTCTGAGCCTTAGGTGAGAAAACCTAATTAATTATGACGAAGCGGGGGACCGACCACGGAGTCATAAAACCAGCCCTGGGTTGTCCGGTGACCTCCTGACGATCATTTCATGAAAATCCAAAGTGTTTGGGAGAGTTTTGGACCTAATACGAGCAATTGTGCAAATTAGGTCAAAACTGTGAAAATTGATGGGACCGGCTTCCGTGAGCCAAAGAGCCAATCTTGGTTGGTCAAGATAGCGTGCTCGTGTCCCCAAGGCTTCCGTGTCTCAGTCCTGAGAATTTTGATATTTTCTGGCGTGCAATTGAGCATCCATTCGAGAAAATATGCCAAAATTAGGGTTTCGACGAAACTGAGGAAAACACCATGAGATGATGAAAAATAATTATAAAATAAGGAATGAGGAGGCGTGAGACCGCCGTGGTCAAGGCATGGTCGTCCGGTCGTGACCACGGTCCCGTGGTGCCTTTTCCTTAATTTTATAATATTTTGATGATTCTATGAAAAATTCATGAATTTTGAGAAATTTGATGAATTTAGGGAGTTTCCATGAATTGAAGGAGTTTTCATGAGTTCAAGGAAGCAAAAATATTAAAAAAAAGGGCATGTGGGACCGTGGAAGGCATGGTCGTCCGGTTTGGGCCGGTCCCACGAGTTTCCATAATTTTTGTGTATTTTTCATGTATTTTTGATGAATTGAGGGAATTTTTCCTAATTTGAGAGAATTACCATGAAATCAAGGAATTTGATGAATTCAAGGAAAACTAATAATAAAACAAAGGGGCGTGTCGGACCGGCTAGGGCATGGCCGGCCGGCCAAGGCCCGATCCCACAAGTTTTCATAATTTATTTTATTTTATTATTATTTGATGATTTGTGCAAAAATACCATGAAATCAAGGAGTTTTTTCATGAAATTAGAGAAATAATAATAATAATAATAAAATAATACAGAACCGTGGGGTGTGGGGCCGGTTGGGACCAAGGCATGGCCGGTTGGCCAATGGTCACGCCCCACACTCCTTTCCTTAATTTTATATTATTTTTTATGGATTTATGGAAGTACCATGAAACCGAGGAGTTTCCTCGAGACGAATGAGATTTGATAAAATGAGAGAATTTTCATCAAATCATGGAAAATAATAAAAATGCATTAAAAATATAAAACTGGCGTGAGATTGACCACGACACGGTCGGTCGGTCGTGTGTCCGTGCTCCCATCACCCTGGTCAATATTTTTAATTATTTATTATTTTCTTCTCTATTTTGCATAGGTTCATCGTTTCGTTGTATTTTTGAAATACTCGTTCGTGCGGTGACTGTTAGTGTATCGTCGTTGAATACACCTTCACCATTTGAATCAGGGCTTACTTAGAGGTAGCTCAGACACCCAGTTATTGATTATTTATTACTAATTGTGGAATTCAGTGGAGAATAATTCACACCAAACTGAGTAATAAGATGTTTATTATTAATTCATAGGATCAGCTGAGGATTCGACAACGAATTCAGAATAATAAAGTGAGCATTACCATTCCATGGGATCGTAGATTCGACCATAGAATCAGAGTAATTAAGTTTTATCTATTACCATTTATGAGACCAGTTGTGGATTCGATCATGAAATCGGAGTAATGAGATAATATAGTTATTGCTATTCTATGAGATCAAGCCGTGGATTCGATCATAGAATCAGAACAATTGTTTATTGCCATTTTATGAGATCAAGTCGTGGATTCGACCATGGAATAGGAGCAATTGTTATTTCCATTCCATGAGACCAGTCGTGGATTCGACCATGGAATATGAGCAATAATAGATTATTCTGGGAATTCAGTTGTGAATGTCACGGTAGAATTAATCTTAATTAGGAATAATCAACTTTGTGGCTCTATAATAACAGAGCAAGCTGTCTAGGAGCATTAATTATCCCGATATGAGCTTGTCCGTAAGTCATATCCTTTATATAGTCAGGGTAAACTCGTTGTTTGTTCCTGAAGACGTTGTCACTCTATACTAGCAGAGCAAGCTGTCTATGAGCCGTCCATCTCGTGATACTATATAGAAATAATCACTGAAAGTATTCAGTGTTCATGAGATATGCCGTTGTCCATTCGTGAGACTACATATCTACATGTACTCTGATATAAAGTACTCTCCGTTCAGAATTCGATGAGAGACCCGTGTCTCAATACTCACGTCTGATTGCTGGATCAGATCTTCGTATAATTATGAGTTCACGATTTTATCCCTTGTCCAAAATCCACCATCTACACCGAGTTGTATCGCTCTCCCTTGGATCGTGTTTCCCTTCTGTGGAGAACCTCGTGTTCCACCGCTTCTGGGTCGTAGTATAGATCGTCCGAGTCTTCCGTCATGATGCCCAATTACCGAAGTCCTGTTCTTATCCTTTATTAAATGAGATCTTTCTTTTTAGACTTGACCGTATGAGCAGATTAGACCTTTATACACACGCGTCATTCATGTGGCGTTTGTGTAGTTGCCTCGACTGAGACAAATCCTTCTCTCAACGAATGATTCAGTGCTCCAACCTCATCATCTCATCATATATTCATCCCTTAGTATGTTGACATGTGGCCGTCGGGTATTTTACCCACACATTTTGCTCCTTTTCTTTGCACTTTGCCGAGGGAATGATGGGAAGAAAACTGTGTAACCGTTCCACCTTTTTCGACACGTGGGTATCTATCAGTTTGTTTTAAGATATCTATTGGTTCTCTCAGATTTTCTGGGAACATGATTTCTTTTCTTTTGTACTTTTCCTTCGGAATTCTTATCGTCTAGCTTGTCGCGCCTTTGACCTTCTTGGGTTTGGGAGATCTAGTTAGTTTTTCAAAGATTTCCTCTTCTATTTAAGAAGGGTCCTTTTGTGGTGAGGGTATGGTCTCTTTTTTCCTTCATTCTTTTCTCATATGTATGCTAAAAATTTTCCTCCTCGTCCTCCATGGGAACGAGGTAGTTACCCATGTATTTTTCACCATGGTATGTCCTCTCATTCATGTATTGATTCGTTTTTTATTGATCCTGTTCTAGATCATCACCAATTTCTTTTCGGAGAGACCTGTCCTTTCGCATGACATCTTTAGTCTCATCTGTTCTTCAAGTGTCTGCACCTCCTGTTATGGGATCTCATATTTATCACTAGTTTTCATTTTACGGGAAAGCTTCGAAACACTTCGTGTGTTGTGTTTCTTCTTACGATTGGTCTTGAGAACACTGCATGCTGCGTGGGTGTTTGTGCGTTTTATTTTTAGAAACATTTGTTGCTGAAGGTGCTAGGGTATAAAATACTATTTTTGTTTTAAAAAGTATATATATATATATATATATATATATATACCTTTCCCCTGTTTTATTCCCTAGCATCGGAGGCTTTCCATATGTTTAAAGCGGTGGGAAATTGATTGGTGGCTTGCTCCAGTCCAGGGTATATGTGAAGAGAATAGTTAGTTATGCTCCCACTCGTGGATGCCGCTTCGGACGAGGAACCAATAGGTGAGGAACCCGTTGCTCCAAGCGAGGTGCGAACACGATGCTCTTGTTCGAAGGTTTCGTGTAATTTGCAGTTTTGTACTGTGCAGAGTTTGTTTATTTGATTTCTTTGTGCGAGTTATGTGGCTCGAATGAGTGGCCATATGTAATTTTGGTCCGATCATGGATGTCAAAGCCAAGGAGTGATCAGTTCATGTATTTGGATAAGGCACCACTTATAGTATTGGAATTTTATACATAAGGTCTTTTCCTTCGCGCTTTCTCTTTTTTTTTTTCCTGTTTGATTTTAGATTTCCTCCATATGATTTGGAGGGTGATAGCTCGGTCGAGTGATACGTGGCCCGGCCAGGGGAAAGTATCTCGATTCTGGATATCACCTACTGTGGAGGACATCACCCGATTCCGTGATCGTGGTGGCATTACCTTAGGTCTATGTTTGTGTCCGTGTCGGGTAGCTTAGGTAAAGTACCTGCATCATTCTGTGTAGAATGGAAGGTGTGGCTAGCACCGTGCCATAGTGGTTTATGGGTTTTTTGGTATGCAAGTATGAGATAAAGTAATTAGCAACAAAAAATAAAAAGGGAAAGCAAAACGAAAAAATAATAGAAGTAAATCAAACAAACAAAGCAAGAAAGCAAAATTAACACAAAGGGAGTAGTTTTATTATTTGTCACAAGAGAGCTTAGTAAGCTCTGAGTACATTATAGGAAGGTTCTATGACCTGTGTACAAGTAGGGATCGTGCCCCATCCTAGGACCCTTGAACGGTCTTCCTAAGCATTGTAAGCTTTTATGTATTTGATGTTCCATGGGCGTTCAAGTTCTTAGCCATTATATTTGAGCAATCTGTATGCTCCATCCCCTGCCTTATCTAGGATTGTTAGTGGGCCTTCCATACGGGTGCAAATTTTCCTGACTCGCGTTGGTAGGGTGGAATCTCGCGCCAGACTTGATCGCCTAGGTTGAATTGTCTCTGGTGAACACGTTTGTTGTATTCCCGAGACAATTTTCTGTGATAGTTTTTTAATGTTTGGAGAGTATCATGTCCGAGGTCAGGTTTTTCTCCCATGCCTCGGTCTTCGTTGTGGGGATCATGGCTTCTGTTGGTAGGATTTCCTCTATGCCATATATGAGGGCGAAGGGAGACATTCCTGTGGATTCCCTTCTAGTGGTTCCATAGGCCCATATGACGTTGTGTAGTTGTTCACACCAACTGGCTCCATATCCATCAAGTTTCTTCTTGAGGATGTCGGCGATGGTTTTGTTTGTGGCCTCTTCCTGGCCATTGCTCTCAGGATAGATTGGCGTGGACTTGTTTTTTCTGATCTTGAAACAATTGAAGAGAAGGTCGATGTTTTTTCCTCGGAGTTGCGCCCCGTTGTCAGATACAATGGCGGCTGGGATACCGAAGCGGCAAATAATATGCTCGAAGAGAAATTTAAAGACATCATGGTCTCTTATGTTTCTTAAAGCCGAGGCCTCCACCCATTTAGTGAAGTAGTCTGTGGCCACGATTAAATACTTCCTTTGTCCAGTACCAGCTCTTAGGGGTCCGACAATATCAACCCCCCATTTGGCGAATGGCCAGGGGCTTAGCGTGGACTTTAAGTCCATTGAAGGTGCATGTCTTCTTTTGCCAAATTTTTGGCACTTTATGCAAGTTTTTTCCATTTTATTTGAGTCCTCGTTCATGCGAGGCCAAAAATACCCTTGTAGTCTTGCTTTGTGAGCGAGGGAACGTCCTCCACTATTGTTTCCTGCATAACCATAGTGTATTTCTTTTAATATGGTTTGTCCTTCCATAAATGAGAGACATTTGAGGAGAGGCCCAAGGTAGGATTGTTTGTATAACACGCCATCCCGGAGTTGGTAGTTTCCATACCTTGATATTATCTTGTGTGCGATTAATTGATCGCTGAGGAGGTATCCGTTAGCTAGATACTTGATAATTGGTGTACTCCATTCATCCTCTGGCAGACTTTCCTCCTGGGTTACTGAGTCGACAACGAGGATGTCCATGTTCCCTTCCAAGGGGATGGAGGGGAGTAGAACCCTTTCAATTTTGACATTGGTAGCTTCGGGGTTAACTGTCATAGAAGCTATGAATGCTAAGGCATCAGCATATCTGTTGTTGATTCGATTTAAGTGGACGGACGTGATGTTTGGTATCTGCTCGATGTAGTGTTTCGTGAGTTGAAGGTATCGTTGCAAACATGGATCCTAGGCTTGGTGAGTTCCGTCTATCTGCCGGATAATGAGTTGTGAGTCGCTTATGAGACGCACATTATGAATACCCAGTGCGATGATTACTCAGAGGGCATGTATTACCGCCTCGTATTCGATTATATTGTTAGTGGAGGGGAATTCGAGCCTTAAGCTATAAACAATTCTTCGGCCGGTTGGGGTTGTGAAAACTATTCCGACGCCTGATCCTTCCGAGTTACACGACCCATCGACGAATACTTCCCATCGGTTGCGTTCTTCAGAGCAAAGTAGTTCGTGAGGATCCTCTAACTCGTCTTCCATCCCTTGGATTTCCTAAATCTCATCAGTATCGTCCATCGGGAAATCCGCTGAGAAATCTGCCACCACCTGGGTCTTAATTGCCGTCTGGGCTTGGTATTTGACACCGAATTATTTGATTTGAGCCCCCCACTTGGAGATTCTACCTGCTCTGTCGGCATGTTCTAGCACGGACTCTATGGGGGATTTAGTGATGACTGTTATAGTGTGTGCATGAAAATAAGTGCGCAACTTTTGGGTTTCATAGACCAGAGATAGCACTATCTTCTCGATCTTTGAATAGTTTCTTTCAGCCGACATCAGAGTTTTGCTTGATGAAATAAATTGGTTGCTCCGTATCTGCATCTATGCGAGTGAGTACTGCACTAATTGAAGTATTAGTTTCCGATAGGCAGATGTAGAGGTTTTCACTTGGGTTGGGATTTTGGAGAATTGGCAGGGTTGCCAGATGTTCCTTGATTTTTTGAAAAGCTTCCTCACAAGCACTAGTCCAAAAAAACTTTTCACCCTTCTTTAAGGTGTTGAAGAAGTCTCTGCATTTGTCAGAGGATCGGGCGATGAATCTACCCAAGGCCGCCAGTCGTCCATTCAGTCTCTATACATCTTTGACCGTTGTTGGGGAAGGCATTTCCAACATGGCCCGTACCTTCTTAGGGTCAACCTCAATTCCTCGTTTGGTGACCAAGTAGCCCAAGAATTTTCTTGAGGTTACTCCGAAGGCACATTTTGCGGGAGTGATCTTCATGTTAAATTTTCTCATTTGTGCGAATATTTCTCTGAGGTCATGTGAATGATCTTGTGGGAGTTTTCTCTTAACAAGCATGTCGTCTACGTATACCTCTAGGTTTTTGTGTATACAACCGTCAAACATCTTTTCCACCATCTTTGGTAGGTGTCCCCTGCATTTTTTAACCCAAATGGCATTTTGGTATAGCAGTATAGGCCGCGAGGGGTGAAGAAAACGGTATGTTCTTGATCTTCCTCGACGAGGGGGATATGGTTATAACCAGAGTATCCGTCCATCAGAGACAGCAATCTGTATCCTGAGGTTGCTTCTATGAGTTGGTCTATATTAGGGAGTGCGAAGATGTCCTTAGGAAAAGCTTTGTTAAGGTCGTTAAAGTCGATACAGATCCTTACTCCCCCATTTTTCTTTGGTACGATCACCATGTTAGATATCCATGTTGGATATTGGACTTCTCGTATCACTCCCGAAGCTTCCATTTTCTTTAACTCTTTATGGATGGCTTCATGGTATTCTAGTGCCACTTTTCTCATTTTTTGACGCATGGGCTTGTGTTTTGGGTCAATTTTTAGGTGATGACAGCACACGTCGGGGTCTATTATTGGCATATCTTCCATACGCCATGAGAAGACGTCGGAATATTCCCTTAGGACATGTATTAGCTTCTTTTCATCTTCCTTGCTGAGGAGTGTCTATATTTTCACCATACCCGGGTTTTCGGGTGCTCTGATGTTGACCTCCTTGGTTGGATCCGAGGCCGAGAAATTGGATCTCAACTCCGCTATATCGGAGAGGTTTTGTACTGGTCCCATGGGTGAGTCCGATGGGAGGTTATTTTCCATTGAGAGTTCATCGCCTGATCGTATTTCCTCATTCGTTCTAGCTATGTAAGCATCGATTTCGGCTTGATTCTTGGCATTCTTAGCTCGTTTGTTTTTTGCTATGGCAGAGTTTACTTTCTTATCTCCGTATTGAACTTCAGTCTCGTAGCAGTATTTTGCTTCGGCAAGATCTCCAATAATTTCTGCCACTCCATCTGGGGTAGGAAATCTTAGCCTTTGATGGTAAGTCGAGGCCACTCCTTTGATTCCATGGACCCAGGATCGTCCCACAATGCCTGTGTAAGGTGATAGTACATCTACCACACAGAAGGTGGTTAGGGTGAGGATCTTTCCCACCTGAATTTCTAACGTTACCTCACCCTTTGGGAGGGTTGATGACCCTTTGAAGCCAAATATGTTGTAAGTGGAGGGTACGAGACATTCGTCTTTGAGACCCATTTGTTTAAATATTTCATATAATAAGATCTCCACAAAACTGCCGCCATCGATCAAGATTTTAGGCATCGTCCATTGCAGCGCTTTGTTTTTTGTCTCCTCGCCCTTATGCTCGGGGAGTGCGATGGCCATCGTGACCACTAGTGGTTCATTCTGGTTTTGTCCTCCGACTGGTGCTTCTGAGGCTGAAAAGGTAACGAGAAGTTTCATCCATTCCTTCAATTGGGGTTATCTGGCTGCACTGAAAACTTCTTCACGGTCGAAGTTTCGTTTGTGAAGTTGTCCAGTAATATTTTCTTCTCGTACGAGGGTGGTTATCGCCGAGTGTGATATAGTATTACAGCCTAAGTACTGTGCCTTACGGCTGATCTCCACACGATGTATGGGTGCCCCAGTGGAATGTCATATTATAAGTCCTAAGGTGCTCAATTGCATCTCCTATTCCCGGGGACGGGGGTGTGAACACCGGTAGGGAGCATTCCCTTGGTAATGACAATATTAGTAGATTTTTGAATGAGGGAAATTATCCTGCTTCTTGCATGACTACTGCCAATTGCTTATTCTCCAGCTTCCCTGTAGCTTCTCTATATATTTCCTCGATTCGGGTAACTCAGGCTTGGAGTTCATCCTCATCTCGCCTGGTTTCGACCTTCTTTCTTCTTCCCAGAGCTCTCTCGGGCGAGAAAGATGGTTCATGATGGCGGTGCCTTGATCGCCCTGAGTCATCGTCCGATTGTTCAACGTGTGACACAATCTTAGAACGAGTCGACCTCGAATTCTCCCCTCGTCTTGGGTTTGTGGTTGCGAGATTCTCGGTCTCGTAGTCGATATTTACTTTGTCGATTTGGTTCTTGTTTCGTCTGTGTTTGGGATCAACGTCTGATGACCCCTTGGATAGGCTATCCTCGTGGTCGGGCACACCTCTACTTCCCTTAGGAAATCGATCTGATGTTTCCTCGCTCGAGGTGTCAGGGATGTCAATTCGCTCGTCGTCTTGCAGATGCTCGAAAGGGTATTCCTCCTCTGGGATTTCGTCAATGGTGGTGAGTGGTACCTTCTTGGTTGCTTTGTGTTTTATCCTGTGGTTTCTTCGTTCCAGCCTTCTATTACGCCTTTCTAATTTCATCGTTCTCTTATCCTGTGCCTCTTGGGTTTTCAGGATGGATGCGATAACAACATTAATATCGGCGAGGTCTGAAGGGTTGTCCTTCTTGGCCTCACTGTTTGCTGCTTGTCTCGGCAAGCGGCTCAACCCTCCTGGCTGAGTAAGATGAATATAATCATGCTTCTCAAAGGGGTTTCCCTCGCCTTCGGAGCTAGAATTATCAGTTAGTCCTTCCCGATATTGGTCATCGGGTTGTCCCTCACCTGGGATCAAAGCCTCGCCTAGCTCCATATCTTCGAGTCCTTCTGTTTGGGCTCCAACATTTACTCCTTGGCTCGCACGAGCAGATCGCCGCGTCACCATTACCTTCCCTGCAATATATGCAATAATACTTAATTTGTCTTTTCTTTTAGAAAAGTGTGACCCTAAATTTGCAGGTCACATGCAATTACTAAGTCATAGTTCAGACTGGAAAGTTTAGTACAGGAAGACTTTGCAGTAGATTTTGGAGATACGTGAAAATGTCAAAACATCCCTGGAAAGTTATAGGAATAACATCTGCAGCACTAAATTCCAGAATAGAAAGATTTGATTGGATTGGTACGGGCATGCGAAGTCTCTTGACTTTTGGTTTCTTACCATCACTCACCTCAGAATCGGAAGCCTGCGAAAATAAAATAGATAAGAAATCAAGGCAACTATATTGTTTAAAATAAAGTGGGTATTTCTTACTCCTTTATTATGCGAAGACTTCCTGTTATGCGATTCTTTACTTTCAACATCTGGTTTCTTCTTATGCAACTCTTTATTTTCATCCGAAGAAGATTTAACTTTGGGTTTTTGCATGATTCCGAGAGCACTAATGGAAGAACTTTTCCTGCAAAAGTATGGGAATTAAGTTAATCAAACAAGACAACGATTGAAATCAATAATTAGAGGAAAGAAAACAAACTTTGATTCAGAGTTCATGATGGAAGAACAGCAGCAGAAGAAATTAGTAACAGCAGAAGAAGATGAATAGCAACAAGAGAGAGAAGAGAAATATAGTTGCAGAAGATGAAGATAATAAATTAAAGAAAAGGGTTATTTACTGTTGAAAGATCAATAAATAGGTGAAAAGAAGCAACCGGTTGAAAACAGCTCAAGCCGGTAAAAAGGAAGAAAATCAACAGGTGTAGAGAGATAAGCTTGAAATCAGGAAAATTGTCGGCAAAGCAAAATATAAAAAGATTAGCGATAATATAAGATGGGAGTTTCTCATATCCCTCACTCTGAATAATAAGCAAAATGAGAAGAGGCAAAATGTATGAGTTAAATATCGCACACGTTAATAATTATGCGAGACAAAGATTGTAACGTAAGCGAAGGTCATCGCACACAGAAAAATTGAGATGACGCACCAGATGATGTCAGCAGAGTCACGAGTAAAGTGTGAAGAGTTGTGCGAAGGAATAGTCTATGCGAGAGTGAGTTATTGTACATGAGCGAATGTGTCGTATAGTGATTCCGAAAATAATGGATCTCTTAGATCATCCACTATGTAAAAATCCTATAAATAGGAGAGGGGATATCACATGTAAGGGATCTTCTTTAGTAAGTGTTAGACAAGAAACTGAGAGAGAGAGAAAGTAAATCTAGAGTAAGTAAATCATTGTAATAGTTGAATCAATTCTTGTAAATCTACTTAACATTTCATAAAATAATAAAGATGATTACTTAAGTTTTTGTTTAGTTATAGTGGAGTGTAGTTGTGAGATTTCTTACAACTACACGCGTAACAGGCTCATTGATGAAGAGATGTAGAACTAAATGTGCTTCTGGAACAAATGATTAGAAATGAAAGATCTATAGAATCACATAGCAAGTTCATACAAAGAGAACAACCATTCAAGGAAGAATGTAAGCGTAATGCAGAACACCAAAACACTCTTGTCTGTATTTTGAACAACTAATTAATTTACCGTTGAAGATAGAATCAAATAGAAAGCAAATTTTTTGGATAAAGTAAAATTAATTGAGAATCAATAATGTGAACTGACCTAAGATGATGCACACGAGTATATAGGCTCATCTATGATTATAGTTCACTCCAATGTAGTGGTAGAAGTATTTTTTTGTTGTTTGTGTAAACGTTGTTCATAAACCCTGGTCTTGGTATTCTATAACCAAAATTTTCTCAACTGGATACCTACAACCTCAATTTCTGTTATCAAATTAACCCCATCTAGTCCATCATGAAGTCTAATATCCTAGTGCAACATGTAACGGTCTTCATCAAGCACCCAAACTCTCAACCTCCTCCCCGTGTTCTTGAACCTAGCAAAACAGAGCAATCCTTCTGACTCCTCGAGACATTCACTAAAATAGTTGATATCACCATCCATTGCTCCACTAGGCATATTGATCAACCTACATTCATAGCTACAGGTTCCATGGTTTGGGTTTCTATTAACACAGACAGTTAAAATATTGGGGTTTCACTGTTGAAACCAGTAGAAAAGACCATTATGGGTAAAAAGATTGTCATAAACGGAGTTTTCTCAAAAAAACATATGAGCGCATGAAACATTATAAGTATTCCACTCACCCAGATCAGAAGAAAATATGTCAACTTTAAATTCGCTGTAGCTGCAAACTTTGGTATACGCATAACCTTGTAACTCCTAGAAACGAGTGATATGATGAACAATATTCATTACATATGATTCCAGTCATAACCCTATTATTTTCTCTTGGTGGTGGGGGAGGAAATGAAACCCATTTCTTCGTGAGTGGATTACTAACATAATATAATCAATCTGATTATAAATGCTTGTTGTACATAGAACTAAACCACAGCTTGAACCTATGAGGAATACATTTGTCCTTTTTGGTCATTCATAATACAGGAAATTGGACTTAGAAATTTATACAAAAACTCAGCTTTATTTTTAATTAAACCACATCTTGAACCTATGAGGGATACATTTGTCGTCACTCTGTTCGCCTCATAATTCATCAAATAACAAACACCATGAAACATTACATATGTGAAATGTCAGTTGGTTAGACTTACTAAAGCTAAGATGGTATTGTTTCTCCAGGAATCAAGTTTAGACATCCAAGTGGAAGCATCCCATGTCCTCAAGGTATGATATATATTAGCAACTTTGTCGAGTTTGCAATTTTGAATTATAACATATACCCAAGAGATTCATTCAAGGGAAAATGTGTTCAGTTTACAATTGTAAATTGCAACGGGAAATACTTATCCAATATGGAATGACTTATTTACTCTCTGTTGAATCTACATTAACAGGAAAATAAACGGTGCTCGTAGGAAGATAATTATTGCTCGGTTTTACTACAAAGGAAAGAAGCTGTAGGACGGGTCAAGTTTCAGAATGGAACGTTTTTTTCGATCTGCTGGGCGATAGCAGTGGTCATGGAAATCAGACTGCATCGACAGCTGCTGGGTCAGAATCAATAACGCGAGTTTATTTGGCATGGAAAGTGGCTGTTAGGAGTGGCATAGAGTACTGCTAGAGTACTTGACAACAATTCTCTTGATGATCTCATATCGATTGGATCTTTCCATGCTATTACTGGACGGAAAAGGTATCAAAACCAACGGGAACATACGATTCCAACTTTTAATGTTAAAAAAAAATTAAGAAACTTTTCATCTATGTATCTCTTATGTTGATGCTCAGATTATTGGATAATTTTTATTCATGCATCAACTATTTTCTTGTAATCAGGAACAAGATTTAGTGCAACTTATATTTGCTACCTGGTGTAGTATGTAATTTTCTTTGAGGGTATGAGAATGGGATATCAAAAAAGTGTACATCAGTGAAATGAGAAGAGAGGAAAGTTCATCAGGTACGTGCAAGCATGTTATACACCGGTGTGGCTACGATGTGGTCGGGCCACATCATTCAAGTATGTGGCCCATCTTTAAATAGTGACACATGATTTTTTTGTTCTCCAAAACAGTTTATAACCTAACCTTTTGTCTTTAACTTCTTACTTTTTCTCAAAAAGGTAAAGCAATTACCGGAATTTAGAGGGGGCAGATTTTGAATATAAGTACGTGTCAAAATATGAAGAGGGCCACATACAAAATATATGTGGCCCGACCACATCATAATCAGAGCGATTATACACGGTCAATGTAGTTAATATCGGGTATCGATCTTGTCTCGACAGCTGGGACCGATACACTGGTACAACATTATATCGGAAAGATTTCGGTTTCAAATATGATGTAATATCGGTATCAAATTTTGTATTTATATAATTGTTATAACAATTATGTTTCACCTGTTAAGTTATATAAAACATGGAAAAACTTAAAAATGCCGCGCACACTTGATATTTCGTCGCTGGTACGATAACTTGGGTGCACCAACAAGGACTTAGAACGTGCGAACTCCATAAAATTGTAAAATGCCCAAGTATGCACACGTAAAGAATACATGAACTATAGTTTGTAGACACGTATATAGGTATGGCATATCCAAACAAAACGCAAGTGTACCACTTCACCGCACTGTAGTCGAAGAACTAGTCTGGTTTTCACTTTTTGTTTGGTTTCTCCGCCTCCCTCTTTCATATCTTCTGCTGCATCTTTTCTTACTCTGTTTTTCTTGTTTACTTTGGAAACCCTAACTTAATACAGAGGGTGGACAACAATAACCCGTTATGCAAAGAGATCTTCAACAACAACAATTGATGCAAGGAGTTATTCAACGACGACAACAAGGAGCTCCTCAAGGATAATCATGTTTTGTTTTTTTCACAAACCCATTTTTGTATGATCGATTTTCTTAGCTTGTTTATCTTGTTTATCAATATTGGTTGATTAAATATTTTTCCAGCCTTTTTGGGTTCTATATGTAAGATGAATCAATAAAAATGGTTCTTTTAATCTTTGTATGAGAAATCAAAGAAAATGGTTCTTTTTAATTTTCGTATCAGAATGTCAGATTAGTCAATCTGATGAAAAGAAAAGAGAACATTTCCGGCCGAGATAAACCGGTTCTTGCCGATAAGACCGGTACCATCCGAAATTTCCGAGAAAAGGCGATATTGTAATAATCGTCTCGTTCTTGGAGCCAAACGCGGAATCCCGCCGATATCTCAGCCGAGATTGACTACACTGGATGTTAGATATATATTGACCAATAAACCATTAAAGTAACTTCTTATTTATAGTATGACCCTTCTTCTTTTAGGAATACGTCCTCCACTTTATCCTTTGTCATGTTACAGACCTTCATTTTCTTTTGGAAGATAAGAACCCCCCAGATAGAAAAGCTTTTTTGCTGCCCCTGTTTGGTGTTGCCTCGAAGTCAACCTTCATTGACCTTGCCTCAGGGCCGGCACTGTCTAACACCCCCCGCAAGCCACACCCCCCGCAAGCCACTGGCTAATGAGCAGCAAAGACACTGAGATTGGATCGCAGTTTGTAGAATCGATTGGTTTACAAACCCTTTATAAAAATATCTGCAACATGCTCCTGTGCTGGAAGAAAGCGTATACTCAAAGCCTTGGCAGCGACCAGCTCATGAACATAATGAAATGCTATTTCAATATGATTCATACGATTGTGGAAGATAGGATTAGCAGAGAGATAGGTGACTCCCATATTGTCACACCAAAGAACTGGTGGATTTGGAGTGTGAAAGTGTAACTCTGACATAAGAGACTGCACCCATAACAACTCAGAAGTTGCATCAGCCAGAGCACGATACTCAACTTCAGTACTTGAACGAGATACATATTTTTGCTTTCTAGAACACCAGGAGATCATATTAGGTCCCGTATATACAACCATGCCACTAGTAGAGCGCCTGTCAGTAAGATCTCCTACCCAGTTAGCATCAGAGTATGCCTGCAATTGTAATGACTTTGAACGCCTAAATTGAAGACCATGACCCAGAGTGCCCTTTAAATATCTAAGAATCCGCTTGACTGCAGTCCAGTTGGTTTCATTAGGAGATTGCATGAATTGGAAATCCCTTTTAACAGCAGACGCAACATCTGATCTTGTGATAGTAGTATACTGCAGTGCACCAACTACACTTCTATATAGAGCAGGATCAGCAAATGGGGGAGAACTGTCAGAGCAATTTGAAGTGGCTATAGGAGTTGAACATGAATGTGCAAAAGTCATCTTGGTTTTATATAGTAAATTAGAGATGTACTGCTCCTGAGAAAGACTGTTCCTGGTAGCTTGAATCCCTAAAAAAAATGTAGATCAACCAAATCCTTGATTGCAAATTCTCTACTAAGATCTGCAAGAAGTTTGTCAATCTCAGTAGAAGAACTGCCAGTAACTAGAATATCATCCACATAGATTGCTGCAGTAGGAGATACTCTAAAGAACAAGGAAGTATCAGTCTCTGATGATTTAAATCCACAGTGAAGTAAAAATTGGCTAAGTCTGGCAAACCAAGCTCTTAGAGCTTGTTTTAATCCATATAAGGACTTCTGTAATTTGCAGACATGATTTGGAAACAGTTTATCTGTGTAGCCAGGTGGTTGAACATATCTTCTGTCAGATTGCCATGTAAAAAAACATTTTTCACATCCAATTTCCTGATGCTCCAGCCCTTGTAAAGAGATATAGAAACAATCATTCTCATAGTGGTAGACTTGATAACAGGGCTGAATGTATCTTGATAGTCTACTCCTTCAATTTGATTGAAGACTTTGGCAACTAGTCTTACCTTATATCTCTCAATGGTGCCATCAACATTCTTTTAAAGATCCATTTACATCCAATCACATTTTCACCTGAGCTTGCAAGAACCAATCTCCAAGTGTCATTCTGTAATAAAGTTGTGATCTCTTCATCCATAGCAGCTCTCCATTTGGATCTTTACAAGACTCAGAATAACAAGTGGGAACTGTTATGTCTTCACACACTGTTTGCACTTCAGAACTGAGCACTTTGGGCTTAAAAATGCCTTTCTTACCTCTGGTAGTCATGGGATGTTCATTAACAACTGGAGAATTATCTTGAACAGGATCAGAAGTAGAAGCAGTTGGTACAAAACCAGAAGTAGAAGCAACTGGTAAAAAGTCAGACAGAGCAGGCACTGATATATCAACTTCATTTGAAATTGCAGCTGAAGTAACTGATGAAGGATGAATGTCCAATGCAAAAGTACCAGTAGCATTCATAACCAATTGTGCATAAGGAAATTCATTTTTTGAAAATGTAGCATCCCTTGAGATAATGATCTTATTAGTAAGAGGATTCAGACATCTGTACCCTTTGTGCATATGACTGTATCCCAAGAATATACATTTAACTGATTTAGGTTTAAGTTTGTAAGCATTAAAGGGTCTGAGACATGGATAACATGCACATCCAAAGGTATGAAGAAAATTGTAGTCAGGTTTATGATTGAACAGACACTCAAGAGGTGAAAGTTTCTGTAATATGGGTGTTGGAAGTCTGTTGATCAAAAAAATTGCAGTTTCAAATGCATAACTACAGTATGATATTAGGAGAGAAGCATGAGAAAGAAGTGTTAATCCAGTTTCTACAATGTTTCTATGCTTCCTCTCAGCTGTGCCATTTTGAGCATGTGCATGAGGAGAAGATACTCTATGTCATATTCCACATTTGTCCAAGAATACAGATACATTTCTATATTGACCTCCCCAGTCAGATTGAATGAATTTGATTTTTCTACTTAATAAGTTTTCAACATGAGATTTTAACTTAATGAAGGTATCAAGAACTTCTGATTTGTAAGCTAGAGGATATATCCAAGTGAATCTGCTATATGAATAAATAAAAGAGACATAATACTTATATCCATTGATTGAGAAAATTGGAGAAACCCATACATCTGTGTGGATTAAGTCTAATGGACCATACACATTATTAGTACTAGAGGAATAAGGTAAAACATGACTCTTAGCTGTTTGAAAAGCGAAACATTCTTGAGATGATAAATGCTTATCTATGATTGCATCCACTGAAGAAATAACATGCCTCACGGTCTTGTAGGCAGGATGACCCAACTTATTGTGTCAACTTTCTGAAGTAGAAAATAATGCCTGTTTTAGCTGACTATCTGTGAACTCCAAATGATATAAGCCATATTCAACATGACCACTGAGAAGGACCTTGTGAGTAACTACATCTTTCACATAGAAGATATCATGGTGAAATTCAAAGAACCAGTTATTTTCCTTGGTAAATTGATGCACTAAAATAAGATTTCTAGTAATAAATGGCACATGAAGCACATTTGAAAGTGTAAATGTGACATTATCATTCTGAAAAATAGAAGAACCAACATGAGTAGTGTGCAAAACTAAACCATTGCCAACTTTAACTTGATCATGTCCTTGATATTCAGAATGAAGATTCATATTTGACAGGTCAGATGTAATGTGATGTGTAGCACCTGAATCAGGTACCCATGAAGAGCTTGTAGAAGCACTGTTGTCATTGTAAACTGCATAAGCCTCAGGCTCTGGACACCAGAACTCCTCTGAATCATCTCCATATTACTCATAACTAGTGTTGTAAGCCTGAACCATTAGATTATCATGATATCTATATTTGCATACTGGTGCCAAGTGGCCAATTTGTTTACAAAGTTGGCATCTAGGAGAATTGGGAGGATATTTGCCTGATGAATTAGATGAGAAAAAGCTATTATGTCTTCCACCTGAATCAAATCTTTGGTTTCTACCTCCATCGTCAAATCGACCTCCATTATCAAATCTTCCACCACGAAAACCTCCTATGAAGTTTCCACCAGATCTGTACTGTTCATGATTTAGGGGATCGATCTCTTCGCGGAGCTGCCTCTGCGATAAATCCAGACTTCCAATTTGCAATGAATGGCTTGGTAATACTCTATAACATTTACCATTGATTTTTTCCTTATTCGCAACATCCACTTATGATGATTATTATTATTATTTTATTTTTTTATCCTTGCAGGGTGCTCGCATATCTTATGCGATTTCTTTGGATAACGAAAGGAGACTTCAGAAGTTACAAACTGAGATTGCTAGACTGAAACATGAGAAGTCTACTCTTTCAGATGCTAATGTAATCCTTTCGAACGAGAATACCCAACTTAAAAATGAGAACTCAACTAATTCTCAATTGATCCTTCAAGCTCGAGAAAGAAACAAAGAACTCATTGGTATGCAATTCAAACTCTCACTCTTTTTCCTTCATTCAATCATTTGCACTTCTTACTTGATTGTTTTCGCAGACTTGTATAACCTTTCAGATGAAGCCGCTAATTTTCCTGATGCTGAAACTCTTTTAGAATATCTCAATTATTCTCTAAATAATTTCCCCACTCGAGAATTTGAAAACCTTAGTTTAGAAGAATTAAGATTAAAATATATTACTCTTAGGTAATGCCATATCAATGCATTATTCGATGCGAACAATTTTCAGGCGACGCCTTTATGAGGAGAAAGAAGCGGTTCAAATATTAGAGACAAAGAAAAATGATCTCATTACTGAAAAAGATGAAATTACTCTTAAGGGTGCGAAAGCATTAAAAAAATTTCAAGAATCCCTTATTCAGATTAAGATAGAGCGTGATTCGGCTCATCATGAGAGAGACATTCTTATTGAGGAAAGAAACTTAGTTCGATCGCAACTCCTTATAGAAAGTGAAGCTGAGTTCAATTGGGATGCTAGGGTTTTGAACGATTCTAGAAATAATTTAGGTGTAAATGTTAGCCTTCATACTGAGCATTCTACACTGGTCGCAGACATTATTTCCAATTATGAAGGTCATCTGTTGTTCTTTGATCTTCGTTTTTATATATCATCTTTTTATTTTCATATCCCTTAATCTTTCTCAATTTCTTACTTCGCAGAGAAAGAGAATAAACAACAAAAGCGAATTTCAGAATTAGAAACTCGCTTAACCGCTAAAGAATAAGAATCGTCTGCTCGTAATTCAAAGTATCAGCAACTGAAACAAAATTGGTTTAACTTAGTCCAAAACAACATCAACGATGCTAATCGTTCGCGTGAGGCTGATGTTAGGCAAGTTTGTGTTGAGAATGGTATTCCTTTATCAAAGTACCAATTCCCAGTTATCCCTGAAAATGTTCCAATCCCTGATATCGAAGTTACTGATGAAGAGGATGATTCTGAAGAAGAAGTCAGCGATTCTGAGTCTGAGCGAAGTGAGAAAGATTAAAATTATTTGCTCCTTCTTGTTATACTTGTAGATTCTTGTAAACTCAGCTTTCATCTTTGAATATGATTCTTCTTTTCTTCGCTTCATGTTTGTGTCTTCCTCGTATACAAGTAATATTATCAAAATATGGCAAATAACACTTCTTTCGCATCCCCATTCTTGCCTCTTGTTATTTGTTATATCTTTGATTATACAAAGATAATTGTAATCATTTACTCAGAGATTCTTGAGGTCTTATTTGTGCCTTCCTATGTAAAGGTCTTATGTTGCCTCTTTTATGTGCGATGAAATCGCAGGCAGTCATGACACCATAGTGTATTGACCCATTGATCTCATCTTACCATTTTCTCTCTGTATTATTTCCTCTTCAGGTTAATTCGCATAAATATTTCAAGTCTTACTACTCCCATGAGTAAAAGTCTTGGAACATTTACGTCTTTTGACACAATTCAGCTCTTCCCCCTGGTTTCCCCTTCAAGGAAGCTTACCTATATCTGGTTAAGATTATGGCTCTTCCCATCCGGCTTTTCAACAACCAGTTGATTTCGCAATCTCGCATACACTACCTATAGGGGTTATGGCAGCAAGATTGCACCCTAAGTGGGGTATCTTCGGACCAAGTGCATCATAGTCAGGACTTGTCAAGAGTGTCAAGGTACGCTCCAGACGTCCCGGGCACTCTTGACTCAACCGTGTACCTCGGCGCCCTGATCGAGTTTCTGCACTCCTTAGGAGAGACTTTCTCACCTTAGGCTCTCAATCTAAGATTAGTATCTTAGACTGAAATTTTAAGGTATCTCTCCCGGATGGGCATTGTCGTTTAATTCTCACCCCAAATTATCTCCACAACTCAAGTTTCGGGGTCGGTGTAGCCTTCCCTTGAGTTATGCCTTTTAGGTCTTTCCAATTATGACGTGCGTTAGGTCTTACTATTTTGCCTCTTGCATATTAGCGAACTAAGGTGCACGCCATATTTGGATTCCTAAATATCATTTTCTGTAGCCTTTTATAAAGGTCTTATTATAAAGATTTCTCTTTCTAATTTCTTATTATGGATTTACCATATGAAGATAAAAAAAATTCATTTCAATCAACTCTATTACATAAATGTTCTTATTGAATCATCTCACTCAGAGAGAATTATACATATTAATTAGCAAAGTTCACACATGTATAATCATTTGACTAACTTCGTGCGAAAATCCTTGTACCTTCCATCTTATGATATGTTGTCTCCACTTATTTTCTCGCTCTTTTATTTTCATCTACACCTTTTATTTTGCCTTTTTGCTGCTGTTATTATTGCTTCCTTCTTTGTCTTTTATTTATCTTCAGATCTTCTTACTTCCTCCCACATCGAATTTTGCTTCATTTTCTTCTTATGATTCATTTAACAAACTTCAGCACTTTGTTTCTCAGACATCAATCATTAATCTCTCTGCTCTCTTGCTATCTGCTGCATTCTTTTGCCAATTTCTTCGCTTAGATTCCCGTGCTTCGCATCTATCAATATCAATTTCTTGACAGCTTTTACTTTCAGTTGTGTCTCCTCTTATAATTCCTAGCCATTTTGGTAAAGGAAACTTTATACACTGATGAAAAGTTGATGCGACAGCTAGTATGCTATGCAGCCAAGGTCTTCCGATTAAAGCATTGTATGGTGACTCGATATCAACGACACAGAATGTGATATCTGTCGGTAAGTTTTGCAGAAGAATCCTCATAGTTATCTCCCCTTTTGGTTTGTTCGCAGAGCCATTAAAACCATAAATTTTGTATGTTGAGGGGATCAGTTCATCGTCTCAACCACCCATTGTCTTATATGTGTGATAAAATAGAATATCGACTGAACTTACAGTATCTATAAGAATTCTGTTTATCGCCCAAGTATTTTTCTCTTCTTCTTCTTCATCTTCTTCTAATGGTTTCAGGTTGATTCCCAATCTTACCACTAACGGGCACTCATACGAAGCTTTGCCTTCCGGGACTTCATCTGCGTTGAACGAAATCTTCTGCTTTTGCCAGTCCTTTAAGGATGATACTTTTGCCAGGTTGAAAATTTCTCTTCCTTCATCATTTCTTGCATATACCCGACTTAAAATATTATCATGAAAATCTTCTATGGTTTTGAATGAATGTATGATCGAGTTGCACAATAGATTCTTTGCTTTCGCTCCTACCTCAATAACAAATGTGTTCCTATCCATTTCTTTTCCATACTTATTTCCTTGAGGCAGTGGTGGTGGTGGCGAATTTCCTTTTTGATTTAGTAGAAAGTGGTCTAATTTCCCCTGGTCGATCACCTTAATATAATCTTCCTCACATTTCTGCAATTGCTAGTTGTATGACCATGGAATCTGTGATAGACACAATACTCTTTACTCCTCCTCCCTGGTGGTGGCTCTTCGCCTGCATTATGTGGTTCTGGTATATCATCCATTAGGAGAGTGGCTTCCCATACTTTATCTACTGTAGTGTTTAGTTTTGGCAGATTTACTTGTTCCCACACTATTCTTCCAGTTTTATAATTTGTTTGTTGTCCTGTAGAGTTACCTGGTTGAGTGGTAGGCATTTAAAGATGTGAGAAAATAAGACAATGAAGCAGCCTACATGTTATACCTGCAAGTGCACAGGGTCAGTTGTAGCTTGTGTGCAAGAACAGGGTCATTCCACAGGGACTTGGGTGTGAGTTGAAGCTTTCCTAAGCTAAGCTAGTTCTCTAAGCTAAGCAGTGGCAGTGAACTCATGAATCAATGATTGTGACAGTGGCAGTGATAGTGACAGTGGAAGTTAAACAAAGGCAGTGAGCCTAAGGCAGTGAACTAGTGCAGTGAATGAAAAAGATGCAGAACTGTGTGAGGTTACTAAGGCATTGAATCCACCAATAACCTATGCTAATGCAATCTCAATTTTAATATCACTCTTGTCCCTGGTGTAGATATCAGTGAGCTTCTAGGCTTGCTGACTATCTAGATGGCAGTGAAGGTTCAAGCATGCTGCTCATCAAAGGGTTGTTTCAGGAGGATGGTTTAGTATCACTAAGATAATTATCTAATCCTAGTATTAGCTGTCCTCTCACAAAACAAACTAACCGCAGATCAATCACTTAGATGAGTAAGCAATCCTGAAGGGTAATTTATCCTAAACAGTTCTAGCACAACAAGAACAATATTTATGATTTCAACTAACTAGCAGTGGCATTGGTTTCATCTCAACCTTAGCACCAGTGATTTAGAACATAATGAAATAGCACAAGAAAGTTAACTACACATGACAGAACATACTTGAAGCTTAAACATTAACAAAACATTGAACACTAACACAACAGACATTAACAGTGGATAAGAAGAAGATATGCATTGGATTGAAAAATCAAATTAACCCAATTAGGGGGTTTCTCGGATGACCCAAGAACAGTTTTTGCATTCTCTACAGCTTCCCTTTTACAGTTTTTCAAAAATAAAAAACCCTAATTCGAAACCCTAATTTTTTGGGGAAAATCAAATTCTCTCACCAATTTCCTGAATTGAGCTCGACCCATGCTTTGGGTATGTCCCCTCTGCTCTTCTGAAGCTTTTCCTTCCCTCAATTTTGTCTTCTCCTCGCTGTTGGTGAAACCCTAGCTCGAGCTTTCTTGTCAAACCCACACCTAGGGTTCAGAGATGTGAATTTGGAAAGAAGTCTAGGCTAGGGAGAGATGTCGTGGTGTTTTCGGGTGGTTGTGGTGGTGGTGTGGTTCGAGAAGAAGGTGTAGCTGGTGGAGGTGATGGAGTTGCAGAATTGTGGAGTTTTTGGGGAAGATGAGAAGAAGAACCCGATGGAGAAGAAGGGTCTGTTTGGTTGGGTAATAGGGTTCGGTGACTAGGGTGTTAGACGGACGTATCAAAGGTTGAAATATAAGCTCATATTCCATCAAATGTGACATGTGCAAGTCAGTAGAAGCTCACAGCAAAATGGAGATGTCAATCTATCTATCGAAGGCACAATCCTAGCACTGATAACAAATAAAGACATGTGATAAGAGTGTAAATTGTATCTACACATGTGTAAAGAAAGATCGGGTGTTATGACTACTAATCACCAAGAGATAGTTTCTCAGGCTAAGAACCAAGGTCGAAATCTAGCTAGCTGTCCGGACTTTACGAGAATTGTGAATGAGTAGGAGGTGTTTCACAATTACTCGCGTTGTACATCAATGGCATACACCCTTCCTTGCTTATTACAATAAAACACAAAAGATGACTCTTTACATGACTCTTATTTACATTGACTACTCTCTTTTATTTTTTGAACAAAAGAGGATGGAATTGATAAATACTTGATTGATTTTTTCATTTTTTTCATTCTTTTTTTTTTTTGATAAGGAAACACTTTTGATACATAAGCAAAAAGAAACAAAAAAATTACATGACATTTTGCAAGAGGTAGCCCTTTTTGATGCACCCAGTTAAATTCGATGGTTGTCTTTCTTAATGTAACCTCCACCTTCTATCCCAACCAACCAAAGAACAAGCTAGTCAAGTTTCGTTCAGTATTCTAAAGTGATTGGCAACTAAAACTTCCGATAGAACACCTCAAGGATGAGGCTATACATGTATTGGTAGATCGTGCGCGTGCAAGTTTCTTATCACTATGTGAATTGTGCTAGAATCAGGGTGCCTAAATATCTAGACTAAGAATCCTAATAAAAATACATATTAGCACAAGAGTCAACATTTCAAGGTAAATGAGCTCCATTTTTATGTTTTTTTCAATTTTTAATTTTTTTTTTTTTGATTTTTTTTAATTTTTTCAAAAAGAAGGAGTTCTTGTTTTCAATTATGGCATATTATCAAAGTATCTACTTTTCACCCCCAAACCTAAACTAAACATTGTCCTCAATGTTTCAAAATATGAACAAAATTATAATACAACATATGAAGAGGATCATGTTGAGTAGAGAAAAAGGAAAGAGAATACCCGATTTTGGCGAAAGCAATATTAGAACTCCGTTATTCAAGGCAAGAATCCAACATATGTCAGCCGAGATCATATTGGATTAAAAAAAATATATACAAAAGGAACAAAAGGTTTTTAAGAAATTTTATCTACTGCATTATATACAAAAAATTCACCATACACTAACAATCTAAAGAGTTGAGGATCAACCCAAAAGACAAAGTGTAGAGGTTTCAACAGCTTCACACAATAATAATATGATAGGCATGAAAGTGAAGCTGTGAAACAAAATGAGCTACCCCCAAACCTGGATTTTTCAACGGATAAAATTTTGGAAACAAAATCTCGCAGTTTTGGGGGTTCATCATGTACAAGGTCTAACTCAAAGTGAACTGTGCTAGGGACGGGCAAACATGCTAATTCCAACTGTGGTTCCTCAAATGTATTATACTTAGATGCAAAATAGTCCAAAAGGACTTGGGAAGCACACAGTTCCAAACCTAGATTAGGGACTCTCAGAAAAGTCGGTTTGACAATATGGGTACAAACCAAATCTAGGTTGGGTGAAAGGCCATCAGATTGTGACGTATGTAGGACGATAGGCACATCATTATTAATCACATCAACATCTCCTAAGTCTTCTACACGTGTCACAACATGCTCACAATCATCAAACAAATTGGCAAGATCACAATAAGAGTCATCAACATCATCAACAGATTTATTCTCATGCATCGGCAAATCAGGAGAAATATCACAATGTGACATAGGTAGAGAATCAGACACATCAAATATATTTTCATGCATATTAGCATTAGTGTCTACAGAAGATTCAACTATTCCTATGTCATTCTCATCTTCACAGAATAATTGTACGAATCCCATGTCAATATCAAAATCATATGAATTACAATGAGTATTAGAAAAAACAACATTCATGAAGGTCGAGGGCGAGAAGCCATATGTTATTGAACCAACAGGTTCCACAATATTTTCATGTTCTTCTAACATATCATCATAATCATCATCATGGTAGCATGCATATTGGTCCTCATTAACAGTGGTGGTGTCATTAGTCGATTCATGTTCCTCTAAATTAGGTTCATATTCAACATCATTTACATGAATGGGACTAGACACTTCATTAGGGACAACATACATTTCCTCATGAATTTCCTCCTTTTGTAGGTGAAGCAAAATCTGATCTAAATATGCATGAATTCGTGATGTAGATCTATCAAAGTTTTGCTTACTGAGTCTTAAAGCTTCTGTGGTGGAGTCTAAATTCATGGGAGTACAAAATTGTTCATGTTCAAATTGTGGTGAATGGTACATGTGTGCATGGTCATTAGGGTTTACAAAATATTGATCGCAACCCTCAAAGGATTGATTATGGTCCCAATGACTACCATTCTCACAATTTATGGGCATTTCATACCTTGGATTTTCTCTAGATTGTCTAAAATTATGCAAAATATGACAATTCTCAACAGGGTGGTCTAAACTACCACATGCGGGACATGCATAGATTTCAGGTTGCCTAAGAAAATTAGATGTGACAGATTCCCCATGTGATTGCATTTCTAAAGCTGCGATTCGAGCTTCTAATTGATCTATCAGTGATGATTGTGTGAGTGAGGCACTAGCAAAATGTTCATTTTCACGTTGTGGTGAATGATGCATGTGTGAATAGTTATTAGGGTTCATGTATTGAGGCTCGGGACTTTGAAAATCTCCATAATAATTCCTATAACTATTGACATCATGGTCTATGGAAGGTTCATAACGTGGAGTATGTCCATACGCAAGTTCTCTAAGGGATTTGTTGTATTCCCCAACTGTAGACCAAGATCTAGACATGATTTGGCTCAAAAGCTAAGTAACTATGTTACAAAGCCCAAAATTTGGTTTTTAATGGGTTTGGATTTTTGGGAAAAATTTGGTTTTTATGGCTAACATTTGGTTTTATCGGGTTTGAAAAGAAATTTGGTTTTTAATGGGTTTTAGAAAATTTTGGTTTTAGACTTTGAAGACAAAGCCCATTTGGGAGCTTTTGGTTTTAATGGGAGCAAATTTGGTTTTAAAGAGGTAGAAAAATTTGGTTTTTAATTGGGAGCAAGAATTTTGGTTTTAGTGTTGGGAGCAAGCCCACATTGGTGGGAGAAATTGCTTTTCTAAGGGAAGGTGAACTAAGCCCACAATGTGTATGCAAACTGAAGCCCAATGTAGCTTTTGAAATAGCCCAACTGTTGCTTGTTTGGTCTGAGGCCCAGTTGGGCTTTTTAAAAGTTCAGTTTTTCTAATTTAAAACTACAGGCCCAAATCAATCTAACACCACAAGCCCACAAGCAATTAAACAAACAAGCCCACAAGAAATTAATTACAAACCCAACAGAAAAATGGAAAAAATTATTACAAGCCCACAAATTAAAAATGGAAGCCCACAGGTTGGGTTCTCTTAATGGGTTTAGGCTTACTTGCTTAAGCACAGCCCAGCTGCTCAGTTTGGTTGCAAAAGCCCAGTTGGGCTTTGGATCATCCTAAGCTTTGGCTTCAACACTCAAGGCCCAGTTGGGCTTTGGTCTTTCTTCTTTGGCTTGTGTAGCCCAGTTGTGTTTTGGTCTAGCTACAGCAGCAGCAGACAACAACACCAGATCAACTCAACAACAGCAACAGGCTTGGCCTAGCAGGAAACAGCAGCAGCACCAGGCAGCACAGGTAGGCTTCAGGCAGCAGTTCTGGCACCAGCAGCAGCAATCAAGGCTCAGCAGCAGGAGCAGATCAGCAGCAATCAAGGCTCAGCAGCTTCACCAGTTCAGGGCTTGGGTTCTTTCTAGCTGCAGCTTTGGTTCAGCAAGTTTCAGCCTTAGCAGCACAGCAACAAGCCCAGCAGCTTACAGGAGTCTTGGCCTGGCACAAGCAGGAGCACCACAGCAGCACAAGAGCACCAGCAGCAGCAGAGGCAGGCAGCAGCAACAGGAAGCAGCAGCAGCAGCAACACCTGTTGGCTCAAAAAGAGATGATCATTCTCTTTGAAGCAAATGGGTGGAGCAAAGAAACAATGAGGGATAACAGCAATGATATGCAAACCAAGATGCAATATGAAAGATGCTGATGCAAGTTACACTAAGATGCAATATGCTGATGCAATACAAAATAGTTAAGTTACACTAAATGCTCATGCAGGAATGCAATGCAAAGATGAATATGCAAGTTATGATGCAGGAATGTAAGCAAGAAAACAACTTCAACACAGCACCAGTCCCCGGCAACGGCGCCAAAAACTTGGTAGGCATTTAAAGATGTGAGAAAATAAGACAATGAAGCAGCCTACATGTTATACCTGCAAGTGCACAGGGTCAGTTGTAGCTTGTGTGCAAGAACATGGTCATTCCACAGGGACTTGGGTGTGAGTTGAAGCTTTCCTAAGCTAAGCTAGTTCTCTAAGCTAAGCAGTGGCAGTGAACTAATGAATCAATGATTGTGACAGTGGCAGTGATAGTGACAGTGGAAGTTAAACAAAGGCAGTGAGCCTAAGGCAGTGAACTAGTGCAGTGAATGAAAAAGATGCAGAACTGTGTGAGGTTACTAAGGCATTGAATCCACCAATAACCTATGCTAAGGCAATCTCAATTTCAATATCACTCTTGTCCCTGGTGTAGATATCAGTGAGCTTCTAGGCTTGCTGACTATCTAGATGGCAGTGAAGGTTCAAGCCTGCTGCTCATCAAAGGGTTGTTTCAGGAAGATGGTTTAGTATCACTAAGATAATTATCTAATCCTAGTATTAGCTGTCCTCTCACAAAACAAACTAACCGCAGATCAATCACTTAGATGAGTAAGCAATCCTGAAGGGTAATTTATCCTAAACAGTTCTAGCACAACAAGAATAATATCTATGATTTCAACTAACTAGCAGTGGCATTGGTTTCATATCAACCTTAGCACCAGTGATTTAGAACATAATAAAATAGCACAAGAAAGTTAACTACACATGACAGAACATACTTGAAGCTTAAACATTAACAAAACATTGAACACTAACACAACAGACATTAACAGTGGATAAGAAGAAGATATGCATTGGATTGAAAAATCAAATTAACCCAATTAGGGGGTTTCTCGGATGACCCAAGAACAGTTTTTGCATTCTCTACAGCTTCCCTTTTATAGTTTTTCAAAAATACAAAACCCTAATTCGAAACCCTAATTTTTTGGGGAAAATCAAATTCTCTCACCAATTTCCTGAATTGAGCTCGACCCATGCTTTGGGTATGTCCCCTCTACTCTTCTGAAGCTTTTCCTTCCCTCAATTTTGTCTTCTCCTCGCTGTTGGTGAAACCCTAGCTCGAGCTTTCTTGTCAAACCCACACCTATGGTTCAGAGATGTGAATTTGGAAAGAAGTCTAGGCTAGGGAGAGATGTCGTGGTGTTTTCGGGTGGTTGTGGTGGTGGTGTGGTTCGAGAAGAAGGTGTAGCTGGTGGAGGTGATGGAGTTGCAGAACTGTGGAGTTTTTGGGGAAGATGAGAAGAAGAACCCGATGGAGAAGAAGGGTCTGTTTGGTTGGGTAATAGGGTTCGGTGACTAGGGTGTTAGACGGACGTATCAAAGGTTGATGCTCAGCGAAGCGAAAGCGTAGGATGAAAAGATGATGGAATGATCCAACGACGCGATAGGAACGACCGTTGGATGATGAGATACAACAAAACTGACGGCTTCAGATGGAGTTAGGTACTATAGTGTTTGACAGGAGCTTCGGATTTTGATGCACAATGATGAGGCGACCGTTGGATGACAAGATGGATCCAATCTGACGGCTCTCATGGAAATGGGTATGGATAATGGAAATGGATTTGGGTAAGGGTTTTGGGTCTTGGGTATGCCAAGCCCATATCTTCTTTAAGAACAATTCTTCCTCTTCAAGCCCACTTCTAGTTGATCCGGCTCTTGCAAACATCATTCTTCGTTTCCTCCTAGAGAGAGTCTTTGCCGTTCCTTTGCTCTTTTCGCTCCGTGAGATAACCAGGCTTTATTTAGTACCTAAAAATGCAAAATTAATTAAGAAAAGTATTTATTCTTGAAAACAACGAAAACACAGAATATGGGATAAAATGTAGAATTAATGCACAAAAGATGAGTTAAATGCCAAGAAAAATATATAGAAATATGCACTTTTTAGCACTCATCATTGAGTTGTATCATTACTTCCATATTTTTGAAGTTGTTTATCTCTGTACTCTTTCTCAAACTCTGCTTGATCTGCACTGCCCATAGCTACTAATTTTTGTTCTATCTCTGCGTTACTCCTTCCTGGATTTCTCTGCGATGTATTCACAACATCGTTCGTGAGTCTCGGAAGTAAACTTGTATTTCCACCTTTCGAATCTGTTACTACAACTGGGTAAGATTCCATATCTCTCTGCTTTTCTTCGAGTGTCATGTATTCTTCTTGAAATTCACGTAACTCTGACATTGTAATTGTATCTTTTACTCTAAAAATTTTGGTGTACAACTGATCTATTGTGAAAAGAGCATTTATGAATGCCAGAATAAGATGTCCCTCGTCCACCCTCCTTCCCATTTCACTACACATTGTTCTCCAACGAGTTGTTAAATGACGCAAGCTTTCATTTGTTCTTCTGCGAAGTCCAAATGCAGTCTCAATCCCTGGTCTTGATAGGTTATTACTTATGTATTGCCCCAAGAAGACATTTTTTAAATGATTAAATGACCAAATGGATTCTACGGGTAATCGTTCAAACCACTTTAGAGCTTCGCCTGCTAAACTTGCAGCAAAATACTTGCACATTACTGCATCATAATTTTCCCATTGCAATAAACATCTAGAGTAAGCTTTCACATGTTGGATCGCACATGCAATACCATCAAATATACTTGTAAATGTCGGTAAACTACATTTGGATGATATTGGTGCTCTTTGAATTTCTTTTGTAAATGGGGTTTTTCCAGCTTCCTCCACTGCCTCTTCTAATTGTGTTCTCCCGTCATTTCTTTTCGCAATCATCATCTCTCTTAACTCTGCCATTTACCTGAGAATTTCCTTGCTAAATGACTGATCCAGATCCTCTTGAATTGGTCTTTTTAGCTTTGCTTGCCTTAATCTATTGTCGTGTCTGTTTTGGTCTATTGCCTCTTGTATCTCTTTTCGTTCGGCTTCTTCTATTCTTTGTCTTCACCTTTCATTATTTGCTTCCATTTGTTCTCTATCATATGTCTTTCTTCAACATCTTCCCGATCATATCTATCCTGTGATAATCTTCTTTCTTGCGGTGTCACTTGACCTTGATCTGTATTTTCTATGCGATGACGCTCGCGTCCTCTTACTCTGTGATCAATATGACGTAATTCTCTTTGCAATTCTCTTTCTTCTAATTATTCCCTTCTTCTCTGTATATCTCTCGCACGTGTAACTTCTCGTTCGCACTTATATTCATCTCTCAACAGTTCCCTATCATGTAATTTCCTTTGTTCTTGCCTTGGATCTTCTTCTCTCCTTTCATAATTAGTATTTGCTCGACAAATAAGTTTGCGTGGGTGTTCATATCGTTAGTTTCTAATTCAATTATGCGTCTTCTTTATCTGTGATCCTCCTGATTTTCATCCTCTCGTTAATTTTCTTCAATGACCTCCATACGTTGCTCTCGCCTATCGTTTCTTCGATTAGATTGTCTCTGTCTAGAAGAATTCCTACTGGATCTTGATCGTGTAACGCTTCTTGACCGTTGTTCCTGCAATCTAATATTCTCTTCTCGTAAATCTTCATTTTGTCGGATCAAGTTCGCACGCTCCTCTTCTTACCTCTTTCTTTCGATCATTAATCTTTGCCTGATTTCTGCAATCGTCATATTTCCTTCACTCGCTGTAATTGGTTCTTCGTTCCCATTTATTTTTTCTTCTTCCATAGAGTTTGTCATCTCAGTATGGACACTTACTCTATAATAATCAATATTCTTCTCTTGTCCTCGCTGGAACTGAATTGGATTTTCTTCTCTTTGATTTTCTTCCATACTTTCTTCTTCTACTTGTTCAAGATTTGTAATTCTTCTTCGTTCAGCGAGTCTGTTACTCCTTCTAGTCGCCATCCCTTGTTCCACAACAGATTCAATCCTTACCATTTGCTAAATGTTTTGATCTTACTATTTTCTTTTTCGATTTATGATATGATGTCAGGATTTATCATCCAAAGTTGTATTCTAGCGCCAAAAATGTAGTTGTAGAAAATCCTACAACTACTCCAATAATGTTCTTGAATTATTTACTAGATTAATGGGAACTTACAATAATGTTTTTGTAGATTAAACTCACTTTCTCTCTCTTACAATCTCACTTACAAGACTTATGTTCCAACCCTCTACAAGACAACTAATCTCTCCCTTATATAGGGGTTTACATAGTGGATGACAACTAAGAATTATTTTATTTTCGGAATCTTTATGCGACATATTCGCTCATATACAATCGCTCATATTCGCATAGCTCCTCATACTTTACTCGTGACTTTGCTGACATCATCTAATGTGACTTCTCAATTTGCTGAGTGCGATATTCCTCGCGTATGTTGTATTCTTCACCTCGCGTAGTTATTAATATGTGCGATATTTAACTCCTACAGGAAGAAAAGTGAAGTTCACCAATTGGACCTTGGTCGGGAAACCATGTATATGCATGTATACACTAAACTGTGATAGTGAATAACAGTGCTGATGTAAAATGTACCATTACCTGAATTAATAAGAGAGGGTTGTTAATCAAATATTCTGAACCGGTGAAAATAAGTTCATTCAACCATGGAAATGGAGGCTTCAATTCAATGATATTATTGAACTGGTCAAGGCGAATATCAGCATCTGCCTCGATGAACATTACACCTTCACCAGTGCATTCTACAACTAGCTTTCCACCGAAAGGTGATTCTCTTATCCTGCCCGCAAATAGGTAATAATTGTTGTGCTTAATATTAGCTACTTTCTAGACACCCGAAGATCTTTCACACAGAAAACAGAAAACTATTGCAGAATTAAACAAGAACACAAAGAGTTATAATGGTTCGGTAATGTGCCTACTCCACTGCAGCAATAAACTTCTTATTGAAACTTAGAGAATAGACTTCTTCACACACCTCTACAATTCAGACTGAGATATCAATAACCAAAGGGTTACACTCTTATTTATAGGCCTGGGAATAATCTAGAATTTCCTAGAAATAGAAGTCCTAAATAGAGAACTATTTCCTAATGTAATTTAGAAAACAGATTCCTAAAATACTAGGAGGTGCAAACTGATTTAGGGAAATCAGTTTGATCTTTCCTAAAACAAGGTGTTTTCTAAATCAATCCAATAAATAACTATAATAGGCGAGGAATTTCCAATAGCTTCTCTGAATTTGTAAGGTTTTTTTTTTTGGGTCGGTCAAAAAGGAAAAGATTCATTGAAAAAGAGGTACTTAGGGGGTACCTCAATACAATAAATAAAAACGACACAGAAAAAGAAACCGAATTTGGAATCGATCACGCGAAGAAAAGAACAAAGATTCAAGAGAGAATGAGAAAAACAAACAAACATTATAGAAATACGAGTCCCATAAAGCTATTACCATGTTATCCGTCAAATCCAACATTTTAGTGTTTTCCTCGGCCCAAAAGTATGCTTGAATCTCTATATCTCGGATTAAACTTTCCAACTTTCTCTTTTTGTGGGTGAATATTCTAGAGTTCCTTTCTTCCCAAATGCACCACCATATTGCAACCAGTAAGTTGTTCCATATACGATCAAGTCTTTCATCACCCCAATCATAGCTCCAAGATTTTATAGTTGTGGAAAAATCAATATATCGTAATTCCAATTAAAGTTGCATCCTCCGGCAAAATAATCCCAAATTCTTTTTGTTCTCCAACAAGCATAGAAAAATGGGCACTTGTTTCATCTTCTTCTTCACAAAACCGGCACACCCTATCCACATCCATACCCCTTCTAGAAAGCTTGTCCGTCGTTATCAACCTTTCAAGGTACAAAAGTCATAGAAAAAAGTTTACTTCGTACAGATAATGTCGACTCCAAATAATCTCATTTGGGAAGTTACTATCGCCTTGGTCACAAAGAGAATCAGACCCACACTTAATCGTATAAGCATCAACCATATTGTTTTTATCCACCATCCACAATCTAGAGTCTAAGACCCCTTCTTGAATGTTCACCACTTCGAGTAATGAATTTATGGAAGCAATCTCCCTCATTATGGCTTGAGAATATCTACTTCGAGACATGAACTTCCAATTGATACCGTTACTCGAAATCCTATATAAACTAGCCACCACCTTCCCTTTTGTTCTTGAAGCTTCAAATGGCAATGGAAAACTATTGCATAAGACGGCGTCTCCAATCCAAAAATCTTCCCAAAATCTAATTTCATTTCCCGCACCGAACCGTATTATCTTAAATTTTACATGTTTGTTAAAATATTCGAGCTCCTTTGGCCTTTTTGGTTGAAGAGTTTCCCAACCAGTGGATAATTCTCCAAATTTTTCCACAATTATCTTTCTCCAAAAGGCATTCTTTTCCGTTGCAAATCTCCACCGCCACTTTTTGAGCAGCGCCGAGTTCATGTACTTAGATTTCCGAATTCCAAAACCACCACCTTCTCTAGATTTTACGATTATAGACCGCCCGATATTATGAATTCTTCTCTTGTTAGAATCATCATCCGAAAGAAAATTTCTTACTATTCTATCAATCTTATTTGTAACGGGGCATGACGCAAGAAAGATTAATAGATAATAAATGGAAAAATTATCCAAAACATTTTAATTAGAGGCGACTTACCTCCTCTTGATAGAGTTCTCCCTTTGTAAGCTTGTTATATACGAAGATCCTAATTAATGGAGTCATCATTTTTTTTATAAGCTTGTTAATGTGAAAGTATAGGAATCGATGTTGTCATGTTGATATATACTTACATATGCTTAACTTAAACTTAAGGGATAAGAACCAATTTAGGTTAGGTTGATCCGGTAAGTGATCCGCGTTACTTGAATTCATGGTCAGATAAATGAAGGAATGGTAATCCAAAACTAATTTATTTATTTGTTCGTATTAAGTGCCTTTAAAGTATCCTTCATCCGTAAAAAGAAAGAAAAGAGAAACAAAACCAAAATCCAACATGAACTAAGTACGTACTTGTAATTTGTCTCAAACTCTTAGTCCTTCATATTGAATTACTACAACAAGAAACCAACAAATGAAACCAACAAGAAATCAACAATGGGAAATTGTCTAAATACTGAGACAAATATTTTATGCTAGGATTCGTAGAGAAATACCAATGCTTCGATAACACGATTACAGCAACACTCATTAGAAAACGGCTTTCCTTGATCTTTGAGACATCAAACATGATTAATATTTTATCATGAGCTAGAGGCCAGCTCGCAATCATTTTCTCAAACTTTTGGAGATGAAGAATGCTAGACATCAAACATGATTAATATTTTTTCATTAAGCTTTTGGAGATGAAGAATGCTACAGTCGTGTAAGTACCTAGAACTCAATATCTGAACCCATAAGAGATCTTGTTCATTTATAATTTTCCAAACTAACCTACAGATGAGAGCTTCATTGAAAGTTTCTAAGAGCTTCTCCAATGGAATGTGTGTGAAGAAAAAAGTCTTCATCCACGTAGGATACACAACCATTTTTTATAAAATATCATCTACAACCCATGAACATGAGGATGATGTAGCAAAATAAAAAGTTAGACATCCTCTAGGTGAACCTCTAGTTTTAGACATTCACTTAGAGGATGTCTTCACATCCTAATCACACTTTTTGTTAATAAAAATCATTAAAAACAAAAATGGAAACAATTTTAACCAATTATGTACAACACTTTATAGGTTGGAGATAAAATTTATTTTCTCCTAATATTTAGAATTTTTATACCTAGAGGATGTCTTAGAAGTGATGTCACCTAGGAAACATCCACATTCACCAATGGAGAAGCTCTAAGTCTCTGAAACCTATAGATCCCATTTTCTTAGACTTGTTAATGCTATCCCATGAAACAAACTTAATACCTTTACCAGTTTCGTGCCCCCACCCAAAGTTCAACTGCAAAGAATCATGTTTTTTGATTAAAGTAGAAGGGATTTTAAAACAACCCATTTGGTAAGTAGGCAAAGAGTTTAAGACAGATTTAATTAAAGTAGACCTACCTGCTTGGTTTACAATAGTACCAATGTAATTCTTTAGTCTAGGTTCAAAAGATTGAGCTATATGATCAAAGGATTTCACCTTGGAATGACCAAGCAATAAAGGGGCACCAAGATGCTTTTCTGAATCAGTAACTAAACACATATTGAGAGCAATAAAAAGGTTATCACAAATATCAGGGTCAAGATTCTTACTAAAATAAACACATGATTTATCAAAGTTAAGGATTTGACCTGACAGTTTACCAAAGTCTTGAATAATTTGCAGAATATTATCAATGTGCTTCATATCAGCTTGACCAAAAATTAAGATATCATCAGCAAATAATAAATGGGAAATAGGAGGGGCTTTCCTAGAAACCTTTATACCTGTGATGTCTTTATTAATTTCAGCAGCAAGTAAAGACCTAGAAAGGAATTCCATGGCAATAATAAAGAGATAAGGGGATAGAGGTTCCTCTTTTCTATTGACTCTAGTTAGATAAAACTGCTCACAGGGGGAGCCATTAAGGAGCACATTAATACTTTTTGTAGAGACACATTACATGATTAAATTGCATAAATCTTTACTAAAGCCAAATCTCTCAAGAACCTTATTGATAAAAGACCATTCCAATTTGTCAAAGGCTTTTGAAAGATAATTTAATAGCCATTGTACCACTGAGACCTTCTTTATGTTTCATGGAATGAACCAATTCATGAGAAATAATAATATTGTCATGAATGGCTCTACCTGGCACAAATGCATCTTGGTATGGAGATATTAAGCTTTTAAGAAGTGGCTTGATTCTGTTATCCAAAATTTTAGACACAATCTTATAAGAAACATTGCAAAGGCTAATAGGTCTAAACTCAGAGGGTAATTTAGGATTTTTGCATTTAGGTATAAGAGAAATGTAGGTTCTGTTAAGACTCCTAGGCATGTGACCACACTGAAAGAACCTCTGAACTACATCAATGATATCATTAACCACAGTTGACCATTGAGATTGATAAAATTCTTCTTGGAATCCATCTGGACCAGGAGCACTCCAAGCAGGCATGTTTTTAACTACATTTTCAATTTCAGATGTACCAAGCATAGAAAAAAGCATCACATTATAATCATCAGTAACAAATTAGGAATATTATCAAAACAATGATCAGGAAAATCAGGGTTTGAAGAACAAGAAACAACACTAAAATGATTAGTCAACATCATGCTAATATCGTTCCTATCTTTCAGCCAATTCCCATTAGGATCACAAAGAGCACTAATATTATTGATATGAAGTCTTTTATTAACCATGGTGTGAAAATACCTAGTGTGTTGCCCATATCAAAATTATATTTATCTCTAGATTTCTCCCTATAAAATTCAGATTCAATTTTATACCAGTTTTCCAATTCATTTGTTAAATCCATGACTCTTTCATGCTGGTTACTTCAACTGGTATCATTTTGAGCATTCTCTAGCATGTTCTGCAAATTTTTAATGTTCAGCTTAATATCTCCAAACTCCATCCTATTCCACTGAGATAAAGCAATTCTAGCACTATGTTGTTTCTGATTCAATTTAAAAGCAGGGCTACCATAACCATCTACATTCCAAGAATTCTCAAAATTTTGCTTAAAAGTTTCATGTTCAATCCAAGTTCTAAAGAACTTAAAAGGTCTCCATAAATGCTTTGGTATAGGATCTGTAATGAGGAAAATATGGCAATGATCAGAAGCAATAAAGTTCAGATGTAAGAGTTTAGCACTAGAAAAATTAATGAACCAGTCATTATTGCAGAGGGCCATATCTAATCTTTCTTTTCTAGTTCTTGTTCCAAAAGAGTTGCTAGTCCAAGTATAATCCTTACCTTCATAACCAGTATCTATTAAACCAGCATCATTAACTCTACTTTGAACCCATTTATCTGAAGTATTCCTATTAAAATCTAAGTGAAAATTCAAATCCCTGAGAACCAACCATTGTTGTTGAATGTCCTTGCTAAATTCACACAAAAAGTCCCGTTGGGTTTTCTTAGGTTCAATATAAGTTGAGCCATACATAAAAGATATAAGCAATTGAGGTTTACTAGGATCTAACTGAATCAAAGCATGGATAATATTATTTTCACAGCGAATAACTTCAACATCAATACCATCCTTCCACATAAGCACTAGACCACCAGTCCTTCCTACTCTATCTATGCAGACATAGTTAAAGTAATGAACAGACTGAGTAACTAACACCATTCTACTTTCATCAGTTTTAGTTTCACAAAGAAAAATAAAGTCAGGATTTTGGGATTTAACTTAATTTTAAAATTATTTCTTTGTCAAATTGTTAGCAATTCCTTGAACATTCCAAGAAACTATTTTCATTTTCAAACTTAAATAACTTAAACTTAAAATAAAAGTGAAATAAAGTTTTATAATAGATACCTCAGTCTCCTTAGTGTTGCATTTGATTGATATCCCTTGCTGTGACTATGTGAGTTGTCTGTTTGCTCCTCATATTGCCATTACTATTAACTCCTTGTTCCAAAAAATGAGAAACTGGAAAATCATTTCTCTGCCTTTTACCAAGTCTCTCAGCTTCAGCATTAGACCCTTTATCATTCTCACCAGCAGAACAAACATCATAACCATCCTTAGGAGGAACAAAAGTAATACCCTTATTAGCTTCCTTCTTGGAGATGATTGGAACTTGGTCACCATTTCTAGCAATTACTACCTGCTTTACTTTTCCCTTCCTAACCTCACCAAAGAAATGAGGCTTAGCATGAGCCTTATCAAGGTAATCAGCAGCAGCTTTACAAGCTCCTTTGGTATGATTAATGGTATAACATTTTGGACAAATTTTGTGTGGATGCTTCTCAAAAAAGAACTTAATCCATCTTGTTGTGTTTGCATTAGTAACTGCCATAACTCCCCTCCTCAAAGGGTAGTTTATATCCACTTGAACACATACCTTTAAAGGATCACCACCAACTGGAACACCATCCTCAGGTTCAATTGCCAGAACTGAGCCCACAATTTTACCTATTTTGGTAATGGCCTTGACATTCATATGTTCTGGCAAAATTTTCTTTACTTGGATCCAGAAACATGGTTTACTCAAATCAATCTTTTGATAGATAACTTCATAATTGTAATAGTGAAGATTAATCAGACAACCATTTATGCTCCATGGTCTAGAATCAAAGACATTCTTGCGAGTATCTTCATCCTTAAAACGAAACTCCATTATGTTGTTATCCAACTCAAAAACTTTAGCATCACCAGATGAGATAAAATCCCAAATAGAACCAAGAAACTTTTCCACTGTTTTCAGACCCATTTTCCCTCAATAAATTTTTTACTAACCAAGCTGAATTCTTCACCATTGTCTTCTTTCTCTTCAGAATCCTCAGATTGATGATAGAAAACTTCTTGAACATCACCCAGTTCCAGCGCAGCTTGCATAAACTTAGCAGCAAGATCCGTAACTGAATTGGAATTTTCTTCTGCCATTTGAAAAGAAGAGGATTGTAAGACTAGAAGAGAATTGTTGAGATGAACGAAATACAGTAAAAACCCATACTTATATAATTGTAACCCTAAAGAATCTTGGTTAGCATTGACATTGTAGTTGATATTATTCTTGATATCTCGTAATTGAAAAGATATCCTTAACTGATTATTTCCTTTCTATAAGTTGGGTGCTTCCGAGAAAGGTAAGTGATAGTTGTAGATAATACCAAGAATAACGAGAGTAATTAACGGAATAGATTTGTAACAGAATTTTTGAAATTTGAATTTCTCTCGAACGCGGTATTGCCAAACCCACTGAGTTGCTGAAGTGAATCGGCAGAGAAGATTTTCCAGTTGAACAAACATGGCAAACATGAGGAACACAATAGCTTCAAAAAGCTTCAGAACAACTTTGGCAAATGCTTCAATCACAACTATAAACCTGGTAAACACCAAATGGGATAACAACAACTGCAAACACATTAGGAGAAAAAATTTAGTTAGCCATCGATAATAAGATCTATAAAATATCAAATTAAAGAAAAGAATAGTTTTATACGGAAAACTTTTGATTTTCAGACATAAAGCAAGTGAAAATTTGTTTAAAAAGATACTGATGAAGATTCAAATCATTAAAAGAGCCAAGAAATCTTTGAAGAATCAAAATCTAATGATGAAAAAAATAACTGAGTTGACTCAGTTTAATCGCCGATCCTTGGAGCGTTTTTTAGAATGTTGAAACAAACTTAAAATAGCTCCGTGTTTAAGATGAATTATCCATCTATGTAAATCCTAATTAAAGTGTCATGAAGATTTTTTGTACCGACATCCAAAAACCACAAATGAGTCCATTAAATGTTGGGAAAATTGGGAATATGTCTCATTTTCACTAATCTGTTTGGGAATCTATCCCATAACGGAAAAAATTAGAGAATCCGTCTCAGCCGTTCAAAAACTCGTTAAATAGTCAATATTGTTTGTTGACTGGTCAACACGGGATATCCTACACTCATCATAAAATTACAAAGTACACCCTAAATCCAAACAAAGTTGTTGTCTCTTCGTCTATTTTGGAAACTTTCACAGGGTAATATGAAAACCATTCTTTAATGTTCATCTTCTTATGCAATTTCTAGGGTAATTGACTGGTCATCACCATCGTCATCAACAGTTTACAAAGCCCGTCTACTCCAATTTTGGCTATAAGCCCTAGCAATAGCATCCATCTTCGACAATTTCTTTTTTTTATCATTAAAATAATAAAAATTTTAAGATTAAAACCCAAACCGGAAAAGAATCTAATAATGATAATTAACACTAAAGAGAGTAAAGAAGGAGCAAGATTATCAATTCATAGATTTTTCAATTTACCTGAAACAGGTACGAATAGTTCTTGTTTCATTAGGTAATAATGAAGATAAAAATGATCTGAAAACCTTAGTTATTGTCGATTGTGGTGTAAAATATCACACTTGGATTTTATAAGAATTTTTGGTCCGGGTGATTGTTGTTGGTTTAGGGTATTGATGGATTTATATTTCTTAAGGTACGTGATGGTGTTTTGTGGAAGAGAGACACAAGTCTTGCAGGGACTGAAGTGGTTGTTGGGAAGAGGAGGAAGAAGAGTCAATATTTTAAGTTTAATGTTAACCGTCTAGTCTTTTACCTGTTCAAAAAACGAAAATTGCTGAAGTTGGATACTCGTTGATATAAACGACCCAATAAAGATGAAAAAGCTGTAGAAGTGGTGGCTAGAGGTGAAAGCTTCTCTTTTTTCTTTTTCAATTAAATTTTAACTTTTTTAGTAACAAAAAAAAACATATTTTTTTTCGCATGTGCAAAACAACATGGGGGAAATCTTCACTACTTAACTGATAAACTTATCTAGTGGGATAGATTCACTAATTTTTACCGTTATGGGATAGATCCCCAAACAAATTAGTGAAAATGGGACATATTCCCAATTTTCCCTTAAATGTTTAGCATTTATGATGGGTCAAGAACTTAATGTGAGGCTGTTGCAGCCTTTTCCTCCCAAAACTTTATGGAAACTCTGCCCTCAAGTTCTGTCGACAGAATTAGATGCTACCAGTTAGGTATATATCTGGCGATGACCGACGTTAAATTTCTAGAGACTACTTCAGGCTTCAGCATCCACCAGGAAATTTGGAAAGATTTACCATAATTTTGTTGTAAAAATTAGTATCGTATCACTTGCCGATGTTATTGTAGTACAGTGAGATACAGGTGACCTCTGAGACCTGACTTGTTACCGCCAACAATCAGAAAGGTGAGATTATTTCCACTGTTACTCATCCTTGATCTATATGTTAGTCAAAGAGGGCCCACTTTCCAAGGGTTATGTCCTACGCGACACTTGAAAATTGGGTGAAACTTATCATACCACCAATGAAAGATCCCTGGGAAAAAACGGTTTAGTCCAAAAATGCATCAAAAAGTACGGATTAGTCCATCCCGAATTAACTAGATACAGTTTAGTCCAAAAGTTATTTAAAATATGGAAAATACACAAATAATCTTTCTGATTTATAATTTAGTCCAAATATATATACAGTTTGGTCCAAAATGACTCAAAATGACTCATGATGATGTCACAGTTTTAACTAATATAAAATAATTTAAAAAACAATATATCTTTCGAACCGCTCATCCAAAATTCGCAAACTTTATATATTCGGAAAGCTTTTTCCGAGACCTGCAGAAAGAGTACCCATATAACTATATAATTTTCATTTTTTTAATTTTTTAGTTTAAACTGGTGTACAACTATGTACACATCTGTAAAAATCCAGAAAATCATGCATACTAACAAAATAATCGACATTTATATGTATAACTATGTGCATACTAACAAAACAAAAAAAGAATGAATGTTTTATAGATGATCTTTAGAACACGAGGTTACTAGTAAAACTTTCACTAGGAACCTTGTCGTACACAACACATGCCAGAAGCGTCAAATAAAATGCAAAATTACCATAATAGTATCAAATGTAGGGAGGAAACCCACTATGTAACTTGCAAGCATGACAATCTTTCATGATAAAGATCCAACTATGAAGTCCTGAAAAACCCAATGGCATGCATGAATCAAGAGATACATAGACATAAAAAGTGCAAGTGCAAGGGAATCGTGATATCACATCAAATACACTTATTCAAGGACATAGGGTGCCAACTTCAGGGATAGGAAGTTATGTTTTTGTTTGCTCTGCGAGAACACCATAATGGAACGTGACAGAGTTGGAAGACACAACCAAAGATAATTGATAAGAAAACTTGTTTGGTCGATGTCACTGTACAAGAAAATGTCTACTTCCTTGTGAAGTCATTGAACAATAAAAGATTGCATGAAAGTTGAAAACAATACAAATAATCCTACGAGCTTTTTCTAAGAAAGAAACAAGAAAAATCAACCAACGATAAAATGGTTAGAGATAATCATAATACCTATTTTTCCTTGGAGCGTTTTTCCTTGTCATCAGCTCCACCATATACTTTTTTCTCACTCTCATCTTGCCTCTTCAAAGCAACAACCTCTTGATATGCTACTTCAATTCTATCACTGTAAAATGAAATAGAAGAGTGGCTTAGTGATAGTATTCCTATTGTAACAAGGCACATAACGACCACCAGGTGTGCAACTATGTACACATTAAGAATCTATATGTGTACAATTATATACACATTAAGAAAGAACAGGTGTACAACTATGTACACATTAAAAATCAACATGTGTGCATAGTTGTACACATGTAACCAAAACAGATATATCCAAATGATAGGATCATTTCCATGTTTCCCTCAATCATCAATCAAAAAGAAACCTAGAACATAATATCGCAACAACAAATAATACCAACCAACAGGGTTACAGGAAAACCTTATTCCAAGTTCCCCTGCCCCTAGACTAGCAAGAAAATGTGTAATAGCATATTATCTTTGTAACCCAAAAATTTCAGAGTTGTCTTGATCGGAATGAAATAAGTCATATAAAGGAGCACAAATGTTGATAAATAGATAGGCCACAAAATGAATTGACCACTCAAAATTGAGATTAAGTACTCTGAGTTACCCGTTTAATTTGATCATAACTAGCCAGTTTAGCAGCATTTATAATCGCATTTCGACTACATCAGGCCCAACGTCAGTCCAAAGAGCTTTAATTCCTCCCTAAATATTGGGATCAAATTTATTAAAAGTGAATACACAGATAAAAAGATACAAGAGATAAAGTAATAATTGAAACATAACCTGCTTAACGCTCGAAAATAACGTCTTGCTCCAAAGTAACACTCCGCATGTGAACTAGTTTGTACACCCCTAGTTATTTATGCAAGTATAGATCACGGAGTCATTATCTTCACAAGTATACTAGTTAGTACGCCCTAGTTATTTATGCAAGCACAAGCTCATGAAGTCATTATTTTTCACAAGTGTACTAGTTTGTACACCCTAGTTATTTATGCAAGCATAAGCTTAAGGAGTCATTATTTTCGCACGTGTACTAGTTTGTACACTCTAGTCTTGCATAAATAAGCTTATGGAGTCATAAATTTCACATGTGTACTAGTTTGTACACCCTAGTTATTTATGCAAGCATAATTATGGAGTCATTATTTTCACATGTATACTAGTTTGTACACACCTATAAAACATGCATGAAGTCGTTCATTCAAACCTACTTTTTTCGTGGAAAATACATTGGTGCACAAGCATGTACACACCTACAAATATGAATAAAATCAAGTATTTGTACACATAAACAGGCTACTTCTCATAGGAAATAGGATGATGCACCAGTTTGTACACCAGGCTACTTCGTACCCATAAACATGCTATACAAAAACTACTTGAATTTTTCAGGCCACGACAAACGAGAGAGAAAAAGTAGTATATTTATAGGGTACCTGTTGGTTCTTAGAACTGCATTCTACATATGCTAATACACCAATCGGTTTCTTCAGTTCGTCACCCTGAAATAATTTTTAAGGACCAATCAGTCAACATTGAATTACCGATACATTCTTGTCCAAGTGATAAAAGTTAGTTCCGAAATCCACTTATAATACCTTCATTAGCCAGGCATCTCACAACCTGTTAGTAGAATTAGATATGAGAATCAGAACATGCTAGGGTAAAATCCAACTAGTATATGGTTTCAACTTGTCAAATTTCAGGCATGATAACCCCCCTAAACACCAGTACGCTATCTTTACTTTAGTAGGATCAATGATTGCAGCTGCCATCAAATTTTCCTAACACCAGTACGCTATATTTACCTTAGAAGGGTCAATGATTCCAGCTGCCATCAAATTCTCCTATTTACCAGTTGCAGTGTTGTACCCAAACTTGAAATTTTAGTGAGTACCTGAAGTAGAAATATAACAGCCAGTCAGCAGATGGAATACGAAGAACTATTGTGCTGGTAGAAGCAACTATACATGTACATTATACTAATTTGATCACCTCACCAAAAATGATCGATGGACAGTAAGAGCTACTTGGTCCCAATTTTATTATACTAATTTGGACTCACAATAGTCAACATCATGGAAATGACATTACGAATTTCAACAATTCTTAAAAATGAGCTATCAGATGTATAAAGACGACAAGCTACAATGGTTCAGCTGAACTAACAAAAAAGTGGACTACAATATTAGTTCCTTTTAACAAGAACTGAACCCTCCCATTTAGACATTTCATGCCAAAATTTACATTGTTGTCCAATTAACTCTAACTTGTTATGATAAAACGTGGACCGAAAGTTTATTTTTAACACTGAGATGTATGTGCAGAAATGATTGGAACTGGGTGGGATTCACAACCAAATGCATATATTTATCATCTGTAATCGTGAAGACATAAAATTAAGAAGACCATTAGTTGCAGGGAATTCTTACAAAAACATAGATGATAGCGAAAAATTGCAATAGTCCATTATCTTCCAAGGTATGCACCAACAAGAAAAGCTCCAAGTAATGGTGTAACATAACAAGTTCGAGACATTATTGGCGACTACAATATTATGTTAAGTTGAACTTTAAGATAGGTTACTAGATTTGTACCCATTCCATAATATGCCAATTTCTCAAAGCATTTATTTCCTGTTCAAATTTCAAAATTAGAAAAACCAGTGAAGCTCATGGTTTAGTAACAATCAAATTTAAATCGGATACAACAAAGATGAGTGACTACCTAAGATGAATGGGCAAGTCTTCCAGGTTCCTGTTTTCGTCTTGTCAGCTGGGTTATTACGATAGTCTACTGTACCATATTGACTACAGAAATCTTCTTCTGACATAACTACTTCTACTTTCCTTTGTTCTACCATGACTTGAGATGTAGTAGTACTACAACTTGCTTTTGCAGTACTCTATTTTTTCTTGGATTCCACCTACAATATCATCACCATTTTAACTCATAAAATATTTTGAACAGTATACCTAAAATCTGAGTAAGCTAAATCTAATTTCTAAGTAGCATTTTATTTCACTACACCAGAATAGATGTTTCAGTTTATACTAAGATTAAAACCTAAATTCAGTTCATAACTCAACCTAATTAAATTCAGTTCACAAGACAATCTAATACAGTTGACACAACTAAAAATACAATCAAATTTATACACAAATATGGACACATTACGAACTTAATCTTAAATTTAGTACAAACACCTGCAAGGAAGAAAAGTATTGGAACAAAGTTTTCTCCCAAATAATCGAAAAAAAAACAAAATGAAACCAGAAAATCTAGTGACACTGCAATATCGGTCTTGAATTGAAGATAAAGAAAACTAATAAATCTACAACAATCGATCAAGAACAAAATGAGATCAAGGATTTAGGTTTTTGAAAACCGTAAAAAAAATCCGAAATTGATAAATTAACCCATCGAATTAAATGATAATAATAGATTAATTCAAACTAACCTTCCATTAGCTGATGAAATCTTCAATTTGGCTTGCTCAATTGATTCTCCTCAACTTCTTCTTTTGTTTTTGAATTCGTCTTCATGAACTGATACTGCTAATGACGATGATTTAGGTTATTCAATTTGACATCAACTGAACCTACTATTTGCTTGATTCTCACATTTATTTGGAGCAAGATTTGGCTGCAGGATTCGAGAGCTGTTTCGACATAAAAAAAAATGAAAAGTGAAACTGAACTACAAGAAACATATGATATGGGTATTTTTGCCATCAATGAAATTCGTTTTGGATTAAATCGGAAACCTATTTTGAGGCATACTAGATTTTTTTGAGGCATACTAGATAATGCCAAAATAGGATCACTAAATAAAAAACAATATCACCCCTCATCCATCATTTTTGATAATGGCATAACTACCCTTATTTAATTAGTGTAAATGATTATGATTAGAATTGATTAATTATGAATTATAAGGATTGATTGAACATTAATTTATTAATGGTGAATTAGTAGAAAAATCAAATTTATGTGAGAGAGTTGGGATTTTTGAGAGGAAGAAGAAGAAGTGAAGAAAAAAAGATTGGGTTTTGACTTTTGAGATTTTAGTGATTAGAAGTGACCAAAATGTGTGATTCAAATCAGAGGTAAACTTCTATCGAGGTTTAATTTCCTTTTATAAGTTGAATCTGCCAAAAAATTGAATTTTTAAAACCCAAATCTGTTGACCAGATGAACAGTTCGGCTGATAACTTTTGAGCCGAACCTCTGTTTTTTTGAAATTATACCTAGGTTCGGCTGATAACTCCTAGGTATAATTTCAAAAAAACAGAGGTTCGGCTCAAAAGTTATCAGCCGAACTTCACTCAGAAACTGAATCATCCACTAGGTTCGGCTGGAAAAATTGAGGTTCGGCTGAAAATATTGTGAATTCGAATTAGCCGAACATAGTGTTTCTCTAAATCATACACTAAGTTCGGCTCAAAACTGATACTGCAAGATCAGCCGAATTGATCTTCTGAAAACCCTAATTTCATCTTTGAAATCATACTCTACCGATCAAACAAAATAAAATCAATCAAAAACAAGATGGGTTTGTTACGCATACATTCTAAAATACATCTAAGAGCAATTGAGATTTGGATTTCGCATTCCAACATCGCTCACTTCGATTCATGTTTCCTTTGTTTGATTAATTTCTTTATTGAATTGGAGTCATAGATGTTTAAGTTTAAAGTTTATTCTGATTTTTAATTTTAGGTTTTTGAGGATAAGGGAACTATGACAAATTGAAATTATTTAGGGATATATAGGTAATTACACTATCTTTAGACACCCCTTATAAACCCAACCTAGATAATATAATGGATGAGTATGCCTCAAAAAAAAATGAGTATACCTCAAAATATGTTTCTTAAATCGTTGAAGAAAGGACCGACTCGTTTTGATTATGGTGAATTTGGACCTCCTAGTACTAGGCTTGAGGGGACGGGACTAGACTATTTTAAGCCCAACTAATTTGGGATTAAATGTTAATTTCTACAAGATCTTTTTGGCTTGACCTGGACTTTGAATGCCCTGGGTTATTTAGCACCAGACCTTTATTCTTTCTTTTCCTTTATTTTTTTTATTTGTAAATCTTTTTTGAAATATAGCACCATACCTTACAGCTAAAATTAAAATACCATAAATATGGGAAAAACAAACCACACACCACTGACCTTACAGCTAACAAAGTGTAGCCAATAAATATGTTTAGACATTACAGCAAATACATGTAAATGGTGCAAGCCATTGATGAAGATTTAAGCCCAATGTGACACTCTTGTAAAGCTAGCCGAGGCTCATGCTCTTAACGGTATTAAGACGCCGTCTGCAACACTCATGTACTGTGTCAGCAAAGAAGACCCTACGTCATACGTCAAGCAACATCATCACAATTCCTAAAACCCCATTAAAGACTTCTAGTTGCCCTGCTAATATATTGCAAAGAGAAGTCCCTGAACCCCAAGGAATCAAATGCGGTTTGTATGAACCACGCACCTATGAAAAAAATAAAATTTAAGCGTTTTACATATAAGAACAATGAAAAATCTTATATGGTCAGAACGGATGGCAGTCCCTGTATCTGTCTATAAGCATTACTTGAAGATGTTGGTAAAGAATAGCTGATGAGTGCCAAATATTGTATATGTTTATCCCTTTTTGTGGGCATTTTAACTCATCTTTTATGCATTAATTCTACATTTTATCCCATATTCTGTATTTTCATTGTTTTCAAGAATAAATATTTTTATTAATTAATTTTGTATTTTTAGGTAATAAATAAAGTTCGGATGAGTCGCGGAGCGAAAAGAGCAGAAAAGTAGTGAAAAGCCGGGAGAAATTACGCAAGGAAGCCGCGAAGAATGGTGCGCACAACCTCATTTTCTACACACAAAAGCGCCTCCGTTCTCAGCCGTCAGATCAGTTCTCAGAAGCATCCGACGGTCGCTCCTTCATAGACCATCAAAATCCGAAGTCTCTGCCGAGCACCACAGCGCTGAAATTCCAAGCCTTCAGATTAGATGGTAGTTGAATCCAACGATCGCTCCCTTGCTGTGCATCAAAGTTTGATATCTCTGCCTAACACTACAACACCTAACCCCATCTAGAGCCGTTAACTTCGTTGTATCAAAAAATCTGACGGTCTCTACAAGCTTCACTTCACATCACCGTCCGATCTATCTACCAGCTTCGCATCCAGTGACTCAGCGTCGCAAATCATCAAACTCGATACACTCGCCTCACACCCTAGCGACCGAACCCATCCACCTAACCAAACACCCTTCTCTCCCAAACCATCGAACCCTTTCTTCTCCGCCATTACCCTGCTGCAGAACCACCTTCCTCACCTGCCGCACCACCATCATCACCACCTCTCCCTGACGCCCCCAAATCACTCCACTATTTTCTCCCCAAATCACTCTACCTATACCCATCATCACTATCACGTTTTACATCAACTAATCTCCTCAATTTCTCATCTCTGCCGACTGAAACCCTAGGTGAGAAATTGAAGATATAAGTTGATGTTAGAGCAGCAATTGGAGCGGGAGATGACTCAGGAAGAGAAATAGAAGGATGGGTCGACGAGATGGAGCGAGAATTTCATCAACAGTAGGTAATTGGCAAAACCTAATTTTACTGACTTTGGGGAAAATTGGGGGAAAAGCTAATTTTGTGTAATGGGTATAAATTGGTGTTGGGGGAAGCATTAGGAAGACACTATTTTACCTCTCTGGACTAGCCAGTAGAGAATTGAACAAAATTTTATGAACTGAAAATTTCAATACTTATCAGTAGAATATTGCTTATGTGTTTTGTTATCTCAAATGATGCTACTTGTGCTTGAATTTTTACATATGTTGAATGTGATTGTTTTAAACATGGTTAGCATGAGCTAATCACTTTCAGGCCAAGGCTCAGTGAAGCCTTGTGCACTGTCAAGTGTGATTGAGCTAGGATAATTCTTCCCTGCTGTGTTGTGAATGTGTATTTGAGAGAGGCCAATGCTCATAGAGCCTGTGATTGGCTGTACTGTCAAAAGACAGCCAATGCTAGGGGTAGACTAGTGAGCAAGTTGGTGTTCTCTCATTTCTAGTGTATGCTTAGGATTGAACATAACCTAGACCATGTCACTTGATTAGGACACAAGGTGGATCATAAGCCTTGGCTTACCACCACTTCTCTTTCAGTCAATCTTAATTTCAGTCACTTTTAATTTCAGTCCTGTATGCTTGTTTTTCAGTTACTTTTCTTGCCTTTCATTTTCTTGCATTTTATAACTATTGTGCACTGAAGTCAGTGCACTGAACACAATCCTGCCTCTTGCCCTTGGCTGCCAAGCCTTGGTTGTTTGTTGCTTTTCTTAACTGCTTCTTTATTGCCTTTCCCTGCATTTTTGGTTCTTTGCTTATCTTTCCCTGCTGTGGTTCTTAGCCTGTTTCTCTATTGCTTTATATTGTGTTCTTATTTCTCTGCCTGAAACCTTGCCTGCCCTTAGCTCATTACACATCTTAGCTAGGAAAACTTCTCATATGCTCCTCTCCCTGTGGACAAACCCCTATTCACTCTTTTACTACAAATATTGACCTTGTATACTTGCAAGCATATTGTGTGCATCTTAGAATTCACACCAATAGCAAGAGTAGGCGTTAAAGAAAAAAAAATAACTTCTCAACAGAAATAAACTATAGTAAGTAGTAACAGTAGAGTAATAACCTTGCCTCATTAGAACAACTGAAGTGAATCTAATATGGAACCCCTATCTCTTACTGGTACATTTCATAAGCTGTTCCTAAAGTAGCTTGTTATTTTTCTTAGGATATAAAGATTACACTACCAGAAGATGGTTCCTTGAGTCTCTGACACGTCTTACTTGGAAATAGGTCGCTTCCATATTTATTGACTACGGCTCTATAATGATTTGGGAAAGAGTTGGCCAAAGTTTTCCCATCACACCGGCCATCTAACCAAAATAAGAAGCCTTCACCGTTAACAATTGCTACATCCAAGTTTTTTCTACAAATAGAGCTTTACCCAGAGATGACGACAATCCAACAGCTTGACCCAATTGAGCAGTTATCTTTTAGAGCTAACACTCCTATAATCAACATTTAATTTTGCTTTCCCTGATCAAGTAGATTTTTTTGCCTCGGAGGCTGCACCTTAGTACTGTATAAAAAATAACAACATTCGTTATTTTGATATGACTGACCATTTGGTGACCACTATCAGGTTGACAGGAGTAAATCAGTTGTCTCTTGACTCCAAATTACTCAGCTATTTATGGATTCAGTGAATACCCACATCAATAAAATCACATGTATCTACAACACAAACTACTACACAAAATTTAAGATATGGCTTGTGGAGTTTAACCTGATCCGAATAGAGATAGAAAGAGGAGCCCGAGACTTTGTAAGATTCTTTCTTGTATTGAGTTTCCGGTCAAAGATAATCAGTATTCAAGTGGAATCATTGCAAAACGTTCAAGTGGAATCGAACAGCAAAATGTTCTTAGATGTCAGGCAGCAAAGTAAGCTTTCAAGTTTAAACAAATTTCATCATTAATTATTCTGAAATAAGAAAAATGATGTATCACGCATAAAGAGAGCACATTCAGAAGCACACTGCATTCGTGCAGTTCATGATTTATGTATGTCTCCTCCTCCCCTCCTCCATGGTATTTTCAGTTTATGGGTAAAGCATACTATTTGAAGCCAAATATCAAGTACTGAATAGCAGTGTAAATCATAATCACTGTGGTTGAAAAATAATTGCGTACCTCAGGACGACATAGCTACCCTTTTTCCTTTCCCAAGACGTTGTACTTCTTTTTCTTTTTCGAAGTTGATGGTACCTTTTGAAGTTATACGAAGTAAATAATATTAGAAAATATCCTGAAAGGTTAACAATAGAAAATTTATAAAATCCAAAAACATACACATACAAAACAACTTATGTTTGCAGAAGACAATGACCCTAATATCAAAGCTTTACTGAACATTTGAGGAACACCTGAACTTATACTTCTTCTTCATCTCGTAAAATAGCTTACTGATCAATAACCCCAATTTATAGGTTTCTAGTAGTGTTAAAAAAAAAATAATAATGAATAAAAAAGAATCGGTTGTACCTTATATCTGCCTCTGTCGTTTGTGACTCACTTCTCTATACTTTGGTTTGTTATTATTGTTGTTGTATCAGCCGGAGTCCTCCAGAAGTTATATAATTCCAGCAAATTCCATTCACTGTATTAATTATCATTCAGTCAGAATTTATGATTCTCAAGACACTATCTATGTGGACTTAGAATGTAGGTCTAACTATCTGGTAGTTCACACATACAGTACTTGTTGAAGTACAATGCACTAAAAAAGGAGGTAGGGAGTGGTGCACAAACAAAGACACAGGGATACATTTCCCTTAAAGCATTATCCCAAGGAGACATGGGTATATATTTCAAAGCACTGAGAACCAAAGAAAAGCAAAGCATAACACTTCCAGAACATTCACTGCATCAGAGACAATTATCACCCTAAAACTGCAATTGACTTAGACACATTGAAACATTTAAACAAACACTCCGAAAACAACTTAAGTAAAATCAAGATACAATTTCACTATATGTGATCATGAATCTATCATACTCATCATATTGCTATTAGCAGGAAGGAAAGAAAATTGCTCTTAATCATGAATTAAGGATCAAATACCATGAAATACGTTGAATTTATTCCTATCGTGAGTTTAGAACCGAATTCCAAGGACGTAAACAAAACCCTCTTCTCATCTCCTTCACAGTGATTTCCATTATAGAGCTTACAAAATTCTACCACCCTGCAAATGAAAAACTTCAGATAAATTAAAGATAATCAACCAAAAAAAAACCTAAAGATTTCCCTAATTTTTACTCAAACCCAAAAAATAATCAAACGAACAAAAAGAGGAAAGATCAATAAACAGATAAATAAGTAAAGACTTGATATTTATACCTTAAATTTTCAGGAAATCAACAGGAAATCAGAAAATATCAGAAGGATGATGCTCTTGCACATCTTGATTTGTTGACATCGATTGAAGATTAGGGCTAGGAAACAACTAAGAATCAGTTTCAGCTGCTCTTCCCAACTCCAAACCCTAGTTTCTGAAATTCTGAAATTCTCTTAACTTAAACATCAATCTCATTTCTCAATAACCCTTATCTCAACAAACCCATATCAATTTCAGCTCCGATCCCCTCTTCAGTTTCATCTGCAATTTCTTCTTAAACCCTAAATCACCAAACATCGACCGAAACATCATCCATAAGACCATCAACTCTTTTATCGAACACCATCGTGATCACCAGAATTTCTGATTCATTCTTAATCTCTCTCTTTCATCTCTGAATCTCTGCCTATTTCTCGATCTGAATCGGTAGCCGCTGCTTTTATTTCTTTTCTTCTCGTTGAGAGGAAACCTCAACGAGTTTCAACGGCGAAACAGAGTTTAGGGTTGTCTAACACTGGAGTATTGTCCACCCTGACGGTGTTACTTAACGCCTTGTTAAGTATTTGATGTAAACACAGTGTAACAAACTAATTAGATGTAAACACTAACATAAGTATTGTTCACCCACGTTTTTGCTAACGGTGTTACAAACGCCCGGTTAAATACAGTGTGCAAACATAGCGTAATCCAGTTTTAAATGTCTCGACCAATAGAGTTTCGCCACTTGTCCTCTCCAGAATTGCTTTGTGTGAAAATTTTTATCTCATTTAATTTGAGAATGTTGTCATACTCATCGTGTGCGACGTGGGAGCTCATATGACTTACTATTTTAAAGGAGGGGAGATGAACTTTTTTCCTTCTTAGTATGGGCCCGCTCCCTAGGCCCAAATCTCAAACTTTTAGTGAACTGTCAAGCATGCTTCAATGGCCCCCAAGGGCCCCTACTAGGAACCAATCCATACGTAAGACGTAACAGGATGAGGGATTGACCGAAAGTTCCCGCAGCACTTTCTAGTAGGGGTGAGCATGGGCCGGCATGGACCAGTTTTCACCTCATCCGCATTCAATCTAACATCCAATAGATGCACGGTTGGACGGATTTGATACCGATAATTCAATGGATTTGTTTTAGTAAAAATCTCCTCCCGTTCAATAGGAACAACAAAAATGTGAAAACCACTACAATTTTCGCCTCCCGCACGTCTTTTTGGTCTCCCGCACGTATTTTATACTATTAATGTTATACGTTGGATTTTGTTCATCTGTAAGGAACACCGTCCGATCTACTTGAACTACAGAATTACCAAGCTGGCACGCATATACAGTAACAACCTTTCACTTCCAGAATTTTTCTTCGACTCACTCGACTCTCTCTTCCCGTATTTCGAAATTTTAATGGAGGAGATCGCCAGTCGAATCGAGATTAACTCCTATAGATGGAGGATTTCTTTTTTCTTTCTCTTCCACCATTCTTCTTCTCCCTCGACTCTCCCTTCCCAACACTGAAATCCCCAAATTGAATTTTTGGTTGTGTTGAGATCGGAAACGGTTACTCTATCTGATGATCATCAAAATCGTTTCCTACTATAATCTGTAATTCTAGGGTTTCGTCAATTTTAGAGATTTTGTAGTTGAGTTTTGTGTTTGATTTGCTTATGTAGATTACATAGTAGTTTGAATTTGATCTTCCCAAAATTCGTATCTCAGTTGTGATGAATTTCGGCCACTGAAAATGAAAAATGAGAATAAGAGTCCCTGACAATGAAAATGAAAATGGTAACAGTGCAAGAAGAGATTGTTTTTGATTATGTACACTAAACACCAAATTATTGCCTGAAAAATGAGAATAGGAAGGTGCTACAAATGACAGTCCATTGGTGCATCACGCAAAGTTCCAACTTCTCAGGCCTGCTTTCTCTATGCATAGGGTTGTTATGTATTTCAAAGATAATGTTTGTAGAAATTAAGAAATTTAAGCCTGAAACTTGAATGGATTCGATACAAAATAAATGCTCAAAAAATACCCAAGCTCTGTATATTTTTCATAGAGCCTTAATTTGGAAGGAAAGAGACTAACGATTGGATGAAATTAATAATGAAAAGGAGCCTGTAGACAAAGAGACAGAGATAGACACCACTCTGAAATGGCCTTTCTATTCGCCTTATAATGCATCACTGTATGTTGGTCTAGCCGGATACAGTCTACTTGACTGACTAATTCTGTACAGGAAACACCAAATTATTGCCTGATATTTTGATGATATTTGCATTTGCAATCATTTAGTCTGTTGCTGTTGAATAGGGTGAATCCAGAACACCAAATATGGATACATGATACATCTCAGAGTCGTTTTGCCGCTCGAAGAAATAGGATGACCGAAGAGCAACGTGCTGCTGAAACAGAAAGCCTTCGTGTTGATTGCTGCGACGTCAAGGTATCGTTTCTTTAGGCGAAAAGATAGAAGAACCTCAAAGCCGGCAACAAAGTTGATCGGTGCTTAGCTGCAGTGTAAGTACAACTTTACCTGTTTATAGTTTTCCACTGTCTTTCTGTCACATTTACTTATTATCTATCATATGATTTTTTTACTTGGATGGAAAACTATGAGAATATCAATGAGATATTGGTGTTTCTGTCTTTCATTTTTATGTTACAAAGTCAAACAATGAGATACCGATATTTATATCTTTCATTTTTATGTTATCTTCTATTCTTTCTTTCGGCTACGTATTCTGTTTTTCAAAATTGGGAAAATGTGGACGAAAAAGACTATGTTTGCCGACGTGCAACGCACGTGCACTCTACTTGTTTATAATAAAGAAAATAAAGCCACACGAATGACTCCTTATAAAACCTACATATCCTATATAAATATAAAAAAGTGAAAACTACAGCCACACCCATTTTTCAGATTTTGCACACTGTGAAACCCACCGACAAAAAAGCTCAGGCGCGCACCCATTTCTTCGGTCAAAATTATTCCTAAACCCAGAATTTTAAGAATTTTGTTTGCGTTTTTTAACAGTTTAATCTCCTCTTTTCTGTATTTAATAATTTCATAATCCAAACCAAAACCAAATTGTCCATCAAAATCAGATTTAGAAGAATCCATCAACTCTAAATTCCTTTTCTTCTTTTTGTAGTTCTGTAGTTTACCATTGTTGGCGGTGGTGTTGATGGTGTAAAGTGGATTTTGATCTTCTCAGCCTGCTGGTGATGATGATGTTGTTGATGACTGTGAGTGCAACTGCTAGTGTATGATTCTTCTGAATCTGATGTAGCTGGAGCTGACCTCTTCTTCTTTGAGAAATCCTTTGAAGTCCCAACAATATGAATTGAAAAATCAATCAATCAATCAACCAATTCAATTAAGCAAAGCACATTGAAATTCAAACAAAACCCGTGAAAAAAATTAAGCAATTGATTGTTAACTTGCAGCCAAGAGAACAAAATCTGAAGGAATCAAGAAGACTACGCTCACAGACTTCACAAGTAAACAGGGAACTAGACGGAAGTCACGGAACCAGGTTTCCTAGACCAAATTATTATTTGTGTCTTCCGGATCAGGTGCGGTAATTATATACAACACTTTGTAGGTTTTGGTTTTGGGTGACTACTACATTCTCCTGCTAGTCTTTTCAGTTCTTTTGTGAGACATTGTTCAAGAAGAACTAAGCTACTGTTTCAGGGTATTTAATGGTATACTGTTAGAACTAAAATGAGAGGAACTAAGCTTAACACTGAAACGTATGGAACTAGAGCATTAATTTTTGTTTGAGCAGATATAAATTAAAACAGCGGATTCAGTCATTACCTTTCTTGCTAGAGCAGATGATGACGGGCCTTATATACATTTTATTCATTATGTTCCTTCAATATCAACGTTTTGAGTTGTGAATTAAAGGACGTAGGGATATTCTGTACACACTTATCCCTCAGATCATTTCATTTTAAGAGGCATGATGTGGAATGATGTCTGTCCACATGTTGACATCAACATTACATGAACAACATCTGTCATCCATAAGTACTATGCTCTACTCCTCATGCACTGGCTAGCTAATGATGTGGCGTGCTGGGAGCCGGGAGGAATTCAAGAGCTCATGTGTGTAATTGCATAGATTAATGATTTGTTTTGCTCTGTCGTGGCCAAGTTTCAAATAAAATAAGCACATTAACAACTTAGCTTACTGTATGAAAATGGATGCATAACCTGTTATGCATCTACAAAATTTGTTGCATAACTTGTTATGCAGTCCAGAAAACCTGCATAACCTGTTATGCGTCCGAAAATATGGCTACATAATGCATTATGCATCGAGAAAATAGATGCATAACCTGATATGCATCCGTAAATATGGATGCATACTGCATTATGCATCAATTTTTTATATGTACGGCTAAAATCAACCAAAACAATGGTTACATAACTTGTTATAGATGCATAACTCTGTTATGCAGATACGTAACTTGTTATGCAGTCGAAAAAATGGTTGCATAATTCGTTATGCGTCTGCAGAATGTGTTATGCATCGTTTTTGGTGACTGCATAATGGTTAAGTATCAAGTTTTCAAAAAAATTCCCTAAAATGAGGATCACCTCCGATTTTTTCGTTAAAAACAAAAATTTGATATTCTTGTTTGTACTCGTTGCGTAGCTCTTTTAAAAAGATTTCCAACGATATAAAATTTGTAAAATTCTAAGGCGCGGATTTTTAGATATGTTATGTCCAAGTTGCACTGCCAATTATACCCCTGAAAAAGATAGTATCCATAACGAGTTATGCATGAAAAGATAGTATGCATAACCAGTTATGTATTGATTCATATAATAATTTCATATAATTATGGGTGTCACGGTATACAAAATTAATTGTGGGCCTGAGAACGAGAATATTATTTTTTTTGGGTCTTCCCCTAATTTCCCCTATAAAAAATATAAAAATGCCATGTACAACACCCAAGCAAACACCTTAAAAATTCTTAAATGGTCCATAGTATTTTCTAAAACTATATAAATTCATTTAATTTAACGGATATGGGTGTCCAACGGATTTTCAAGGTTGCATCCGGACCCGATCCATAATCCGTTGGATTTCAAAAATTTCATCTGCATCCAAACCATTAGCGAACGGTTTGGGAATCCATCCGCAAATGAACGGTTGGTCCCGATTAAATCCGCGGATTACGGACCAAATGCTCACCCCTAGTTTCCAGCGAATCATTTTGCGTTTGGGTCCCAACTCTCATGTTTGGTACGTTATAGTGTTTGGATCCCAATTCTTTCTAATTTAGTGTCCGAGTTCCAAACCGGTTAGTCAGTTTATTATTTTATTTTATTTTGATCGAAAAGGAGAATATATTGATTGAAAAAGGAAATTACAAATACATCTACCAGAGGTAGAACAAAGTGGTTTCAAACGTGAGCAACGAACTACAAAACAAAATTCTGCCAATTTACCTAAAACAGAATAAGAGAAATTTAGGTGAACGTTATGCCCTACCGTTGTTACCCAAGAGAGGATTGAAGACTTGGCTTCAAAGATGAGATCATCATCAATTTTGAAAAGATGATTAACATCGAGGGACGACCTTGAGAATTTGTTGTCCCAAAGTCAATTTCCAAAATGAAGCCCTGTAAACGTTTATATATAAGAAAAATAAATCAGTTAATCATGCTTCAAAATAAAAAGTAATCACCAAAGGTTAATCAGAATAAATTATAGTTGCCCTAAAGATATTAATATAGGCATGATAAAAAACTTGACTAAATCCAGGTCGACCTTGGGATGAATAACAGAAATGTCTGTTTAAAACATGCTCATGATGTTGGGCCATGGGCTAGTTCAGCTAGAATTTTTCTAGAAATTTCTCTTCCCGCTCTTGTAATAAATTCGGATTACCCACTATACCAGCTAAAATATTGTAACTTTTGTACTGAAAGTGGAGGAAAAAAAAAAACTTGATGCCCCAAAATATTTGCTGCCCAAAGTAGTACTTTGGGTACTTCCCCTCAGGGTCGACCCTGTTAACATCAAATCTTCTGTCATTCCTTTCTTTCCAAATTGAATTAACAATTGTTGCCGGAATCAAATCCCAGATGAAGTTGCCTGATATAGAAAAATGCTTTGTATTTCAAGTCTTTGCCAAAGCCCTCATAGTACCCGTCAAAACCTAGTCCAACCTGTAGATGGTGTTAAGTTATACCGCAACTTGTATGAAATCTTATAGTGAAGGAAAAGGTGGTCCTGTAACACCATTTATCCACCACACGAAGCACAATCATTCTGAAGATTCATGCCTTTCCGTAATAGCATATCTAAAGTGTTCAGCTTATCGTGAACCAAACTCCACATGAGAAAACGGATCTTTAGGGGTATTTTCCTGATGCCAGATGAAACGAAAAAGGAATTGAGATTCTCCATGGTATGCAACTAAGTAACTAACCGTGAATACAAACTCTTGACAGAAAACACACCTGGAAGGATGTAAATTTCACCTCCTTGTATCTTAAAGTTCATCACGATTAGGGGGAATGTCTCTGATGGTTGTAATGAGCAGTGCAAACTCTTGCATTTCTGTGTATGTTAGGACCCTCCTGAAGTCAAACTTCCAATTACCTTCAATAGAGATCATGTCAGGCATGAAAGCGTTTTTGTGTCAAGATAACCTAAACATATTAGGAAAAATATTGGATAAAGGTTGCTGCCCACACCAGTGGTCATTCCAGAAGGTAATTTCAGTACCACAATGAATAAAGTTGAGTGCAGGCTAATGAAGTCCGCAACATCAACTATTGATTTCCAGCAAGACACCCCATATGATTGACTGACTTTCCTGGAATCCAGTTGGAATATTCTTTTCCGTACTTGTCTTCAATAATTCGATGCCAAAGCTTGCTCTTCTCTACGAAATATCTCCAACACCATTTAGCTAACAATGCTAAATTCATAAATTGTAGGTTACATACATCTTAGGCCCCCTCTTTCTTTAAACGCATGAACTATGTCCTAGTTAATTAAATAGAAATTTTTCGCTCCTTCCTTGGATTCTCATAAGAAGCCCTGCATATTCTTTTCAAGAATATTGATGACTAGGATTGGGACCTTAGAAAGAGAGAAGTAATAAGCTGGAAGAGAGGATAAAATACACTTCAAGAGAGCTAGCTTACCTCCCTTCGATAATGAAATACGCCTCCAAACTGAAAGCCTATCATCATACTTCTCTATAATAGGGTCCCAAATACTTAGGGATTTAGGTTTAGCACCAAGAGGCATGCTTAAATACATAAAGGTAGGAAATCCACTGAACAACCTACTCTTCCGTCCAAAGAGTTAAGTTACAGACTTCTCCCAGCAATAAGTATAGTTTTCAAAGTATTTACCTTTAGACCGGATATGAATTCGAAGAAATACAAGGCTGAAACATATTACGCAGCTCTTCTTTACTTTCATCTAAAAATAAGATTGTGTCATCCGTGTAATAAAGATGGTTGACTACAATGCTAGTATGAGCAATAGAAAAACCGCTAAACATTCCTTGATTAGATGTACTATCCATGAATCTTTAAAGTCCTTCCATAGCAATGTTAAATAAAAGAGGATAAACAGGACAACCTTATCTCACACTTCTTGTACTAATAAAGTAGCCGAAAAAAGACTCATTGGTAAGAATCGAGAAAGAAAAAATTGAATATTAAAACCTTAGCCAATTACACCATTTCCTACTAAATTCCATTTTCACAAGAACAAATTCTAGATATCTCCAATAGATTCTACCAAATGCCTTCTCAAGATCAATTTTTCATACAATATCCGGATTTCCAGAATCTACCAACTCATTGGAAATAAGGGTGTCATCAATGACTTGTCTACCTTCAATATAAGCACATTGCACAAGGGAAATCAGCTTATCCATATCAAGCTTTAGCCTTGAAGCTAAAACTTTTGCAATATTCTCATAAACACTAGTAAGTAGACAAATAGGTCTACAATCCTTGATAGTCTCAATGTGGTCCTTAATAATAAAATCATTAGTAACTTCTTAGTGTCTGATGGAATTAGTTTTACATCGGGGTTCACACCATTCATGAGAAAACAGTTAAATCACTTGTATCAAAATGAGTTAACTTAGTTTGACCGACAGGTTTGGGACCCGTACACTAAATTGGACGAACTTATGACCAAATACTGAGCCAAACGCAAAATAATTCTTCTCCAGCTGTGGAAATAATGCACTATGCATATCTGAATCCAAATTTACTATACAAAATCCGAACAAATGTTAGCCTTTTTTACTATGAATTCTTGTGTGAATTTTTACTGGATAACGACTAGTATCCGATTCGAAATCATAAGAAAAAAAAACACGGTGTTTGTATTTTTTTATAAAAAAAATAATATTACATATTAAAAGAAATTTTGATAAACGCATTTATAAATGATTTTTTCATAAAATTTTAATTACATTTTGAAAAAAAAATGAAAATATTTGAATGTGGATATACACTTTTGTAAGTATGAATTATGCATGTCCACATATAGTATTTCTGATGTATAAATGAACTTTCTTACTCGACTAGTTATATTTTCGAATAAATTTTATGGTTATCAGAATTCAAATTATATTTTTGAATACTACTCCTTCCGTACCATTTTAGTAGAAGGCTAGGGTTTATTTTTAGTGCCAAAATAGATGAAAGTGATCATATTTATTCCAAATTTTTTGTGATTTTCCCTTGCATTAGGATTAGAAGCTAGAAACAGGAAAATGGAAATTTAACAGTTTCAAGAATTAACATTAAAGGGGTTTACTTGGATTTTTGTTTTTTAGATAAACTAGAGTTTATTGATTATTAAGATGGTTAAAAATACCTACATATCAGAGTATTTGCCATCTCTTTTTAATGCCTCCAACGTACTCCATCACTCTACCTCCACAGTCATGATATTTTGACTTCTTTTGTACTACCCGACCATACAAAACAACACTATACTCGTGTCAAGTTCATTAGTAATATGATCATATGAAACATTCACAAAAATTATTAAAGCATCAGAGATAATATGTGTTTTTCTTTGCACGTGTTTCCTACTAAGTGGATCTTCTACATGGACATGGCCTCGGTTTATTTGGAAAAAATTTAGTTTTCTCTCCTTTATCATAATCTTCGTGAAAATATCTAAACCTTTAATTGATTTCAAAAAAAATTGGACATCCAGTAACAACCGCAGATAAGAAGACATCCAGTAACACCCTCCTCGAATCCTACCGGCGCTCTCGCGCTCGAACTACATACATGCGACTTGCATATGTCAATTTACATCCTGGGTAGACTTGTAGCTGTGGTCGAGGGCCGAAGGGTCAAGAAGTGACGACCACATATAATGCAAAATGAAATGTGGAAAGCCTGAAGAGGCCGGTTTCATGTTCTCAGTCACTAAACAAAAACCCTAAATCCCCATTTTGTCGTCTCCGCATCCATTTTATTCTTCTGAATCATCATCATGTCTCTTCATATACTTCGATCAATCTGAAATCTTCAATCTCCATCATTTACCACCGCCGCCATCATATCCTTCGCTTCTACTTACAGATCTCGCAGAACCCAAATCGAAATTAGATAATTTGATGATTCGCTAATTACGGATTCTCCATCGTGGGTTTATAAAAGGAGGATAACACTAAGAGTTATCATGTCAGATATATATATCGTGTAACATTATAACTAGTACAATCACGAAGGTATTCTATATAATGTTATTAGAAATTCGTTAATTATCAACTTACTAGATGTGTTCCTGAGGTACACCTTTGGTACTTCATTTACTGTCTTATTCGGAATAAGTGCAAATTATCTTTCACACAATCTTCCTCGTAATGAGCTTTCACAAGGTCTTGATGATGCTGAAGGATTTGTTTTATAGGACCGTATGTAATGTCCAACGCATATTGGAAATTTGTATCGTCGATTAATGATTTGCAATAAAAGAAAGATGGATAAGGCATGGAAGGCTATATATTGGCATTTGATGATGCATATTAAATATAAAAGAAAAGATATTATTAAAATTAACAGACTATGTAAACTAGTAATTTATTTTGAAGGAAGTATGAGAAACCTCGTAACAAGATGTTGGGATATATGTTTTAGAAAAAAATTTGAAATCCCAATAAATAAAAATATTTTCGATAACAATTAAGTTTTTCATGAAATAAATTAATTCTTTTTGTAATTAATTCTAACCGTCATATTTCGTGGTGTCAGTATAGTTAAACACACCGTAATAACTTTGATAGTTTGATAACTTGTGATAATGGTGGTAACTACGCCATAATATATATACTTGATTAAACATGTGCTGAATTTTTTGAATATAAAATTATATTTTGGTTGGAAGGATAAAAAAAGGAGAGTTGAGTTCTCTTTTATGTTTTCTTTTTCAAAGAAAAAAGGAAAGAAAATAAATGTTTGAGCATTACTTATTTTCTACAACAGTTATTTAAAACAAGAATTGAAGTGTAATAGTATCAAATTCTCTCATAGTGGAAGAGTGATTATGAAGAAGATTGAACTTGACTATCTAGCCTGAGGATGATGCGACGTCGAAAAACTTGCTCGACATAGGGAAGAGCTGCGAAACATTTTATAGAGAGTGACATAGTCTCAGCCTTTATATTATTTTGTTTTGGTTTTAGAATTGATTACTAATACGTGCATAATTTAAATATTCTTAGTGTCAAATCCATGATTATATTTGCTAGTGTAATTTTTTTCATATTACTTGTTATTACGTTTGTTTTATATTTTGAGTCCTTTGTAAGGATGAATTAACGCTAAAACATCATGCTTGCAAAGAAAAATCAACGTGCATTTGCCTAGTGAAAAGTGAAGTTTTACGTCTTGATTACTATGTTTACGAGGGGAGCGGAGTAGGTCTTGCTTCATATTTGTTAGTTCATTTCTGGTTTACACGACTTCAGACAGATAAAGCAGCTACAAAAGTTATGCCTGTCAATCGAGTAGGTGATTTTGGATTAGCTCCTGGGATTTCGGGTCGTTTTACTCCATTTGGGAGTTTCGGCCTGCGAGGTTTGGCCCAGGGGGCGGGATTTTCCAGTCCGTTATAGCTGTTGATCCTGGAATGATAATTGTGATTTCGATGTATGCCACTGGAAGGATGAAGCACATGTGAGGAAAATATTTCTTAAAAGCCAAGCCCATGTCTAAGTGTTTTGGGTTCATTATTAGTTCTAGGATCTACTTATATAGAGCTGTCAAACGGGGAAAGCTAGGGTCAACCCGACCCTAGCTTGCCAACCCGTATTAGGGTTAGGGTCAGCCCTAACCCTAGTACTATTCATGAACAAGCTCAAAATCCCAACCCTAACCCTAGGCGAGTCAGCCCTGGCGGGTTAACGGTTGGCTGGTTAATGGTATCGATTCAAAAATGAAAATAAAAATAAAAACTAAGGACTTTGGTAAGGGTCGAACTTAGCTTAGGCTTAGGTCAATTTGGTGTTTAGTTAACAGCCCAACCACTGGGATGTGAAGTGTACGTCCATAGTCCCACTTAATCAACACTATAACTAGCGAGTGCACTTTAGCTTCTTAGGAACGAAACCCTAACATCAACTGAGCACTTTATTTTTCTATCATTTTATTAGTTTAATGTCGGTGAGACTAACCACGGTTTTAAGTTTTTTTTCCCCGTGGTTGTTTTCTTTTTCTCATTTGTAAACAATCCTCCATCACTTAATATCTATTCTCCTGTCTCAATTTTATATTTCAACTTTTACAGTCGATAATTATATATATATATATATATGAGCAAGATCTGCATCAATCTTTCATCATTTAATATTTCCCCTGCCATTGATCACTCCTCCGCTCTACTAAAATCAACTATCAGGAATATTGAAAGCACCTGCATAGAATAAAATATGCGCTTATGTGTTTATTAAGATCTTTCTTTGTTATGCTACTCTTCTTATAGATTTGGGGCATCCTGAATAGATATGTGATTAATGAATCAAAGTTTTTATTTGATTTATTGATTGATTATTTGAAACCTAAAATTGTAATATATGTTTGGTTAGACCTTAAATTAACTAAATTTATTGTTTTAAAATGAACTAAATTGTAATATATGTATACAAGTCAGGGATTTTAAACAGTTGGTAGGGATGAACGATGTATTTATTAATTTTGACGGGTTGGCGGGTAACCCGCGGGTTAGACCTACCCCGGCTTGTTTTCTAGTAGGGTTGTATATGCCAACCCTAACCCGGCCCGTTTAGACAACAAGCCAAGCCGGGTCGGGTTGAAACAAGCCGGGTTAGGGTCAACCAGCGGGTCGGGTTACAAATTGACAGCTCTATACTTATATCAGGAAATGGCTTTTGTTATGATGAAGTTAGCATCTTCAATTATGATCTTCAATTTCCATGTGAAGTTTTGGTGGATCAAGTTATCACGCCCAACCCATCAATTGTACTAAAAATGACAATGCTCTGATGATTAAGGTGAACGAAAAGGAATTCATGTTCAACGCTTAAATTTGAAAAGAGGTACATTATTTATATCTCACGAGCATGACCCTTCAATAAAAAGAAGAACCTAAATTTTTATTTGGTAATTCGAATTTTACACCAAATGTCCTGAAAATTGAAAGACTATGAGAAGCATCTAGTTGAATCTTGAAACTTAAATGAATAAATTCTACCCAAAGATGAAAAATCTGCCTCACACCCAGAATTGTTATGTGAAATAAATTTATCTTGTGACCTAAAATTTATTTATTACCCTAAATTATGGCAACTGAACCAAAATCTAGCATGTTACCCAAATTTTTTATCCTAACTGTTAGAGCATAGCTCGATTGAACTCACCAAGCGTTGGTATGTCATGTTCAGTTGTCATATTTTAGTGTGTCAAAAATCATCTAAAGTCGCTTGATTATATACTAAATTCAACTTCGTTTAGGTTAGACTAGAAAGTCTAGGAATGTTGAGACATACAAGTATTACTCTGAAGACCTGAAGAATATGAAGAAGTGACGAACTACAATGATGACATCATCTTTCCACCCGAGGTTAGTAATATTTACTTGAACTGTTTCATTCCTAACGTATCTTTCAAGTCGGTCAATATTGAAAACATACCTGCGAAGCTGTATATACTGTACATATTATATAATACTCTAGTGATGTGACATGGTCATAATTGTATGATTATAATATCAGGGAATTAGAATACAAAGTGTAACGCTTATCTTTTAAACTTCATAGATATGACATCGACATAATCTTGTATATACTGTTATGATTATGTGGATGGGTTATGGTGAAGATTTCATTATAGGAAAAAATGTTTTACTTTTGTTTAAAGGAAGTACATTCATGAACTTGTTTTGTGAATGGAAAGGGAAATCATTAGGCTTATTGGTTCGGGTATTCATTGCAAATCTTTGGATGACCAATATGTGTGAGATGGTAGAACCGATCTTAACCTTCGTTACGTATCTTGGTATAACTAATCACAATGCCTGAGTTATGATTTGGTATGACTAGTTTTTATTAATTGGTGTAACCAATCCTCAGTAATCACCATGTGATGGTATGATCGATCTTTGTAATTAGTGTGACTGATCCTAGTAATTGATGTGACCGATCACAAGTGTTGTGTAATTGATCCTTGTAATTAGTAACCGGTCCTGCTAAATGGTGTAACCGATTACAATCAATACCATGGGAATATGGAATCGATCCTTGTAACTGGTGTAACCGATCTTAGTGACTAGTGACTGACCACAAGTATTTCCATAATAAGGTAGATAACTGATTCTAGTGATTGGTAGAACCTATTGAACCCATGCATGTGATATGATATTTGATCAATCACATAGTTATCTTGGAATACAGGTCAACCAATTTTAAACTTGTTTTGGACGTGTGGTATAACCAATTCCAAGAATGTAAATCCATGTGAAAATGAAAAAGGATTTATAGTGAAGAGATGTCAACATACTTTGAACACGTACACTAACTCTTATAATTTATTTTTCAAAGATATTCCTTAGTACTTTGAACACGTACACTAACTCGTTTATACCTACTTTCTTTTCTGCTTTTATGCTTATGAGGTGTGGAATTTGGCATCAATATTACCCAATTAGGTGTGGAATTTGGCACTCAATAGTATACATTGTTCAAAGAGGAAGTTTGTCCGTGTACATGTTTGCTTATTTCTGTAAATTAGATGCATTATTATTTTTCGGAAAATGTGCATTTTGTTTTAGTTCAACTTTGATGATTACTCTTGAGTAGTGTAAGTATCCATTGGGCTAGTTGGGATCACTCTTTCCATCTCCTTTTAGTGGAAGGTAACTGTGATGTAAGTGGTGTCGACTTGGGCGAAGGACAGATTAAAGTTTAGGTCAAGTAAAGTGTTTGGTTTGTGTATAGGGAGGTAACTGCCAATAACTTTTTGGAAGCAGTTCAGTGTAGATAGTCTCCTAGAGGGATGTACTTTTGTTTGTATGTAAAGTACTAACTACTTTATGGTGTATAATTATCTATCTCCAACTCTTTGTATGTAAATAGTTAGTAATGTGTTGAATATAGCTATCTTGGGTGTAGAACTGGTCATTCATGTGCTGGATCGTTCTTTTCTTTTGTCCTCAGCTTAAATATTTTGGGTCTCTATCTTTATTAGCACCTTAAGTATGGATTTAGTGGCTTAAATTGAGATTAATGAAAATGGGGCGCTACAAAGTTGGTATCAGAGCCCATTAGTAGGTCTTATATGGGCGCTTAGTAAAAGCTAGAATCTAAAAGACGTCTAGAATAAAATCATACTAAGTATAGTTGTGGTTATTTGCTGTTTTGTGTCAGTAGTGTGTTTATAATATGTATTGTAAAATATTAGATATTAAGATTTATGTTCTTGTTGGTGGCAGAGAATGGCAAACGATACTGAAAAACAGAATTTGGAGGGTGGATCAAGTCAGCAAATTGAGAGTAGTAATGTGGAGATATTAATAAAGTCTATGGAAGAGATGAGGCAACACCAACTGTTATTGGAGGAAAGGCTTGGAATTTTGCCCAACTCAGGGGGTACAGGTCAGATTTCAAACCCATGGGATATGATTATGCCGGCACGAAACCAGAATCAATCTGGACAGTTACTTCAGCAGCATTTAAAACTCTATCCAGAGGTATTCAGTGGCAGTCCTCCAGATCCCGAGGTGGCGGAAGAATGGTTGCAAAATGCAGAACATGTTATTGAACATGTATCCAATGATAAAGGTACTTGGGTTAATTTTATTACTTTCAAATTTCGAGGACCATCACGGGATTGGTGGAATACAGTAATGAAAGTGGAAGGTGGAACAATGACTTGGAATAGGTTTATGGATTTGTTCATAAACAAGTATGTACCTGATGCATCAAGAGATAGGAAATTCTATGAGTTCATGGCTTTAATGAAGGGTGTTATGTCCATTAGCGCTTATAATTATAAATTCACAAAATTATCGCGTTATGGAGCAGAGTTGATAGCCACTGACGAGGCTAAAACAAAGAGATTTATCAGAGGATTGGATCCCGAGATGCGAACACAACTTTCATGTTTACGAATCAGGACTTACGAGGATGCTTTAAATCGGTCTCTTGACTATGAAAAGGAAATGGAAGATCAACTTGCAACACGAATTAGAGATAGGCCGCAACTATTTTCAGCAAGAAAAGATCCAGCAAAACGACCAATGCTATCAGCTCCTAATCATCCATATTTCATACCATCAGTAAGACCACGGTCAATGGGGTCAACATCAGTACAACCTACAATATCACCTACAACACGTCCACCTGCAGTTAGACCTCAAGGGAGATTGGTGCGTTTCCAGCAAGTACGTCCGGTTGCACCAACAAGTATTGGTTCGAGTTCCTTCATATGTCATAACTGTGGTGAATGGGGTCATTTTAGGAAGGATTGCACAAAGAAACCATCAGCAGGGTTAGCTCAACAAGGAACGGTGTATGCGATGGAACCAATAGTAACTTCTCATCTGGAGACATCAGAAGAGAGTCCAGTGCTTTATACAGTGATAGATGGGGATAACTCGGCGACCGATCAAGTGGTGGAAGGTAAAATGTTATTATTCAATCATCTAGTTCATGTGCTGTTTGACACTGGTTTTACTCGATCATATAAAAACCTAAGCGTAACAACTGAACTAGAGTTAGACATGGCATGTAACAACATAAATGTTAGTTTTGACTATACCGTTAGGGAGAAAGAATCATATATGCGGCTCAATATTCCGATTTGTTCACCTGAGGCTTGTTAGCTTTCTTTTCGTGGACGAAAAGTTCTGTTAGGTGGGGTGAATGTAGAAACCCAATAGTTTTTATTTTGATTGTCGACTAATCAAAGTATAATTTAAGGTTTTTTTAGTCCTTAATTATCTTGCGTTTTAAGAATAGTCGTCCATAAGAATAAATTGTTTTGTTATACTGTAGAAGTGTGATTTTCTTTCTGTTAATTGCTTAGAGTTTGGGAATTATGCATGTTTTTGACTAACGTGTCAGGGTCAAATAAATTAAGAATTTTTACTAGTAGGGCTTACTGGTGAATATTTTGTTTGTAGTGGGCTTCTTCTCTGATTAGGATAGTTTAGAAAGAAATAGTGTAGACATAGTGAATGCCTACCTTGACACATAGAGTCACAATCGGTTAAGGGGACGTTTGGAAAGAAAAGAAAAGGATTTGATAAAACTCTCAAACTTATCTTTTTATCTCAACGCATGTGGCATAGAAAATACAAGAAAAATAACTGAGTGGAAAAGAGAAAGAGCGGAGAAATGAATGATTTTGATTTGAGTTTCTGAACTCTATCTGAGAGGAAAGAAGGTTGTGTTCGTGAAGCCTTTAATTAGTTGAAAACCTGCACAAAGTGTTTGAGAAGAGGGTTTTTCCCCTGTGCTCGTTTGATCAATAATTGAAGGTATGGCTCGACTCTATTTGATCTTGTTACAACTAATTGAATTTGTGTTCAACGATTTTTTGATCAACGGGTTTTGTATTTGGTGATTCAGCTGCCTCTATAGCTACCTATTCTCGTCAATTTTTGCTTGAACTACTTAGGGTTTTTCTGAAACTCTTTCTTTTACAATTTCTTTCTGCTGGTTCATGATTAGGGATATATTATGCTAGGGTTTGATTTAGATAAGTTGTGTTACTTCATGATACCGTAAATTTGGGTTTGACATGAAAATTGGTTGAATTGAAATACCCATCAATACTTCAGGATTTTATGTTTAGTCAGGTGTTCTTTCAATCTTGTTGTAAATTGTTCAACTTTGGGGATTTAATTTGAATATCTTATTTATGCTTTTACGAACTCGGTTAATCTCTAGTTTTGCCTATCTTTTACTGAAGCGACTAAAGAAATGCATTTGAAATTGATCCTTGGATTTTCAGATTTACTGTGATATATGGATGTTAAGAATTTGATAAGGATTTGATGTCATGAATCTACAAATCATCATGGAACTTGGGTTGTAAAGAAAAGTTGAATTAAATGAGTTGGACATGTTACAACAGATTTTGCTTGTATAGCTTCGGATCGTTTTGACCTGATATGAGGCATGTTAATCCTGAACTGAATTGGGGACTTTTCCTTGATAAAAATAAATCTTTAGATGAGAATTCCAGCATGATAATTAGCATTCAGTTCAATTATCACACTACAGGCAATGCCATCTTCAGTAATAAGTGTTTCACACCTTGGCAGTCATATTCTTCAACTAGTTGAACACATTTGCATTCTGGATTAGCTTTAGCTTCTATTGAGGAGTCTTAAAGTTTTCATCAATGATTTCAAATGGATACTAAATGTTAGGGACTGATAGTTAAACTAAGAGTTTTGGCTAGCTCAGCTAGTAATTTTTTTGTAAGATCAACTTATATGGAATGCATCTATCTTTCTAACTTAACTTCTATTTGAAGGTTAACGGTGTCTTTGGATTCGATAGGCTGTCCGCAGAGATTCAGGTTTGAATAGCAGTTTAAGGTGGGAACTTACATTACTCTCTTGTAACCATTGATGCCCTTTTCAAAACGATGTTTATGCACTTAACAAACTCATGCATTGTAGAATGTTGATTCTCTAAAACTCTGTTCATTTCTTTAGCTTTTCCATTACTCGGAAAGGACCTGGTGTGCTTTACTTGCCTTTATGAATGTTATTGGAAACAAGAGTTTCCATCTGTGGTATACATGACACATTTCTTCATTTATACCTACTTTCCTTTCTGCTTTTATGCTTATGAGGTGTGGAATTTGGCATCAACATTACCCTATTAGGTGTGGAATTTGGCAATCAATAGTATACATTGTTCGAAGAGGAAGTTTGTCCGTGTACATGTTTGCTTATTTCTGTAAATTAGATGCATTATTATTGTTCGGAAAATGTGCATTTTTTTTTTTATTTCAACTTTGATGATTACTCTTGAGTAGTGTAAGTATCCATTGGGCTTGTTGGGATCAGTCTTTCCATCTCCTTTTAGTTGAAGGTAACTGTGATATAAGTGGTGTCGACTTGGGCGAAGGAGAGATTAAAGTTTGGGTCGAGTAAAGTGTTTGGTTTGTGTATAGGGAGGTAACTGCCAATAACTTTTTGGAAGCAGTTTAGTGTAGATAGTCTCCTAGAGGGATGTACTTTTGTTTGTATGTAAAGTACTAACTACTTTATTGTGTATAATTATCTATCTCCAACTCTTTGTATGTAAATAGTTAGTAATGTGTTTAATATATCTATCTTGGGCGTAGAACTGGTCACTCCTGTGATGGTTCGTTCTTTTCTTTTGTCCTCAACTTAAATGTTTTAGGTCTCTATCTTTATTAGCACCTTAAGTATGAATTTAGTGGCTTAAATTGAGATTAATGAAAATGGGGGGCTACAAAGTTGGTATCAGAGCCCATTAGTAGGTCTTATATGGGCGTTTAGTAAAACCTAGAATCTAAAAGACGTCTAGAATAAAATAATACTAAGTATAGTTGTGGTTATTTTCTATTGTGTGTCAGTAGTGTGTTTATAATATGTCTTGTAAAGTATTAGAATATTAAGATTTATGTTCTTGTTGCGGTGGCAAAGAATGGCAAACGATACTGAAAATCAGAATTTGGAGGGTGGATCAAGTCAGTAAATTGAGAGTAGTAATGTGGAGATATTAATGAAGTTTATGGCAGAGATGAGGCAACACCAACTGTTATAGGAAGAAAGGCTTGGAATTTTTCCCAACTCAGGGGGTACAGGTCAGATTTCAAACCCAGGGGATATGATTATGCCGTCACGAAACCATAATCAATCTGGACAGTTACTTCAGCAGTATTTAAAACTCTATCCAGAGGTATTCAGTGGCAGTCCTCCAGATCCCTAGGAGGCGGAAGAATGGTTGCAAAATGCAGAACATGTTTTGGAACATGTATCCAATGATAAAGGTACTTGGGTTAATTTAGTTACTTTCAAATTTCGAGGACCATCACGGGATTGGTGGAATGCAATAATGAAAGTGGAAGGTGGAACAATGACTTGGAATAGGTTTAAGGATTTGTTCATTAAAAAGTATGTACCTGATGCAGCAATAGATAGGAAATTCTATGAGTTCATGGCTTTAACGAAGGGTTTTATGTCCGTTAGCGCTTATAGTGATAAATTCACAAAATTATCGCGTTATGGAACAGAGTTGATAGCCACTAATGAGGCTAAAGAGAAGAAATTTATAAGGGGATTGGATCCCGAGATGCGAACACAACTTTCATGTTTACGAATCAGGACTTACGAGGATGCTTTAAATCGGTCTCTTGACTATGAAAAGGATATGGAAGATCAACTTGCAACACGAATTAGAGATAGGCCGCAACTATTTTCAACAAGACAAGATCCATCAAAACGACCAATGTTATCAGCTCTTAATCAGCCATATTTCATACCATCAGTAAGACCATGGTCAATGGGGTCAGCATCAGTACCACCGACGATATCACCTCCAACACGTCCACCTGCAGTTAGACCTCAAGGGAGATTAGTGCGTTTCCAGCAAGTACGTCCGGTTTCACCAACAAGTGCTGGTTCGAGTTCCTTCATATGTCATAATTGTGGTGAATGGGGTCATTTTAGGAAGGATTGCACAAAGAAACCATCAGCAGGGTTAGCTCAACAAGGAACGGTGTATGCGATGGAACCAATAGTAACTTCTCATCAGGAGACATCAGAAGAGAGTCCAGTGCTTTATACAGTGATAGATGGGGATAACTCGGCGACCGATCAAGTGGTGGAAGGTAAAATGTTATTATTCAATCATCTAGTTCATGTGCTGTTTGACACTGGTTTTACTCGATCATATAAAAACCTAAGCGTAGCAACTGAACTAGAGTTAGACATGGCATGTAACAACATAAATGTTAGTTTTGACTATACCGTTAGGGAGAAAGAATCATATATGCGGCTCAATATTCCGATTTGTTCACCTAAGGCTTGTTAGCTTTCTTTTCGTGGACGAAAAGTTCTGTTAGGTGGGGTGAATGTAGAAACCCAATAGTTTGTATTTTGATTATCGACTAATCAAAATATAATTTAAGATTTTTTAGTCCTTAATTATCTTGCGTTTTAAGAATAGTCATCCATAAGAATAAATAGTTTTGTTATACTGTAGAAGTGTGATTTTCTTTCTGTGAATTGCTTAGAGTTTGGGAATTATGCATGTTTTTGACTAACGTGTCAGGGTCAAGTAAATTAAGAATTTTTATTAGTAGGTCTTAGTGGTGAACATTTTGTTTGTAGTGGGCTTCTTCTCTGATTAGGATAGTTCAGAAAGAAATAGTGTAGACATGGTGAATGACTACCTTGACACATAGAGTCACAATCGGTTAAGGGGACGTTTGGAAAGAAAAGGATTTGATAAAACTCTCAAACTTATCTTCTTATCTCAACGCCTGTGGCATAGAAAATACAAGAAAAATAACTGAGTGGAAAAGAGAAAGAGCGGAGAAATGAATGATTTTGATTTGAGTTTCTGAACTCTATCTGAGAAGAAATAAGGTTGTGTTCGTGAAGCCTTTAATTAGTTGAAAACCTTCACAAAGTGTTTGAGAAGAGGGTTTTTCCCCTGTGGTCTTTTGATCAATAATTGAAGGTATGGCTCGACTCTATTTGATCTTGTTACAACTAATTGAATTTGTGTTCAATGATTTTTCTATCAACGGGTTTTGTATTTGGTGATTCAGCTGCCTCTATAGCTACCTATTCTCGTCAATTTTTGCTTGAACTACTTAGGGTTTTTCTGAAACTCTTTCTTTTACAATTTCTTTCTGTTGGTTCATGATTAGGGATATATTATGCTAGGGTTTGATTTAGATAAGTTGTGTTACTTCATGATACCGTAAATTTGGGTTTGACATGAAAATTGGTTGAATTGAAATACCCATCAATACTTCAGGATTTTATGTTTAGTCAGGTGTTCTTTCAATCTTGTTGTAAATTGTTCAACTTTGGGGATTTAACTTGAATAGCTTATTTATGCTTTTACGAACTCGGTTAATCTCTAGTTTTGCCTATCTTTTTCTGAAACGACTAAAGGAATGCATTTGAAATTGATCCTTGGATTTTCAGATTTACTGTGGTATATGAATGTTAAGAATTTGATAAGGATTTGATGTCATGAATCTACAAATCGTCATGGAACTTGGGTTGTAAAGAAAAGTTGAATTAAATGAGTTGAACATGTTACAACAGATTTTCCTTGTATAGCTTCGGATCGTTTTGACCTGATATGAGGCATGTTAATCTTGAACTGAATTGGGGACTTTTCCTTGATAAAAATAAATCTTTAGATGAGAATTCCAGCATGATAATTAGCATTCAGTTCAATTATCACACTACAGGCAATGCCAGCTTCAGTAATGAGTGTTTCTCACCTTGGAAGTCATATTCTTCAACTAGTTGAACACATTTGCATTCTGGATTAGCTTTAGGTTCTATTGAGGAGTCTTAAAGTTTTCATCAATGATTTAAAATGGATACTGAATGCTGGGAACTGATAGTTAAACTAACAGTTTTGGCTAGATCAGCTAGTAATTTTTTTGTAAGATCAACTCATGTGGAATGCATCTATCTTTCTAACTTAACTTCTATTTGAAGGTTAACGGTGTCTTTGGATTCGATAGGTTGTTCGCAGAGCTTCAGGTTTGAATAGCAGTTTAAGGTGGGAACTTACATTACTCTCTTGTAACCATTGATGCCCTTTTCAAAACGATGTTTATGCACTTAACAAACTCATGCATTGTAGAATGTTGATTCTCGAAAACTCTGTTGATTTCTTTAGCCTTTCCATTACTCGGAAAGGACCTGGTGTGCTTTACTTGCCTTTATGAATGTTATTGGAAACAAGATTTTCCATCTGTGGTATACAAGACACACTTCTTCGTTTATACCTACTTTCCTTTCTGCTTTTATGCTTATGAGGTGTGGGATTTGGCATCAATATTACCCTATTAGGTGTGGAATTTGGCACTCAATAGTATACATTGTTCGAAGAGGAAGTTTGTCCTTGTACATGTTTGCTTATTTCTGTAAATTAGATGCATTATTATTGTTCGGAAAATGTGCATTTTGTTTTAGTTCAACTTTGATGATTACTCTTGAGTAGTGTAAGTATTCATTGGGCTTGTTGCGATCACTCTTTCCATATCCTTTTAGTGGCAGGTAACTTTGATGTAAGTGGTGTCGACTTGGGCGAAGGAGAGATTAAAGTTTGGGTCGAGTAAAGTGTTTGGTTTGTGTATAGGAAGGTAACTTCCAATAACTTTTTGGAAGCAGTTCAGTGTAGATAGTCTCCTAGAGGGATGTACTTTTGTTTGTATGTAAAGTACTAACTACTTTATGGTGTATAATTATCTATCTCCAACTCTTTGTATGTAAATAGTTAGTAATGTATTGAATATAGCTATCTTGGGTGTAGAATTGGTCACTCCTGTGCTGGTTCGTTATTTTCTTTTTTCCTCAGCTTAAATGTTTTGGGTCTCTATCTTTATTAGCACCTTAAGTATGGATTTAGTGGCTTAAATTGAGATTAATGAAAACGGGGCGCTACAACAATGAAGGCTTGAATATGTGTTTGTCTAGGTTTGTGTGGGTGTTCGAATACAGAATATATGGAACTGACTGTTAACTGAGATGAACTGATGAAAGGAATGTTGTGATGCAGAAATGGGTTTCTATGGAGGTGGTGGTTGAGATGTTGCATCTACAGATGATGCAGTTAGAGCCTTGGAGCTGGTTGTGAATGTTGCAGGGTAATGATTGAGATGATACTTACAAGGGAAGCTGAGGGTCTTGCTGTGTTGGTAGGATGTTGTCGCAGCTCAGATGCAATTGGTGGTATTGAATTCTAATTAGGAGGCAGTGCCGAAGTATATGATTGATAGTTGTGTGATACAGGGAAGCAGTGATGGATGATTGCGAAACAGGTATGTATGACCTATGAGAGGAAGATGGATGGCAGGTGGTGAGATGAGCTGGGAAGTGCAGGTAGTCTTGTAGCTGATCGCAGAAAACTGATCGAGTGCTAGTGCTATTGAACCTGTGGAGTTATGGGATGAGTTGAGAAGATTGCATTACAGGGAAGAACTCGAGCAACTGAAAGTATGGCCTATGATAGTTTCGAAGATGCAGATCGGTGCAAGAATGCAGTGAAAATGGTGATGATGTGACTGGTGCTGAGCATCAGAGCAGAACTGGAATGCAGTGGAATTAGGAGCTGATGTTGTAAAGATACAATGAGACAGGAAATGGAAGATTACAGGGCACGAGGAGCAACTGCTGGTGAAAAAGAGGGGGTCTAACAACACCACCCAATAATTCGATTAGCAATCTGTATGGACTAACTCCGAAATACTTTGCTAGAGAATCAACTAGACAGTCAGACTCAATCTAGATAAAAGTATCTCAAGAATTTAATATCTCTCTCCTGATTTGATTTTTACTCAAGCTAAAAACAATAGCGAGTCTTTATCAAATACAAGGAATACTTGGACGGTACCAAAGACCAATGTCCAAGGATCAATCGATATCAATCAACAGGCAAAGGTTGGATTTCCAATTCATGATCACGAACGCACAACCTGTATTATTTCAATTATATAAAATATAATGCGGAAAAGAAATAACACAGACACCAGAAATTTTGTTAACGAGGAAACCGCAAATGCATAAAAACCCCGGGACCTAGTCCATATTGAATACACACTGTATTAAGCCGCTACAGACACTAGACTACTGCAAACTAACTTCGGACTGGACTATAGTTGAACCCCTATCAATCTCCCACTAATACAAGGTACAGTTGTACTCCTACGCCTCTTATCCCAGCAGGATACTGCGCACTTGATTCCCTTAGCTGATCTCACCCACAACCAAGAGTTGTTGTATCCCAAAGTAATAGACTTGATAATAAAAAGATCTGTCTCACACAAAAAAAGTCTATCAAAGGATAAATCTGTCTCCCACAGATAAACCCCAAGTTTTGTTCCGTCTTAAGATATAAAATCAAGGTGAACAGGAACCAATTGATAATCTGGTCTTATATTCCCGAAGAACAACCTAGATTAATCAATCACCTCTCTACAATCCTTCCTGACTACACAAGCGGATTGTCGAGGAATCACAAACAGTGAGACGAAGATGTTTGTGACTTATTTATCTTGCCTATCGGAGAACTCTCACGATCTCAATCCAATAAATCGATTGTACTCATACGGTAGAAGATGCAAGATCAGATCACACAACTATGGTAAAAGTAGTATCGGTCTGGCTTCACAATCCCAATGAAGTCTTTAAGTCGTTAACCTGGTTTTAGAGAAGAAAACCAAAGTTTAAAGGAGAATCGACTCTAGTGAGCGCACTAGTATCACACAGACGTGTTGGGATTAGTTTTACTCAAAACTAGATGTCTCCTTTATATAGCCTTCAAATCAGGGTTTTTCCTTAGTTACAAAGAAATCCATATTCACCGTTAGATGAAAAACTGATTTAGATTCAACCTAATATTTATCAACCGTTAGATCGAAAAATTAGCTTGTCACACACACTTGGGTAGACGTTTACTAGGTCTGTGAAAACCATGCACAAACGTGTACACGTATGTTGGTTCAACATAATAACTCGAAAGGTTAACAATATGAGCATTTCATATTAACCTTGTTCTTATTCACCATAACTAGTTCAATTGACTCAAATGAACTAGTTAAAGAGTTGTTCAATGGCTATGAGATCTTATGTAACTACACAAGACACAATTGAAACAAATATGATTCGATTCGATTGAGTCGGCTCATGAACATTATAGCCACGGTTTGCATAAAATATTCCTCAGTAATTTAATATTTCTTGTTCAGAGAACATCTTTAGATCATAACCTCTTAAGTTCACAAACAAGTTCGCGGACTTAAGTTAATCGGTTGAGTTTCCAAACTCATCAGAAATTCTCGGAAAGAGAACTTCCTCCAGTTCGAGGACTGGTTTCGTGGACTGAGTTCGTAGACTAAGCACACAAACGAGTTTTGGAAAATCCAGCAGAAATTCTCGGTCGAGAACTTCCGTCAGTTCGCGAAATGAGTCTGCGGACTGGGTTCGCGGGCTTGGCAAGCCAATTCCACAATCCTCCCGATTTCTCTTGATCAACAAAGTTGGAAAACTTCGGTTCTAGGAATACATGGTTATGTAATCTAAACTCTCATTTCAATCATTGAGACATTCTCAGAGGACGCTATGTAGCTGTTATTCACAGACCGATTCACGTCAGAGCAATTCTCAAAGTGATTGAAACTTTTCATGACTTTCGTCACTAGGTGAAGATAAACTTGATCAAAGCGAAACGTTTTACCAACACACGATTTCGAGATAAAATATAAGTAATGAATACTCAGCTCGAAATGCCAAGTGTGTATGATCTAGTCTATATAGCATACGAATTTTGTCTCATACGAAGTAGGATATAGAATAGATAGACTTTTGAGTGATAGATAAGTTCAAGCCTCCACATACCTTTTTGTTGATGAAGTTCCACGGTTCTTTGTATAGATCTTCGTTGTTGTATGATGAATCTCCATGAATTCCTTGAGCTCAACTACACTTTTATATCATAGTCCGAGACTTAGCTATGTAGGCTAGAAATCAAGACTCATAGTTTTGATCACTAACATTGACAAACATGCTTGACATAGAGACGCATGCGAGGTTGACCGAGCAATGCTCTAACAATCTCCCCATTTGTCAATTTTAGTGACAAAACTATTAATACATATGGAATACAAAAAAGATAAACTTTAGTGGCTCCTATTCCATAGTCTAATCTTCAACGTTCCCTGAAATCTTCGTCCGTCCAAGTACTCTAGTGATCCCAAAGGTTGTAAGTTTAGTATCACCGTTGTTGAAGATCCGTAGCTATAACAATGAGAGAAATCGATATTCTCGATCATTATTATACAGTGTCATAGTATTATTATGAAACATCAAAGTCTAATTGTATCACGACTTTAACAATAATACTACGGTGATATGTATCACTTCCCCTTAGTCAATACTCCATCTCGATCATGGAAACCACTCCCCTTTACACAATGATCCGAAAACCATATGTATTTGTAGTGTGAACTACAATATTTCTCCCCCTTTTTGTCAATAAAATTGGCAAAGGTACAAGAACGGGATCATAGTGAAATTTCCAAAAGAGACATTTCAAGACTAAAATAAAAATACATACCAACTTAATTTAGATGAAATCATAAAGCCGAAGCTAAATGCATTCATCAAGGAGTTTTAAGATACAAGATAACCCCTATAAAATTCCGCAGCCGCGCACCCCGCAAGATATTACCATTAAGCACAAGTTCAAAAGAACTCTCCCCCATTTGATGTCGTTCCGGGAAGAACAACAAGAGCGACCTTAATTTCGAAAGAAAAGAAGGATTTTTACTTTGGACACCAAAAACCATAGGAATGATTTTCTATATCCAAACTCAACCAAATTAATCACAAGTAAACCCATGATTAATTCAATTGGAATACGCAACTAAATCAAACCACAAAAGTGATCAGTTTAATCAAAATTGCTCAACATAAGTAAACTCACGGAGCTACGACTAAGCTAATCATACAGAGATGACTAACTTAATCATTCACATACTCAACATAAGGAAACCCTTACTGAATGTACGACTACATTAACCAATAGAACATGATAGTGTAGTTGTTCATATACTCAACACAAGAAATCGTGGAATATATGAAAACTCAACTAGATTAATTACAAGAGAACTATAATTAATCTAATTGGAATACAAACAACCAAGCTAATCACCGAAGTAATCAATTTAATTATTTTTGGGCTCAACATAAGAGAACTTATGGAAACCCGACTAAGTTCATCATGGAATATGACAACCTTAACCGTACATGTACTCGACATAAGAAAGAAAACTTATGGAGTACAAACTAAATAACCAAACTAGTTGATTAATTTAGTTCCTAATGCTCGGCATATAGCATCTCATGGAACAATCAACAAATTCAATAAGAATAATCGACTTAGTTGTAAGGTGCTCAACATAAGACACACAATGGAGCCTTCACGGTAATACATAGCAAGATGGATCAATGAAGATCAATACCGTGGATAACATACAAGGATCTATTCTATTTTCCATCATAACGGCATAATAGACTTTATCCTTTTCAAACAAAAGATTTCAATCCTATTTTCCATCAAATACATGACTGCATAGGCATAACTTTTGTAATTTTCAAAAGTCCATTCGTCCTTTCATCAATACGAATATCAATTCATGAACGACTTTACTTTTGACCGCAATATGGGACCTTCAAGTTCACGGACGCAAACAATACATATCCCATAAAAATATTGCAATATCACAAAATCAAAAGATCAATACTGCAATAACATCATCCTCCAAATATTTTTAGAATTTAAAGCCAATAAACCTAAAAATAACATAAGAAGATGAAAACAAAAAATAGCTATGTGTAGTCACAATCATTGCTATTCAAAGCACTAGTTATTCTTCCAACTAATCCAAAAAGAAGACATACTAGGCATCTAAGATAGATGACAAACTTAAACGGATTCCGGCGTATCCTCAACAACGAACAAGAACACGGGAGGTACAGGATCCTCACGAGACATGAAGTCAATGGGCTTGTGATCTACAGCTTTCTCAGCATCAACGGAGAGATGATTCTCTTTTCGAAGATCCTTGAATTGAGATTTTATGAGACCAAGGTCAGACACAACCTTTTCCAACTCAGTTTTCAACTTATCAAGACCTTTAAGAGTATCAACAAGCTGCAGTTTTGCTTCCCCAAAGTACTTAAGAAAGTCATGAGAAACTTCAGCAAATATCATATCATCCTTTTCAGCTTCTTCATGAGTATATGCAAAGAAGCATGATGCATTGGGATGATCTTCATCTACAAGAGTTCTCTTCTTCTTGGAATCAACCTCAATACCTTTGTCAAGGAATCCTTTTCCAAAACCACCATAGCAAGAAGAGGACGAAGCCTTTCTCAAAAATCCAGAAATACCCGGAGTACACGTACGTGACTTGTAACCCTAAGTGGTTGAATTTTTATCCTTGGGGACAACAATTTAGGGTTTCAAATAAACTGTTGACTCGGTCCAGAACGAAATCAGTTCGAGTACAACGAATACCCAAGAAAAAAAGTCCTTCAAACGATTTGAAAACAGGACCTAAAAACAAGTTTTAAGACAGTATGCAACACCTTATTTTGACTTAGCCAATACTTGATCTTAGAAGATTTGTCAACTCAAGTTTAGCTATGGACGATAATAAAACAGCTTAACTTAACAGATGCAAGCAACAAGTATACCTGTTATTAACACAACTTACTCAGCAGGATTTTATATGAGTAAGCTCTCGAACCTTGTGATTAATTAGCACAAGTACGAGCCACAGGTTCATTACGAGGTTTATGTCTTTGGTTAAGTTTGTTTTTCCTCTTAGTCTTAGAGAGGAATCCTATTTGACATGAGAAATTGTATCATAAAATTTATTGTCATCAAAATAAGAGAATAGTTGGAGTTCTTACCAGAAGTTCCTTGACATGAAGAAGAAGATAATATGTTGACAAGCTCTTTGTACCTTACAATTACATCTTTAATCTCTTTTCTTATATTATCAATTCTCCTTTCTTCTGGAATGATTTTCTCAACGGGAACAATGTTGCATTTAGAGACAAGGCGTCGAACTTTCTTAGGACGATGATTATTAAGACGTCTATTCTTCGCTTGAACATTGGAGGAACTCAATGTACTGACTTTCCTGGTAGCATACACAGGATACGTACGAAAACCAATTGGCTCAATCCTACGGATGTCAGTCACACCTTTGAGAATCAAATCTAGGGTGTGTTGAAGTTGAACTAAGGAATCTTTATTCAACTTGGAGTTTCTCTTTTGTCTAACAGAACATTTGGTCTCACAAACAAGACATACCTTTTGATCATAGGAATGATTGGAGGAAGCAGTCTTAATATCATCATCATAAGTGTTGTCTCATTTACAGAATGTCCCATGTTCAAGATTGGAGGAAACATTAGGAACATCTGCATTTACTTATGAATGTAAAGTATCAGAAGTTGTTGGTACATTAGATTGCTTTGAACATCCTTGAATGGAGAGATTATTCAAGCGGCGTTCAATATCCAAGGCATCCTTTTCGAGGCTATCCTCAAGAGTCAAGCATGAAAACTGATCTTCCTCAAGAGTCAAGCATGAAGACTGATCTTCAGCGTTGCCATGGACTTTGCAATCTCTCACAATACCAAGAAGAACATTGGCATGGTGTTTTAACTGATTTATTCTAAAAGTTTGAATTCTAACAAGATTTAGATCAATTTACTCTCTTCAGCTGTATCCCATTCATTAGAAGAGAATGTCTCTTTCGAATGATAATCATGAACACACATGTCATTGTTTGTCTGTCTCGTCGAACCACAAGGTTTTTCTATATTCGAGATTGAACTATTCTCTTTAATAGATTTAGACGAAAGAGAATCTTTATTACTGGTGACGCATTTATCAGAGATAATACCATTGTCCATAGAGTCAGATCACTACAAACACAGACTTGTTAGGTCTTAAACATGTTTGCCTGCTCTGATACCAATTGAAAAAGCGGGGGTATAACAACACCACCCAATAATTCGATTAGAAATATGTATGGACTAACTCCGAAATACTTTGCTATAGAATCAACTAGACCGTCAGACTCAATCTAGATAAAAGTATCTCAAGAAGTTAATATCTCTCTCTTGATTTGATTTTTACTCAAGCTAAAAATAATAATAGCGAGTCTTTATCAAATACAATGAATTCTTGGACTAAGCACACAAACGAGTTTTGGAAAATCTAGCAGAAATTCTCGGTCGAGAACTTTCGTCAGTTCGCGGACTGAGTCTGCGGACTGGGTTCGCAGACTTGGCAAGCCAATTCCAAAATCCTCCCGATTTCTCTTGATCAACAAAGTTCGAAAACTTCGGTTCAAGGAATACATGGTTATGTAATCTAAACTCTCATTTCAATCATTGAGACATTCTCAGAGGACGCTATGTAGCCGTTATTCACAGAACGATTCACGTCAGAGCAATTCTCAAAGTGATTGAAAATTTTCATGACTTTCGTCACTAGGTGAAGATAAACTTGATCAAAGCGAAACGCTTTACCAACATACGATTTCGAGATAAAAGATAAGCAATGAATACTCAGCTAGAAATGTCAAGTGTGTATGATCTAGTCTATATAGCATATGACTTTCGTCTCATAAGAAGTAGGAAATAGAATAGATATACTTTTGATGATAGATAAGTTCAAGTCTCCACATACCTTTTTGTTGATGAAGTTCCGCGGTTCCTTGTATAGATCTTCGTCGTTGTATGATGAATCGACATGAAGTCCTTGAGCTCAACTACACTTTTCTATCCTAGTCCAAGACTTAGATAAATGTAGGCTAGAAATCAAGACTCATAGTTTTGATCACTAACATTGAAAAACATGCTTGAGATAGCAACACATGCGAGGTTGACCGAGCAATGCTCTAACAGCTGGCACTGATTTGTGTTGGCTGAGAAGAAAGAGTTCTTACTGCAGTTTATGGTGGCTTGAGTATGCTGAGAAGATAGTTGTTGCTTTTCAAGTGATGCAATGGGTTTGAGCAGTTGATGGCCTTGAAGAAGTGCATCTATAATCGCAAGCAGGAGCAGTGATTGAATGGGTTAGATGGAAATTCAGGTGAAGATTTCCTATGCATGTCAGAAGCAGCAGCAAGAAGTTGTGTGCAGTAAAGACATGGATGATTGCAAGGGATTAAGAAGATGGTGAACTGGAAGCTAAGTAAGTTGCAGTTGCAGGTCATGGGGTCTTGTGGAGCTGTGTCTGTGTGATGCCCGAGTTTGAAAAAGATTTGCAGATGGAGTTGATGCAATTGCAATTCAAATGAGAATGGAGTTGGCCTGAGTTGTGAAGAATGAATGTCTGTCTGCAGGGAATGTGGTGAAGAATGAATTATTGGTTTCCAAAACTGATAACAGAATGAACATTAGGCTGTCAGTTCCTTAGAACTGATAAGCCAAATATATCCAGTTAATGGGCTTGTGGGCCGTGTTGGGTAAGAATTCAGAAGTGAGTTTGGACGAGTACTGAAGCTGTAATGAATGAGTACTGAAGCTGTAATGAACGACCAAGGTGCTGAAACTGAAGTGAGTTTGGAAGTGTTTGGACGAGTACTGAAGCTGTAATGAACGACCAAGGTGCTGCTTTTCCATGGGATTTTCGGGCATACTGAATGGATAAGACTTGGTAGAATTGAGATGATATAAAAATAGGTTAAAGTAAAAGGATTGGGGGATCTTATCCTCTTCTTCTACTTTGTTCTAGGGTTTACAACATGAAAACTTTTCTCTATATTCTTGTGATGAACTCCTTCAACATGAGTAGTTAATTTTATCATTGGTTACGGATTAATTTGATTTCATAAAGCATGTTTCTTATTAAATAAATTAGTTTTGTATCCATGCTTTATCGTTTATGATTCACCATTAATATTGTTACATGATTTGAATGCTTGTTTAGTCGAGTCGCGAATCAATTGAGTTTGCTTTCATCTTTATTGCTAGATTAGAGTTTATTATACGCAAAAGTGATAAATTTTTGATTGCAAGTAGCATAATTGTGGATATTTCTTGTAGTGATACATCCTAGTAGTCACAAGTGAATCATAACCTTTGTTAAATCGTATTAGTGCTTTTACACGTTCGATTGCTTTGATTGGCCTGATTTCACAGAACTTAATGCATCTAGGGAATTAAACTTGATTAGTGCTTTTACACGTTAGGTTGTTCTCTTAGATAGAATTCATATTCGCATCTTTTAATGTGTTTTTTGATGATATATAAGAGGAAATTTGCGGGATAAACTTGCGATCAAGGTATCCTAGGGCCTTTGATAATGAGAGATTAAATACTAATTCTAGTTATTAAGACAAGAACATGTTAGTGAATGAAACGAATCCTTAACCAATATCTTTATATCTTGATTTGCGTGCTTGATTTACTTTGTTTGCTTTTACTTTAATTTCCTTTACATAAAATCATAAAAATCCCCCCTTTGTTTATATAAGAAATCGAAACATATTGACAACCAAGACCTCTCTGTGGGAACGATCCTTTCTTGCCCTTTCTATATTATACATTTTGAGTTAAGTAAGAAAGTGAAATTATTTTTGACGCATACGACTGCAATCACTAAGTTTCCATTTCTAGTAAACTATCATAAGATCCATGCAAACTTTATTTCTTCTTGTTTCTGGTAGAGCCGTCTAATCGGAGAGGAAGGTATCCTACTTAGGTGAAATATCTTAAGACCGCTCGTTTAAAGACTTCTGTGGGATCAAGAAGCTCTACGAGTACCGTTGGTGGAAGACTAGATAATATCAGTGTTATTAGTTTTTGATTGATCGATTGACTAACGGATGTTGAAACATTGATTGCACCTAGTTTATTATTCTTGAGAATCTTCTCTTCTGATATATGATTCACTCGAACAAGAACGAAACATCGACGGGATCTTAAGAACTATTGTTAGATCTAAAGACATCTAGTGATAATCCATTGTTAATAGACTAGGTTCTGTGTGTGATTGATCACAAGAGATTCAAGTGGTGTTGTGCAGGTTATTGATGAAGATTAAAGAAGATCTGAAGACAAAGAAGATTACTTATTAGTTTTCGTATCTTTGTGTGTGGAGAAACCTTGATCGGCTGGGATCCAACTAGAATCAGATTTACTCGATTGATTAGATGTGTGAGATCGACATCGCTTTATAGTTTCTCTTTGATATCTATACTGATTAATTGTGAATCTAAACTTAATTACTTTAGTAGTTATTGGATAGATTGATCTAACCAGGAAAATGAGTATATTGGATTAAACGGAAGAGCCTTTGCGTATTGTTAGAGCATAGCTCGGTCGACCTCGCATGCGTTGCTATATCAAGCATGTTTGTCAATGTTAGTGATCAAAACTATGAGTCTTGATTTCTAGTCTACATAGATAAGTCTCGGACTAGGATAGAAAGGTGTAGTTGAGCTCAAGGACTTCATGGCGATTCATCATATAACGCCGAAGATCTACTCAAGGAACCGTAGAACTTCATCAACAAAAAGGTATGTGAAGACTTGAACTTATCTATCACTCAAAAGTCTATCTCTTTTATCTCCTACTTCTTATGAGACAAAAGTCGTATGCTATATAGACTGGATCATTCACATTTGATATTTCGAGCCGAGTATATCTCGACTATCTATATCTCGAAATCATATGTTGGTAAAGCGTTTCGCTTTGATCGGGTTTATCTTCACCTAATGACGAAAGTCATAATGTTTCAATCACTTTGAAAGTCGCTTTGACGAGAAAGAGTGTAACAACTATATAATGTCCTCTAAGAATGTTTCAATGGTTGGAATTATAGTTTAGGTCTATATAACTAATGATGGATATAACCATTGTGTGGAAACACATATGTGCATAAGTCATATTCCTTAATCCGAAGTTTGCGAACTTTGTTGATTGAGAGAAACCGAAGGAATTGGATTTGCCAAGTCCGCGAACCCAGTTTGCGAACTCAGTCCGCGAACTGACGGAAGTTCTCTTACCGAGAATTTCTGCTGGGATTTCCAAAAACTCGTTTGCGTGTTTAGTCCGCGAACCTAGTCCGTGAACTGGCGGAAGTCTCTTTGTCGAGATTTTATGCTGAGTTTGGAAAACTCTGCCGGTTGCCTTAAGTCCGCGAACTTGTTTGCGTACTTGAGTGGGTTATGAACTAAAGATGTGCTCTGAACATGAAACTTAAATTATTAAGGAATGTAGTCTGCAAACTGTGGCTATAAAGTTCATGAGCCGATTCAATTGAATCGAATCATCTTTGTTTAAATTGTGTCTTGCGTAGTTAAATAAGATCTCATAGCAATTGAACAACTCTCTAACTAGTTCATTTGAGTCAATTGAACTAGTTATGGTGAAGAAGAACAAGGTTAATATGAAATGTTCATATGGTTAACCTTTTGGTTTACTATGTTGAACCAACATACATCTCAAGTGTGTGTGACAAGATAAGTTTTCGATCTAATGGTTGAGAAATATTAGCTTGAATCTAAATCAGGTTTTCATCTAACGGTGAATATTGATTGCTTTGTACCTAAGGCAAAACCCTTATGTAAAGACTATATAAAGGAGACATCTAGCATTAGGAAAAACTAATCCTCACAAGTCTGTGTTATACTAATGCGCTCTCTAGAGTCGATTCTCCTCTAACCTTTGGTTTTCTTCTCTAAAACTAGGTTAACGACTTAAAGACTTCATTGGGATTGTGAAGCCAGGCCGATACTACTTTTATCGTAGTTGTGTGATCTGATCTTTCATTTTCTATCGTACGAGTACAATCTTGTTGATTGGCTTGAGATCGTGAGAGTTCTCCGATAGGCAAGATAAAGAAGTCACAAACTTCGTCTCACTGTTTGTGATTCCTCGACGTCCTCTTGTTTATACAAGTAAGACTGTTGAGAGGTGATTGATTAATATAGGATGTTCTTCGGGAATATAAGACCGGATTATCAATTGGTTCCTGTTCACCTTGATTTCATATCATAAGACGGAACAAAAACCTAGGGTTCTTCTGTGGGAGACAAATTTATCTTTTGATAGACTTTTCTGTGTGAGACAGATTTGTTTATTATCAAGTCTGCGATTTTGGGTTGCAACAACTCTTAGTTATGGGTGAGATCATCTAAGGGAATCAAGTGCGCAGTGTCCTACTGGGATCAGAGGCGTAGGGAGTACAACTGTACCTTTAATTAGTGGGAGAATGATTGGGGTTCAACTATAGTCCAGTCTGAAGTTATCTTGGAGTAGGCTAGTGCCAGTAGCGACTTAATATAGTGTGTATTCAATCTAGACTAGGTCCCGGGTTTTTTCTGCATTTGTGATTTCCTTGTTAACAAAATTCTGGTGTCTGTGTTATTTCTATTTGCGTATTCTATTTGTTATATAATTGAAATAATACAGGTTGTGCATTTGTGATCATCAATTGGAAATCCGACCTTGGGTTGTTGATTGATACTGATTGATCCTTGGACATTGGTCTTTGGTACCATCCAAGTATTCCTTGTGTTTGATTAGGACTCGCTGATTTCTATTAGCTTGAGTAATATCAAAAACAAGAGAGAGATATTAACTCCTTGAGATACTTTTATCTAGATTGAGTCTGACGGTCTAGTTGATTCTCTAGCAAAGTATTTCGGAGTTAGTCCATACAGATTTCTAAGAGAAATATTTGGTGGTGTTGTTAGACCCCCGCTTTTTCAATTGGTATCAGAGAAGGCAAACACGTTAAAGACCTTATAAGTCTGTGTTTGTGGAAACCTGAGTCTGTAGACAGAATCTCATACGCATACCAAAATGCCTCCTAAAGTTGTCAACTTTGTCAAGTGTCTCGGAAATACCTTAAAGGATCACTCCTTAGCTGATTCTTCCGAATCCCAAGGTAGGAAGAATGTTTCATCTTGTGTCAGCCACTCTTCCTCCAATGAGACATTGGACATAATGGCTAAATCCAAAATGGAGCTCACCAGAATTTCAAAAAATTCTATAGAGTTTGTTGATCTCAAGGATCATGTACAACTCATTGATGAATTCGAGAAGTTTATTGATCGTGAATAGGTACTCTACAATATTATAGGGTCATTCTCTAAGGAAATTGAGAAACTTCTTCAAGAAAACAATCTACAGCGTGAAATGATCCGTGATCTGGAAACGCTGGTTAAAGAAGGCCCAGTTAGAGAAAAATGTTTGGTCAAGACGCATTCATCTGATCTAGACAGACTTCGTTTTGGGAAAGAGAAACTTGAAGCCTCACTTTTTCTATCCCATAGACAGTGCAAATCCTTGGAAAAGTAAAACTCTGTTTTAAAGAAAAATTCTTCTGTACAAACTAATTATCATGAGTTACCGTACAAAATGAAATTTTCTCCAGATGAAGATTGTGTCAAGAAAAGTTTTCATAACTTACAATCTTCTCCGGTGGCTATGAAGTTAAAACAAGTGCCTGTTGTTACTTCTTCTCCACGAACCTGTACCTTCTGTGGAAAAGGAAATCACTATGCTATCTGATGAGTGCCAAATATTGTATATATTTATCCCTTTTTGTTGGCATTTAACTCATCTTTTGTGCATTAATTCTACATTTTATCCCATATTCTGTATTTTCATTGTTTTCAAGAATAAATATTTTTCTTACTTAATTTTGCATTTTTAGGTAATAAATAAAGATTGGATGAGTTGCGGAGCAAAAAGAGCAGAAAAGTGGTGAAAAGCCGGGAGAAATTACGCAAGGAGGCCGCAAAGAATGGAGCGCACGTCCAAAAAGCTGGAAATGGGCTCAAGAAGAAGAAAGTTGTTCTTAAAGAAGAAGTGGGCTCAAGGTTTTCCAAGCCCAAACTCATTTCCCAAACCCATATTCTATACCCAAAAGCCTAAAACCCAAATCCATACCCGCTTGCGTCTTCAGCCGTCAGATCAGTTCTCAGAAGCATCCGACGGTCGCTCCCTTGCTGTGCATCGAAGTTTGATATCTCCGCCTTACACTACAGTACCTAACTCCATCAAGTACCGTTCGTTTCGTTGTATCTCTTCATCCGACGGTCGCTCATCGCCTGCCTCCGCATCGCCGTCAGATCCACCTACCATCTTCCCATCCATCGGTCCCGCTTCGCGAAATATCAAAATCCTCTACACCTGCTCAACACCCTAGTACCCGAACCCTACACCCATTAGCCAAACACCCCCTTCTTCCCAAAACAGTCGAGCCCCTCTCCACCATCTTCCCCCCCTCTGCAACAGTACCACCATGTCCGTCTCCATCACCACTACCTTCCCCAAATCACTCCACTATCTTCTCCCCAAATCTACTCTACCTAAGCCCATCATCACCATCACGTACTATCTCTTTAACATCACTAATTTCTCCAATTTCTCATCTCTCTGCTCACTGAAACCCTAGGTGAGAAATTGGGGATATAAGTGATGTTAAAGCAACAATTGGAGCATGAGAGGAACGAGAAGAAGCAGAAGAAGAGTGGACCGACGAAACCCTGAAGTTAAGGCTTTTTCCTTTCTCCCTGAAAGATAAGGCAAAGGCCTGGCTCTATGCTTTACAGCCTCAATCCATCATGACATGGGATGACCTCATAAAGGAGTTTTTCAAAAAGTTTTTCCCGAACCACAAGACTGCGACAATTCGTCAAAGTCTGAATAGCTTTGTGCAATTAGAAGGTGAGACCTTAGCTAGATACCTGGAGAGATTCAATGAATTATTGCTCCAATGTCCCCATCATGGTTTTGAAAAATGGAGACTTGTGCAAATTTTGTATGAAGGTCTAGATGTGTCCACCCGAACAACGGTTGAGTCGATGTGTAATGGTCTATTCGTAGATAAAACTGCTGACGCGTCTTGGGACTTCTTGATTGAAGTAGCTGAAAAGACGCAACAGTGGGAATCCATCCGTGAAACCAGAAAGACTACATCCGAAGCAAAGGCTTTTAGGATTGAAGCGGATTTTGAGGGAGAGCAAACATGGCATCAATAGTTAGGAGATTAGAAGAGTTAGAACTACATAAAAATTCAAAACCTTCCACCACTACTCTCCGAGAACATGTCGCTTCGTCTGTTTGTGCTGCTTGTAACGACCCCAACCATCAATTCCAAAATTGTCCAGATTTGCTTGCAGTCCAGGAGTCTAGGCTTGAACAGGCACATGCCATGTTTCAAAAACCAGAGCATAACCCTTATTCACAGACCTACAATCCAGGATGGAGAAACCACCCTAACTTTTCATGGTCAAAAGGACCCACTCAAGGAGGACCATCTCAACCCAATCAGAGCTATCAAAACAATCAGGGATATCAGAACAATCAAGGTTATCAACACCCGAGAAACCCTCAACAACAATCAAACTCTCAACAACAATCATATCCTCAACACAATACCGACAAGAGATTATCCACCCTAGAGGAAATGTTCCAGAGTTTGATGCAAAGTCAGAAAAATCTAGATCAAAAGATGGATCAAATATGGGAGAGAGAAAAGGGTAAACTTCCGAGCCAACCCCAACAAAATCCAAAGAGGATATTTCAAACAGGCACAACATCCTGCACTGAAACCTCACCTGATCAAATCCATGCCATTACCACCCTCCGAAGTGGTAAAGTCATCGAGAACAACGTGGGCGAACCTAATGAATCTGATACAAATTCCACACTGTCTCCACAACCCCAGAAAACCAAAGAATCTGAGCAAGTTGGAAAATCTGACAATTCTACTGCTGTGAATGTCCCTTTGCCAACTCATTCTCCTGTTGCCCCATTTCCTCAAAGATTGATCTATCAACAGAAAAGTACCCATTACAATGAGATGTTAGATCTGTTCAAGAGAGTCAACATCAACATTTCCTTTTCTTGAAGCAATCAAGCAAATCCCTGCTTATGCCAAATTCCTCAAAGACTTGTGTACTCAAAAGCGCAAGCTCAATGTGCAAAAACGTGCTTTCTTAGCTGAGCAGGTGAGTTCCATCATTCTGAACAAAACTCCACCCAAGTTTAGGGATCCAGGATGTCCAACAATTTCTTGCACTATAGGAGAACACACGGTCAATAAAGCGTTATTAGACCTAGGTGCAAGTGTTAACCTACTGCCATATTCTGTTTATGAGCAGTTAGGTCTTGGGGAGTTGAAACCAACATCTATCACTCTACAACTGGCAGACCGATCTGTCAAGATTCCTCGTGGAGTGGTCGAAGACGTTTTGATCAAGGTTGACAAATTCTATTTTCCCGTAGACTTCATTGTCTTAGACACTCAACCTGTACAAAACCCAGACTGTCACATTCCTGTCATCTTAGGACGTCCTTTCTTGGCTACGTCCAACGCGATCATCAACTGTCGGAATGGAGTGTTAAAACTGTCTTTTGGTAACATGACGGTAGAATTGAATGTGTTCGATATTAGTCAACAACCTGTGAATCTTGATGATGATGATGTGCATGAAGTTAATATGATTGAAGGATTAATGCAAGATTCGTTGACTAACATTCTATCCGTCGACCCCTTTCAAGCATGTATGGAGAACTTTAACCCTGATTCCTATGATGATGCATACTGTAGTGACGTCCTATCTCTGCTCGAATCTGTACCTCAAATGGACGTCACTGAAAGGAAATATGAAGTGGAACCACCCCTACTCTCTGATTCCAAGCTTATTCCATCCATTGTTGAGCCACCCAAGCTTGAATTGAAAACATTGCCTAGTACGTTGAAGTACGCATTCCTAGGTTCTTCTGATACTTTACCTGTCATTATTTCATCATGTTTAGACACGGAACAGGAAAGTAAGCTTTTAGAAGTACTTAAGGAACACAAAGAGGCCTTAGGATGGACCATCTCAGATCTCAAAGGAATTAGTCCCACCATTTGCATGCACCACATTAACCTTGAAGAGAATGCCAAACCATCGAGGGAAATGCAAAGGAGACTTAATCCTAACATGAGAGATGTAGTCAAAGGAGAGATCCTGAAACTACTTGATGCGGGTATCATATACCCAATTCCCGATAGCAAATGGGTTAGTCCCATTCAAGTTGTGCCTAAGAAGTCAGGCATTACTGTTTCAGAACGACAAGAATGAATTAGTCCCTACTCGTACAACCACAGGATGGCGAGTATGCATCGACTACAGGAAGTTGAACACAGTAACAAGGAAGGATCACTTCCCGCTCCCTTTCATTGACCAAATGCTAGAACGTGTGTCTGGACACAGTCACTACTGTTTTCTAGATGGCTTTTCCGGTTATAACCAAATTCACATTGCTCCGAAGATCAGGAAAAAACTACATTCACGTGTCATTTGGGACGTTTGCTTATAGACGTATGCCCTTCGGGTTGTGTAATGCACCTGCTACTTTTCAGCGTTGCATGATGAGCATTTTTTCTGACATGATAGATAGTTTTCTCGAGATCTTTATGGATGATTTCTCTGTTTTTGGTTCCTCGTTTGACGAATGTTTGAAGCATCTTGCCCTCGTGATATCCAGATGTAAAGAAAAGAACCTTGTTCTAAATTGGGAAAAATGCCATTTTATGGTGAATTCAGGAATAGTTCTAGGACACATCATCTCAGAAAGGAATTGAAGTGGATAAAGCTAAAGTTGACCTCATTCAACATCTACCACAACCTTGCTCTGTGAAGGAGATCAGATCATTTCTAGGTCATGCTGGTTTTTACCGGCGATTCATCAAAGATTTCAGCAAAATCTCCAGACCTCTGTGCAGTCTTCTCTCCAAAGATGTTGCCTTCAATTTCGATGCTGCTTGTGTGAAGGCATGGGAGGAATTAAAAACCCTTCTCACCACCGCTCCTATAGTCCGACCACCCGATTGGAAGCTTCCGTTCGAACTTATGTGTGATGCCTCTGATTATGCTGTTGGTGCTGTTTTAGGACAGCGAGTTGATAGACTACCATATGTGATATACTATGCTAGCAAAACCCTTAATGATGCCCAACTCAATTATTCAACTACCGAGAAGGAATTGCTTGCCGTCGTTTTCGCATTAGACAAGTTTAGATCTTATCTGATAGGGTCTAAGATCATCATATACACAGACCATGCGGCTTTGAAGTATCTTCTTTCCAAGAAGGATGCTAAAGCTCGCCTTATTCGATGGATACTCTTATTACAGGAATTCGATCTCGAAATCCGTGATAAGAAAGGTTGTGAGAATGTGGTTGCTGATCATTTGTCTAGATTAACTTTAGAGTCTATTGATGAATGTGAGCTGATTAGAGAATCATTCCCAGATGAACAGCTGATGTCTATCTCAGACCTTCCTTGGTTTGCTGATATTGTTAACTACCTCGCTACAGGTAGGATGCCCTCACGTTGGTCGAGACAAGACCGCTCTAAATTCCTGGCTGAAGTCAAACATTTCCTTTGGGATGACCCATATTTGTTTAAGTACTGTCCAGACCAAATCATTAGGAGATGTGTCCCCAACACTGAACAGAAAGATGTGATATCTTTCTGTCATGACCAAGCATGTGGAGGCCATTTCAGTGCCAAGAAAACCGCTGCAAAGATCTTGCAGTGTGGATTCTATTGGCCATCATTGTTCAAGGATTGCCATGATTATTGTGTTGCTTGTGAACGCTGTCAAAAGCTAGGAAGCATTTCGAGGAGAAACATGATGCCATTGAACCCCATTTTGATTGTGGAGATTTTTGATGTTTGGGGGATAGACTTCATGGGTCCATTTCCCATGTCTGACAGCAAGTTGTACATCCTAGTCGCAGTTGATTACGTTTCTAAGTGGGTAGAAGCCATAGCAACCAGAACAAATGACCACAAGGTGGTACTTTCATTTCTAAAGGAAACATATTTGCACGTTTTGGTACCCCTAGAGCTATCATCAGTGACGGCGGTTCACATTTTCGTAACAAGTACTTTGAGTCTTTAGTACGCAAGTATGGCATAACTCACAAGGTTGCTACTCCGTACCACCCTCAGACTAGTGGACAAGTGGAAGTGTCTAATAGGGAAATTAAGCACATTCTGGAGAAGACGGTCAACCCGTCCAGGAAAGATTGGTCATTGAGATTGAATGATGCTTTGTGGGCCTATAGAACAGCTTATAAGACACCAATTGGCATGTCCCCCTATCGTCTAGTGTATGGAAAGCCGTGCCATCTACCTGTGGAATTAGAACATCGTGCCTACTGGGCAATCAAAGAGCTGAACTTTCTCTGGACGAAGCTGGAATTCAAAGGAAACTTCAACTCAACGAGTTGGAAGAATTGAGAAATGAGGCTTATGACAGTGCCAAGCTGTACAAGCAAAGATGAAGATTTCATGACAAGCGTATTCTACGCAAATCCTTCACTCCTGGTCAGAAAGTCTTGCTGTATGACTCCCGATTACATCTTTTTCCAGGAAAACTGCGTTCCAGATGGAAGGGTCCGTACCTAGTACGCACAGTTTTTCCTCATGGAGCTGTAGAGCTGGAGGATGTCTCCAACAAGAACGTTTTCAAAGTCAACGGGCAGAGATTAAAGCCATTCCTTGAGCCATTTCCACCCGACATTGAAACAACCAACCTGGAGGACCCAGTCTATGTGGACTAAACTGGTCCACTCTTTCCCTAAATAACCAAAAAGTTTTCCAAATTCCCTAAAAACCAAAATTTTTCGTTTTCCCATCAAAACCAAATGTTCCCAACAAAACCAAATTTTTTCCAAAAAGTCCAATCCCATTAAAAACCAAATTTTCTTGTAGATAATGTGTTAGTTAAATTTCCTTTGTGTATATTTTGTGCTCATCCATTGTGACTCCTAATATGATGGATTTTTGCCTTGAATAACGGAGTTTTAATCGAGCTGCCGCCGTACAATCGGGTATTCTCTCTCCTTTTACTCTACTCAGCATGTTCCTCTTCATATATTGTTTTATAATTCTTTCCATATTTTGAAACATTGAGGACAATGTTTAGTTTAGGTTTGGGGGTATAGAGTAGATACCATGATAATTGCCATAATTGAAAACGAACTCCTTCTTCTTTTGAAAAAAATTCGAAAAAAAAAATTAAAAAAATTAAAAAATGAAAAATCATAAAAATGGAGCTCATTTACCTTGAAATGTTGACTCTTGTGCAAATATGTATTTTATTAGGAGTCTTAGTCTAGATATTTAGGCACCCTGATTCTAGCACAATTCACATAGTGATAAGAAATTTGCACGCGCACGATCTACCAATACATGTATGGCCTCGATCTTCAAGGTGTTTGATAGGAAGTTACGATTGCCAATCACTTTAGAATACTGAACGAAACTTGACTAGCTTGTTCTTTGGTTGGTTGGGATAGAAGGTGGAGGTTACATTAAGAAAGACAACCATCGAATTTAACTGGGTGCATCAAAAAGGGCTACCTCTTGCAAAGTGTCATGTAATCTTTTGTTTCCTTTTGTATATGTATCAAAAGTGTTTCCTTGTAAAAAAAAAAAAAAAAAACGAAAATTCAAAAAAAAAAAAAAAAAAAAAAGAGAAAAAAATATCAGAAAAATACAAAAAAATCAAGTATTTATCAATTCCATCATCTCTTGTTCCAAAAATAAAAAGAGAATAGTCAATGTAAATAAGAGTCATGTAAAGAGTCATTTTGTTTTTTTGTAATAAGCAAGGAGGGTGTATGCCATTGATGTACAACGCGAGTAATTGTGAAATACCTCCAACTCATTCACAATTCTCGTAAAGTCCGGACAGCTAGCTAGATTTCGACCTCAGTTCTTAGCCTGAGAAACTATCTCTTGGTGATTAGTAGTCATGACTTCAGATCTTTCTTTACACATGTGTAGATACACTTTACACTCTTATCACATGTCTTTTTTGTTATCAGTGCTAGGATTGTGCCTTCGATAGCTAGATTGACATCTCCATTTTGCTGTGAGCTTAAACTGTTTTGCACATGTCACATTTGATGGAATCTGAGCTTATATTTTGACCTAGAACTTTGTAGGTACGTTCTAAGCAAACCTTCACGAGACTTCAACTCGTCCACTAGGGACACTTAGTGGTTTAAAAGGCTTAGTGCATACGCTAAATGCATTCGAGAGACCAGCGACAGTGGTATAGTTAGGATTTCCTTAGTTTTGTTTTACTTGAGGACAAGTAAAATTCAGGTTTGGGGGTATTTGATGAGTGCCAAATATTGTATATATTTATCCCTTTTTGTTGGCATTTAACTCATCTTTTGTGCATTAATTCTACATTTTATCCCATATTCTGTATTTTCATTGTTTTCAAGAATAAATATTTTTCTTGCTTAATTTTGCATTTTTAGGTAATAAATAAAGATTGGATGAGTTGCGGAGCAAAAAGAGCAGAAAAGTGGTGAAAAGCCGGGAGAAATTACGCAAGGAGGCCGCAAAGAATGGAGCGCACGTCCAAAAAGCTGGAAATGGGCTCAAGAAGAAGAAAGTTGTTCTTAAAGAAGAAGTGGGCTCAAGGTTTTCCAAGCCCAAACTCATTTCCCAAACCCATATTCTATACCCAAAAGCCTAAAACCCAAATCCATACCCGCTTGCGTCTTCAGCCGTCAGATCAGTTCTCAGAAGCATCCGACGGTCGCTCCCTTGCTGTGCATCGAAGTTTGATATCTCCGCCTTACACTACAGTACCTAACTCCATCAAGTACCGTTCGTTTCGTTGTATCTCTTCATCCGACGGTCGCTCATCGCCTGCCTCCGCATCGCCGTCAGATCCACCTACCATCTTCCCATCCATCGGTCCCGCTTCGCGAAATATCAAAATCCTCTACACCTGCTCAACACCCTAGTACCCGAACCCTACACCCATTAGCCAAACACCCCCTTCTTCCCAAAACAGTCGAGCCCCTCTCCACCATCTTCCCCCCCTCTCTGCAACAGTACCACCATGTCCGTCTCCATCACCACTACCTTCCCCCAAATCACTCCACTATCTTCTCCCCAAATCTACTCTACCTAAGCCCATCATCACCATCACGTACTATCTCTTTAACATCACTAATTTCTCCAATTTCTCATCTCTCTGCTCACTGAAACCCTAGGTGAGAAATTGGGGATATAAGTGATGTTAAAGCAACAATTGGAGCATGAGAGGAACGAGAAGAAGCAGAAGAAGAGTGGGTCGACGAGATGGAGCGAGTATCTCATCAACATTAGGTAAATCAATTTCACCTGATTTTCTGATTTTGGGGAAAATTGGGGGAAAACCCTAAATGTGTAATTGGGTATAAATTGGTGTTGTGTGGAGTGTGTGAGACACACTGTGCATCTCTCTGGACTAGCCAGTAGAGAATTGAGCCAAATTTTAATGAACTTCAATTTCAGTTGCTTATCTGTTGATAGTTAATGTTGCATGTGTTTTTAGAATTTTATCTTGAATGTTAAATGGGTATGAATCATCTATCTTACTGAATGTATGTTGCTATATCATGTTTAGCATGAGCTAAACAGCATCAGGCCAAGGCTCAGCTGAAGCCTTGTGCACTGTCAATTGACAGGTTGCTAGGATAGTTCTCCTGTTGCCCTGTTTTGCTTGAGCAAATGGGAGATACCAATACACAGAGTGCCTGTGATTGGCTGTTCTGTCAAAAGACAGCCAATGCTAGGGGCAAACTATTGAGCAATTTGGTATTCTTCCATTTCTAGATGTATGCATAGGAACAAACACAACCTAGAAACATGTCATTTGATTAGGACACAAGGTGGATCCTAAGCCTTGGCTTAACCACCAATCCCTTCTCAGTCACTTACATTTTCAGTTCTGTGTGCTTTCAATTCAGTTTATTTTCTTGCTTTTTTTTCTTGCACTTTGAAGCCTACTGTGCACTGAAATCAGTGCACAATCCTCACCTTGCCCTTGGCTTCCAAGCCTTGGTTCTTTGCTGATTTACTTTGCTGTTTTCTTAACTGTTTCTTTATTGCTTTACCTTGCATCCTTGGTTCATGCCATTTACCTTGCTTTGCTCACTGCCATAGTGCATTGTCACCATTGTTAGCTTAGGTTTCTTCTTGTATGCTCCCACTCCCTGTGGACTGACCCCCTGCTTACCTTCTATATCATAACTTGGCCTTGTATACTTGCAAGCTTTTGTGTGCTTCCCAACCACACACCACTATCCATTGTTTTACCAGGAAGAAACATGTTTCTAAACTTCACAAATTGCTTCTTTCTACTGTTAATGGAGTAAATAGTCGGACGACTGTTGCAGTAAAGCTCCCTTTCACAAGAAACCATGCATCTTATAAAAATGATCTCTCTCGTAGAAATCATTACATGACATTTGTAAATTCTCTTGCTACCAATGAAAGGATGCCCTGTGCTTATAAGAACAAATCTGGTAAATCTAAGTCTAGTGTGTGGAGACCATTTTTGGAAAATCCCCTAGAACCTATTTCTAGAGGTCCTAGACTTTGTTATCAGAAAGATTCCTCACCTGTGATTACCAGAAGGACTGTGAGACGTTCTCCCGCATCTGGAAACTACCAAGGAAGGAAAAGAAATGCTAAGTTCAGATATCATGAAGGAAATAACTGTTATTCTCTCATAACCTATGGTGAGACTATGTCTCCCTCTGCTACCTAGTAGCATAAAATCTATTCTTGTGTCTAACTTGAGAGATACAAGAATGAGGATTTGTGAGATGCTCAAGTATTGTGCTGTTTTTCTCCAGTTTGTACATCTTATGATGTAATGTTGTTAGTTCTTCTTTATTTTGTCACTATGATATTTTGGAGATAGAGAATCTTTGAAAGCAACATGGTACGCAGTTTTCCTATTTTGGGCCATTTGTACTTTGGTGTTTCCAGCTAGGGTACTAACGAACATATATAAGTCTTATATTTGTTTCTTTATTCTTCAGAAAAGAACTCTATGGAATCTGTTCCCAAAGAAGAAGTTAACACTATGGTTGAGGAAGATCTCAAAGAATGTGATTATGGTCAATATTTTATTCTGAAGAAGATGGTTGAAAGAAAAGAGTATAACTCTTGGATTGGAGAATCTTTCAAGGATCTGATTCGTGTTTAGAATGAAGTCAAGAACGAACTTGCTAACCTTCAACTGCAGATAAAAATCTTATTGATGGACAAGCAAAAATCCTTGGTACTCAGAATATCTTGATCAGGAATCAGAAGAAAGTTATCCTTGACTGCGCAAAGGCTCGTCATTATGCTCGCATTGTTGATCGAAAAACTAACGTTCTAACTTATGAACATGTTGTATCTACTGTCAACAAGATCAAGGATATCAGTGACTCCTACTTCGATGGACCATTTCAGAGGTATGAAATAATTAAGGAAAACTGAGTTCATTAATACCTAGTATGTCTTCTTTTTGGATTAGTTGGAAGAATAACTAGTGCTCTTAATAGCGAAGATTGTGACTATACATAGCTATTTTTGTTTTCATCTTCTTGTGTTATTTTTTAGTTTTATTGGTTTTAAATTCTAAAAATATTTGGAGAATGATGTTATTGCAGTATTAATATTTATGATTTTGTGATATTGCAATTGATTATGGGATATGTATTGTTTGCGTCCGTGAACTTGAAGGTCCCATATTTTGTCAAAAGTAAATTCGTACATAAATTGATATTCGTATTGATGAAATGACGAATGGACTTTTGACAACTACAAAAGTTATGCCTATGCAGTCATTTATTTGATGGAAAATAGGGTAAAATATTTTGTGTGACAAGGATAAAGTCTATTATGTCATTATGCAAATAGTGATGAAAAGATAGAATAGATCCTTATATGAATTCCACGATATTAATCTTCATTGATCCATTCTTTTTGTATTACCGTGAGGCTCCATAATGTGTCTTATGTCGAGCACGATACAACTAAGTTGATTACTTTGTGATTAGCTTTGTTGGTTGTTCCGTAAGGTACTTTATGTCGAGCATCTTTGAACTAAATTAATCATCTTGGTTGGTCATTTAGTTATTTGCTCCGAAAATCTTCTTTTGTCGAGCAAAATAATTGACAATTAAATTGATTACTTATGTGATTAATTTGGTTGTGTTTTCCAATTAGATTAAGTATAGGCTCTCTTATAATTAGTCTAGTAGAGTATTCATATATTTCACAAGTCCTTGTGTTGAGTATATGAACGGCTATACTAATCATGTTCTATTGGTTAATGTAGTTGTATATTCCATAAGGTTTTCCTTATGTTGAGTATGTGAACGATTAAGTTAGTCATCTCCGTATGATTACCTTAGTCGTAGCTTCCTAAGTCTACTTATGCTGAGCACAATCAATTAAATTGATCACTTTTGTGGTTTGATTTAGTTGCGCATTCCAATTAAATTAATCATGGGTTTACTTGTGATTATTTTGATTGAGTTTTGGATATAGAAAATCATTCCTATGGTTTTTGGTGTCCAATTAAAAATCCTTCTTTTCTTTCGAAATTAAGGTCGCTCTTATTGTTCTTTCGGGAATGACATCAAATGGGGGAGAGTTCTTTTGAACTTGTGCTTAATAGTAATATCTTGCGGGGTGTGCGGCTGTGGAATTTTATAGGGGTTATCTTGTATCTTAAAACTCCTTGATGAATGCATTTAGCTCCGGCTTTATGATTGCATCTAAATTAAGTTTGTATGTAATTTTTCTTTTAGTCTATGAAACATTTCTTCTCAGAAATTTCATTAGGATCCCGTTCTTGTACCTTTTCCAATTTTATTGACAAAAATGGGGAGAATTAATGTGTAGTTCTACTACATATACATATGGTTTTCGGATCATTGTGTAAGGGGGAGTGGTTTCCATGTGGGATGGAGTATTGATTAAGGGGGAGTGATACATATCACTGTAGTATTATTGTTAAAGTCGTGATGCAATTGGACTTTGATGTTACATAATATATAATACTATGTGATTGTATAATGATGATCGAGATTCTCGATTTCTCTCATTGTTATAGCTACAGATATTCAACAACGGTGATGCTACACTTACAACCTTTGGGACGAAGATTTCAGGGAACGTTGAGGATTAGACTATGGAATAGGAGCCACTAAAGTTTATCTTTTTTGTATTCCATATGTATTAATAGTTTTGTCACTAAAATTGACAAAGGGGGAGATTGTTAGAGCATATCTCGGTCGATCTCGCATGCGTTGCTATATCAAGCATGTTTGTCAATGTTAGTGATCAAAACTACAAGTCTTGATTTCTAGTTTACATAGCTAAGTCTCGGACTAGGATAAAAAAGTGTAGTTGAGCTCAAGGAATTCATGGCGATTCATCATACAACGACGAAGATCTACTCAAGGAACCGTGGAACTTCATCAACAAAAAGGTATGTGGAGACTTGAACTTATCTATCACTCAAAATTCTATCTCTTCTATCTCCTACTTATTATGAGACAAAAGTCGTATGCTATATAGATTGGATCATACACATTTGATATTTCGAGCCGAGTATATCTCGCCTATCTATATCTCGAAATCATGTGTTGGTAAAGCGTTTCGCTTTGATCGGGTTTATCTTCACCTAATGACGAAAGTCATAATGTTTCAATCACTTTGAAAATCGCTTTGACGAGAAATAGTGTAACAACTATATAACGTCCTCTAAAAATGTTTCAATGGTTGGAATGAGAGATTAGGTCTATATAACCAATGATGGATATAAGCATTGTGTGGAAACACATATGTGCATAAGTCATATTCCTTAATCCGAAGTTTGCGAACTTTGTTGATTGAGAGAAATCGGAGGAATTGGATTCACCAAGTCCGCTTACCCAGTTTGCGAACTCAGCCCGCGAACTGACGGAAGTTCTCTTATCGAGAATTTCTGCTGGGATTTCCAAATACTCGTTTGCGTGTTTAGTCTGCGAACTGGCAGAAGTCTCTTTGCCGAGATTTTCTGCTGAGTTTGTAAAACTCTGCCGGTTGCCTTAAGTCTGCGAACTTGTTTGCGTACTTGAGTGGGTTATGATCCAAAAATGTGCTCTGAACATGAAACTTAAATTACTAAGGAATGCAATATGCAAACCGTGGCTATAAAGTTCATGAGCTGATTCAATCGAATCGAATCATCTTTGATTCAATTGTGTCTTGTGTAGTTACATAAGATCTCATATCAATTGAACAACTCTCTAACTAGTTCATTTGAGTCAATTGAACTAGTTATGGTGAAGAAGAACAAGGTTAATATGAAATGCTCATATGGTTAACCTTTTGGGTTACTATGTTGAACCAACATACACGTACACGTTTGGCCACGTTTTTCACAAACCCAATAAACGTATATCTCAAGTGTGTGTGACAAGCTAAGTTTTCGATCTAACGGTTGAGAAATATTAGATTGAATATAAATCAGGTTTTTATCTAACGATGAATATTGATTGCTTTGTACCTTAGGAAAAACCCTGATTTGAAGACTATATAAAGGAGACATCTAGCATTTGGAAAAACTAATCCCCATACGTATGTGTGATACTAGTGCGCTCGCTAGAGTCTATTTCCTATAACCTTTGGTTTTCTTCTCTAAAATCAGGTTAACGAGTTAAATACTTCATTGAGATTGTGAAGCCAGACCGATACTACTTTTATCGTAGTTGTGTGATCTGATCTTGCATCTTCTATCATACGAGTACAATCTTTTTGATTGGATTGAGATCGTGAGATTTCTCCGATAGGCAAGATAAAGAAGTCACAAATATCTTCCTCTCACTGTTTGTGATTCCTTGACGTCCTGTTGTTTATACAAGTAAGACTGTTGAGAGGTGATTGATTAATCTAGGATGTTCTTCGGGAATATAAGACCGGATTATCAATTGGCTCCTGTTCACCTTGATTTCATATCATAAGACGAAACAAAAACCTAGGGTTCTTCTATGGGAGACAGATTTATCCTTTGATAGACTTTTCTGTGTGAGACAAATTTGTTTATTATCAAGTCTGCGATTTTAGGTTGCAGCAACTCTTAGTTGTGGGTGGGATCAGCTAAGGGAATAAAGTGTGCAGTGTCCTGCTGGGATCAGAGGCGTAGGGAGTACATCTGTACCTTAAATTAGTGAGAGACTGATTGGGGTTCAACTATAGTTCAGTCCGAAGTTATCTTGGAGTAGGCTAGTGTCTGTAGCGGTTTAATACAGTGTGTATTCAATCTGGACTAGGTTCCGGGGTTTTTCTGCATTTGCGGTTTCCTCGTTAACAAAATTCTGGTGTCTTTTTTATTTCTATTTCTGCATTATATTTGTTATATAATTGAAATAATACAGGTTGTGCGTTTGTGATCATCAATTAGAAATCCGGCCTTGCGTTGTTGATTGATATTGATTGATCCTTGGACATTGGTCTTTGGTACCATCCAAGTATTCATTGTGTTTGATTAGGACTCGCTGATTTTATTAGCTTGAGTAATATCAAAAACAAGAGAGAGATATTAACTCCTTGAGATACTTTTATCTAGATTGAGTTTGACTGTCTAGTTGATTCTCTAGCAAAGTATTTCGGAGTTAGTCCATACATATTGCTAAGCGAAATATTTGGTGGTGTTGTTAGACCCACGCTTTTCACGTATGACTTAAGATATCTTCATCTTAAAGAATCGATAGAGTTGTTACCAAACAGATTCGTTATTTCTTTGCTATTTGGAATACGATCAAAAGGAATTATACCAGTGCGTGACTCATCGAAGTCGGAAGCGCAGGGATACTTATGAAACTGAGTGAACTAGGGGTAGTTTCTTGGTCTCAACTATACGAAATTGGAGTAGTTTTTGCATAACGGCTTAATTCTGAGAGTATTCAATTTTGGAATAGGTCCCCGATGTTTTTCTACATTTGCAGTTTTCCTCGTTAACAAAATCTTGTTGTGTGATTTACTTTTATTTTCCGCAATTATATTTGTTTATATAATTTAAAGTATATTGCACTTTACGTTAACTCCGATATACTTGATAGTGATCCTATAGAGTTTGGTTAATTCCGAACCTATTATCAAGTATCATACTTTGTTGTCGTATTGTCTCGATTTCGTATCCATAGACAATCACACAAAGTGTGAATACCTAAGTTGTTGTATTATCTCGACTTTGTCCATAGACAATCACAGTTGGTAAGAGGACTTATAGGTTGAAACAAAAATATTGTGGTGTATTTGGGTACCCTCGTCTTTTCAGTAACACAAATAGTGCCCAAGGCCCTAAATCTTCCTCATAACCGAAAACTTATCAAATGTCCTCATGACCTGAAATCGACCATTTGGTTGATCTATTGTGATCCAGAATCTATCGAGGGATCCTATATTTACCATTAAAATTCTATCTACCAAGTAACCAAATATTTATCGTTGATCGAAACTTGTCAATACCAAATCCTTTATTGATAAAAATTATTATTATTTTGTAATAACCACGATATAAACAAATTTAAGCCAAATTATCTGTTGGTGCACAAAAATTAAATGACACTATATCAAACAACAAACTAATATGAGAGGCATTTAACTGATTATTTTGTCGTCTCCGAAAGGATTATCGATGTCTTGAAAAATCAATACCTGTTAAACACCACGAACGAAGAAACTGGTAATGGTAGATTGAGGTACATGTTAATTCGACATGTTGTCCTTAATACAAGAATGCCCATAATGCCCAGCTACACTCTGAAAAACATGATGTTATATACCTACTGGACATATCCCTCCAAAATTCAACAATCTTAATAAAGATTGAAAAGCACACTCAAACCTTATTCTACTAGAACTTGGTAGCAGAAAACTCAAGAAACGTTTGCATTCAAACCCTCATACTAAAACATAGAAGATTAAGTTTAATCTTATGGCCTCTCAATCTAGATGCTAGATTGGAAGTCCACGTCAGCTAGAATAACCCCTTAATTAAGTCTTATGGCAATTCTATTCCAGTATACTAATCGCAGACTTAGCCTAATGATGAAGTACTCTACGTGGATGGATGCAAGAGAGGTTCTTTATAAAACATATCTCAAAGCCAATATACTTAAATCATGAACGTCTAACTAGGTGGTGAAGAAATATATCAGAAAAATTCTTCATTAGCCTGGAGGTGGTGAAGAAATAAATCAGAAAAATTCTTCATTAGCCTGGAGGTGTTTTTATTATTTAAGAAAAGGTTTTAATATTAATTTTCATTTATTTAGAACTTTATTTTTGCAACATTATCAACAACACCTATAAGCAGTAATGTATTAAAGCAAGATTACCAATTGAATAAAAAGCTTAAAGTATAACTTTTCTCCAAATGTTCAAATTCCACCATGTAGTACTATAACAGAAAGAACGGGCATAGAAATTTCCGAAAACAACATGGTGCATTGTTTATCTCCATGATTATTATTTTTCGTAAGTTCCTTTTTTTTCTCTGGAAAGATTCTCGACTGCTTTAACAAGATCTTCCTCTAGAGGCAGACTCTCGCTCGAGAACCTCCTTAACCTAGATCCAGTAACAAGTCTAGGCAAGGTTGCTTGAGAACCTCCTTAACACGATGGATCGAGTAACAAGTCGAGGCGCCATACTTGATCTTCCTGTTGGTGAGATGCCTATTGCAGGGATTTTCTTATACGGTGGTTTGATTTTCTTTTTCAAGATTTGCTCAGACACAATTTCAAAACTTCGCCCATCTGGACTACGACGGAATTATATATACCATCTCTACTTTCATTTTTGGAAAAATTGATATTTTTATTGGCTAAATTAAAAAAAAAAAGTAAAAATATCACTTTTTCTGATACGGATAGAATACGTATTAATTGGAATTTTTTTATTTTTTCTTTTATTATAGGCCACCCCCTGGGCCCAAATGTCTATTTAAAATGTGGAAAGCCCGATAGGCCACTTAAAAACCCTAAATCCCCAATTTTGCAGTCTCCATTTTGATTCTTCGTAATTCAGTCATGTCTCTTCATCTCCTTCGGTCAATCCGAAATCTTCAATCTCCATCACCATCATCTTCCACCACCACCATCAGATCCTTCGCTAATACTTACAGATCTCGCAGAACCCGAATCGAACCCTTACTCTCAACAATCCATGGAGATTCCTCTCGTGAATTTGTTGCCATAAGAACTCAAACCACCCATACCAAGTTCATCAACGACATTCTTCTTCAGTTCTTTTTGTTCTTATCCAATGGATTTACTAAAACCAAGTCCAGCAAACTCATCACCGTTGACACCACTAGGGTTTCAAGAGAGAGCAGCAACTGTATATGGTGATTGCACATCCATCATCTACAATAAAACAACTTACACTTGGAGCCAAACCAACCGTAGATGTCTTCAACTCGCTTCATCTTTGAAATCAATGGGTATTCAACGTGGAGATGTCATCTCAGTTTTATCACCAAAGCTATGTATGAACTTCATTTTGCTGTGCGTATGAGTGGCGCCATACTGAACACCATCAATACACGTCTTGATGCACGTAGCCTTTCCTTCATCACAGTGAATAGAAAGTCATCTTTGTTGATTTTCTTTCTCGCTCATTAATTCATGAAGCTTTTTCACTCTTTCCGTCCTAGATTAAATTTCCTACACTAATCTTCATCATGGACGACGATGAAATCTTAATGTCTACTGTCGATGAGTTTTTTCTTGATTTTACTTATGAAGGTTTGATTAGTATAGGTGATCCTGATTTCAATTGGGTCCGTCCTAAAAGCGAGTGGGACCCAATGGTGTTGAACTATACATCAGGTACCACTTCATCTCCTAAAGGGGTAGTCCACTCTCACCGTGGTCTATTCATTGTGACCGTTGGTTCATTGATGGATTGGTCTGTACCGAAACAACCCATATTCTATTTGTGTGGACTGTGCCAATGTTTCATACGAATGGGTGGTCTTTCTCTTGGGGTATGGCTGCTGTTGGTGGAGTCAATATATGCCTACGTAAATTTGATGCAGCTTCAATTTATGGGTTGATCCGTCAACATGGTGTCACCCATATGTGTGGGGCACCAGTTGTGTTGAACATGTTAGCAAACTGTCCGAATATTAAACCGCTATCAAACCCCGTTCAAATTTTAACCAGCGGAGCTCCACCCCCTATACCAGTTCTTTTTCGAATGGAGTCACTTGGATTTATAGTTAGTCATGGTTATGGGTTAACCGAACAGCTGGATGTGCGGTGACGTGTGCATCAGGGCCGGCCCCATAGGGTAATCAGAGAAAGGCCCACTTTAGAACAGCAAGGCCTAGAGAGCAGCAACAACCACTGACGGACCTACAGCTGGGCTAAAGGGGGTTTTAGTCCGGGTAGCCTTCCCAGCCCACAAGCTAAAAAAACAAAAAATCTGCTCGACCAAAGCTTCTAGCCCGGGCCTTAAAAGGAAATTTATCCTTCCTGGATCCGTCCCTGGCAACAACCCAGTTTTATAGTGTGGGTTTACTTAAAAATAAAATTCTAGAAGGGACTTATTGATTATACTACGTAAATATTTAGGACAAATATTAATAAACATAAAAAATTGGGGATTTATTTTGAATATTCTACAAACTCGTTATTTTCTTTCCACCAACGTTTTTTCTACCTTTGGCTTTTGTAGCCTAAAAGAAAGGTGCTCTAAATAACCACCCAAATCTCTTGTGTTCTTTCGGTCTTAAATTATTAATTGAAAAACGTAACTCATAGTTCCTTTTCATTTCTCAATTTTTTTTGTAATTCTAACACGAGGAAGATCCTTTCACACTATCAAATTCTCACTACCTCACATTTTAGGAGATATTTTTCTTACAAAAATTAGACGATAGCATATTTAAACCTAATATTTTAGAGATATACTTGTCCTACAATGCTCTACACACCTATAAAACTTATTTATCTTTTATTATTAGTCGTGGCAAAAAAAATAAAAAAAAATTGGGGCATAGAAAAAAATTTGCTTCAGGGCAAAAAAATCTCGGCCCTGTGTGCATGGAAACACGAATGGAACAAATTTCATGCGATAGAACGTGCAAGGTTGAAAGCGAGACAAGGTGTAAGATCTATTGGAATGACAGAAATCGATGCGTTAGAGCCTGAATCTGGTGCAAGTGTCAAACGAGATGGGTCTTCTACCGGTGAAATTGTTCTACGTGGTGCATCAATTATGCTAGGGTATCTTAAGGATCCATCAGGTACAACCAAAAGTTTGAAAGAAGATGGGTGGTTTTACACAGGAGATGTGGGTGTGATGCACCCTGATGGGTATATAGAAATAAAGGATAGATTGAAAGATGTGATTATAAGCGGGGGAGAGAATGTAAGTAGCGTGGAAGTTGAATCAGTGTTATATGCGCACCAAGCAATAAACGAAGCAGCTGTGGTAGCTCGGCCCGACAAATTTTGGGGAGAAACTCCTTGCGCTTTTGTGAGTATAAAATCAGAATGCGAAAGACCATCTGAAAATGATATTATAGAATTTTGTAGAACAAAGCTACCTCATTATATGAGTTTGCAGGACTCGTATTATAATAAAATTCTTTAGTCCCAATTAGACTTGCACATGTTAAATATCTTCTCGTTAAAATAATAATCTCTGTAAAATAATAATTTTTTCGGTTCCAAAACTATTATTTTAAAGAAATTTTACCGTGTAGCACAAACAAAGATAGTTTAGTGACCCTGACTGAGATAAGAGGGTCTTTTCAGTTTGCTGTCACTCTTTCCAGTTTGCTGTCAGTGCCTGTTAAAATTTTCGTAATTAGAGCATCCACAGCGGACGACTAAAGCTAAAATTTTGGTCCAGAAAGCAGCCGCAGTCGAACGAAGTAAAGACCAAAAATTAGAGTAAAACCAAAAACCAGACCATCTTTTGGTCTTTAGTTTGGTTTTAGTCTGGCGTAATTTAAAAGTACGGGCGTAGATATAAATTACGTTTGAGGTATGACGTAAGTATAAAGTGCGCCTGATGGTGGGGCGGAAATTAAAGTTATGTCTGACCAAAGTGGGGCGAGATTTTGCTCGTGCACCATAGCATCACAGCACGGAGTAAACCAATTTTTTTTTGGTTTTTGCTCTTTGGTTATACTCGCTCCACTGCTGCTGCTTCTCCTATTCAACAAATTGAAGTTTAAGCTCACTTTTCTGTATAAAATGTATATGCTTTTTAGTCCTCTGTATCGAGCAAAAAAAATTAGCGGACAAAAGTGATTGTTGTTTTACAGAGAGGGGAGAAGGATTCTAGGTGAGCATCTCAGTTGAGGACACCTCTCTGTACATAACCTAGGTCACAAAAAACCTAGTCGGCACTCAGCAAAGACGGATCTAAGTATGGCCAAAAATGGTTTTTATTCTCGATGGAGGCACCAGATTTAGGCCCCAAATCTATGTGCACTCCGTAAGAGCAAGCACTATGGATAGCCTAGACCAACACCATGTTTGTTTGGGTTTTCTCGCGATACGGCGCGGCATTGTATTTTTTCAAGTCAGGTATCATTTTGTACCCGAATCTGTGAGCACATATCGAAGTGGAACTATGAGGCTGCCAAATTAGTGTTCAAAATGTGAGATAGCGTGGAGTGTGAGGAGATCCTCACTACATTGCTAATCATGGGCCAGATTTTAGGTTTTGGCAAAAATCCCCATGAACAAAAATTCAGCACAATTCTTCAAAAATAATAATAATAAAATAAAAATTTATAAAATCCCCATAAACAATAATTATGGACAATTCTTAAGAAAAAAAGAAGAAGAAGTTGGGACAAATATGACAATTTTGGTTCATGCAAGCAGAACTCCTGCCACAGTCTCAAAATACAATTTTTTGAAATTATACAAAATTTCAAGCCTTTTGAGAGGATGACAATATCACCTAGACGATTATATTGCGACGGATTTCTACTGATTACACTTTGGTGATTATATCACCTTGGTTAAGGATACCATTCATATACGCAACAACCCCCAGAGTAAAGGATGAAACTGAACCAAACAAACAAAAAACATGTGTTTCTCTAGCTAAATTCTTTATCTCAGATGTAAGTTGCAGATTCTCTCGAAAAGTTAGTCTTCAAACTACCCTGCATTGACCTGTCATGAATTTCTCTAAATCAAATTAAGAAACTCAGTCTACAATAGTATGTATTGTTCCATAGGCGCAAGATACACCAATTGTATGTTAAAATGGAAAACGACACAGTTCTAACAATGAATTCTATGGTCACTTGGTTTTTACAAAACAAGCGCAAAAAATGTAAGTTACCAAGTCCATCCCCTCTTCTCCATTCCTGACTATACTACATGGTCTCAAACAAAAGCGGCATGTCACGACCTTGGTTTTTTTTTGAAGGGTATTAAATGCATGAATCGACCTCTGACTTGTTGGATCATTTTGCTCTATTACCTAGCATAAGTGGAAGAATTTGCACCGTGCAGAATAAAGTTTCCTATAATCAGTACGCTATTTAAAGTTTTAAACTGACTAGGACGAAGAATGGATATCATGAAACTAAAGGACATCAGACAAGTAAGTTCGTGTCCAGTATCAAGCAAGTGATGTATGCAGCAAACTGAAGAAAGAATCAATGAGTATGATAATGAGATTACCTTGCCTATCCCTGCTCTTCGGATATTATGCAAGGTTGCTTATTGTCACCCTCCTCTGCATGTTTCCACAATAACTCGATTCCATCCAAGTGAGCCATCCCAACCACTGCCACAACTTTTTTTTTTCAAAAGTTCGAAGGTTCTCAAACATAAACTTGTCTCTGTCTTCAGTCAGCACCTTGAACTGTGCAATTTGAAATGGATTTGAATATTAAGTTTTTTCCATTCCTTAAAGAGGAAAAACGAACAAGAATTACTGTAAGATGTATTGCGACCACAAAATCAAAAAGAAATGACAACATATAATCACGGAAGAATTGCACAGCAAGGGAGGAAAATACTCCTGTTTCTTCCTGTTAAAACGGAACTTTCCATGCGATGCTTCATTTCCTTCAGGTAATTTTAAAATAACTGTAGATTAGAGAGTGAGACAGTAGAATCTTACAAACTCCGGAAAATGTTTTTTGCTGAGAATATTAACTTTCTTTACATATGATCTCGTGTACTCTGTATCTTGATAGCCATCAGTACGCAAACTATCCCATATTACTTTCCAAGAGGATGCTTTTGCCACCTTTTCAAGGATGAGCTGCAAAGTAAAACTAAAAACTTAAGAATCCTGCTTTAGAAAAGATTACTCGACAAACTGAAAGCAAAAAAAACTGAAGATTACTACATTAACATCTTGATCAATGAGGGAACATCTTGCTCCAACCCTTGAAGCTTCTTCCACTGCAACCTGGAAAGCAACTCTAAAATTGTAATATGGAAAAAATATGTCTAACGTACGTAAACAACAAAATCAAGTATTAAACAAGTTAGTGAACATTCCGAAATTTATTTATAACAGCTACCTTAAACTCCAGGCCTGGAATTTTATCATCTGCGTGCATCTGGCGTTGTGAAAAACCCATGGCAAACCTACCAAACTTCATGCGTAATCCCCGTGGAGCACTCATGGATCGGCAAAGCAAATCAAACAAGGTAACATACTCCCGGTTGTGATTCATATCTGTGGCACGTCCGGCGCACAGCTCAACCTGCAAGCAGGCAATGTCATTCTATTCCTTTAAACTGAAGAATTACTGAAAAACGACCAAAAATCCTAGTATGAGCAAAAAAAAATTATAAGAAGCATGTAACTATAAATGTATTATTAAGTTCCTTTTTATAATGAAACTTAAGACAGTCTAAGCTACACAGCTCAACCATTATTTAAGACAGTCCGACTAGACAGTCTCAATCAAGAAAATGAAAGCTTGAGCGCAAATGATACATTGCAGGTGGTAACCTTGAGCTCTAGTGGCCTGAAAGCTTTAATTGGATCCTTCACACAGTCAAGGTGGAGGACATTCTGGAAACTTCAAATGGATGTCGTGACTCTGGGAAGGATCTAATCATCTAAACATGTGTTCAATTACCCAAGTGTCCCATTTATAGACCTACCTCAGCTTACAATAATACATTCGGATTGCTTATACATAAATAATAAGATAATTCTGGCAACATGGATTTTGATTCTTTTGAAATGTGATAGCGATCACTGTACATGAATTTCTAATGGGATGAGTCTCCAGTATAAAGAATATGGCATTGGTTGAAAGTGGAATGTGCTATGATGATATCATTCAATCCGAGCTCACAATCATAATGGCTACTTGGAACAGCGATAAGTGACACATAAAGATCCCATTCAAAGAAACCCAAACCAAAAGACTAAACTCATTCAACAAGTAAAATATGTTGGCGATGGAACAAACCCAAAGAAGATTGATCCAAGAAGACTAGTTAAAGAGAGTGTTACTGTTACCTACCGCCACTACATCGGGCCTTACATAGTTGATCACCTGCATTGCCAAATAAAATTCCATTAATAATTTACAGAGTTCAAACAGTAATACTAACAATCATATTCACAAGGGAGGTATGTTAGAAAGAACCCCAAGTAATAAACAACAATTGCAAGGACATTCGCACAATCTACAATTGGAAGGTATTTATGAAAAGAAACAACACTTGCAAAAGTGTAACAATCAATTCTTAGCTTGTTGTTGTTCTACACTGCATCTATTAATTCTAATCTCGCACCACAACATACTCAGCCTACACCAATTCTTCAGTAAGGGTTTTCTAATTGCTATCAAATGCAAAATCAATGGCTTGAACAAAGAAACTTATGTCCTTAATTTACAGTAGCAGTGTAATACCCCCACATATAATCTGGAGACGAAACCAAAAACAAAACCCTATCAATGGCAAAATCAATGGCTTGAACGAGCAAAATTATGTCTTTAATATACAGTAGCAGTGTAATACCCCCAAATATAACTGATTGAAAGAAACATCAAGGTCTAAGAAAACCAAAAATCTACCTTCTTGACAGTTTCAGCACTGTGTTTAGAAATATGATTAGTCCCAACAAGATAGGCTTCAGACCCCAGCTTTGAATTCTTGAGTAGAACAACTTTTCCGTCAGTAGGGATTCCAGGAATGCCATGCTGGTAATGACTTACATCATCACCATGGCCGGAAACGGTAGATTGATTCAAGATGGAGGCCATTTTGGTTTCTGTAAGAGAGTACAGTTGAGAGGGTTTGAAATGTGAGTTCCTCCATTAAATTGAAGCTCTCTTTTCTCAAATTTGTTTGTTAATCAGTTTTGGAATGGAAATGTATCTGATTTTAGTCTCATCTGAATAGGATAAATTCCTAAAAAGAGAAGCCAGACAATAGAGATTTCAAACCCCTATTATTATTTTTTTGGGGTTAGGTTTACTTTCCATAAAGGTGCTAGCTTTTGAGATGCATGTAGGGTACAGTGTGTGGGACTGTACGCGTTTTAACAAGACCGTGGATGTTAGGCCTATTCCTATGGACATGCCAAAAAATTGATGTTTGGTATACCAGGTGGCATGGCAAACCGATTGCGCCACTATAGGAAAACCAATAAGCGATCGAGTTTCTAGCGAGCGATATTATTAGTATCTCCAGTGATAAAGTCTTTATCGCTGGAGATATTGATATTATCACTCAAATTTACTCAATCGCTTTCGATATAATTAATATCGCCACCGTTCGAGTTTTTGACGCCTATAAATACCGCACCTATCTTCTCAATTCTTCTTCTTAAACTTCTTCTTAAGCTAAAACGATTATCTTTTGATTTTCTGAAACAAATATGGAGAGAAGAAAAAGAAACAAAAAGGCAGGATGTACTAGTACCTCAGGCAGTGGAGTAAGTTTTGTTGTGGATACAAATTACGAGTTTAATAATGTTAGACAAGTAGCCGGTGAAGGTGTATTCTCTAATCACCTTTCTGATCATGAGGAGCGATCTAACTCGATAAATCTAAGAGGTGGATGGACTGAGTTACGTACAATTTTTGAATTACTTCCCCCTGTTGTTCAAGAGAGAGTTAGAAGGTATCTTGGTGTATTCTCTAATCACCTTTCTTATCCTAGTTCAGATGTTTCAGCAGACGATTACTTCAAATTGATAAGGGAAGGTCATCATTGGCAAGAAGCTGATGAATTGATCCGGGAGCCGATGGACAGAAATGAGTACCTATCTTGGTATAACACTATTTTCAAACCAAATATTGCTATGCAACCGCAAAGTTTGGGTCGGATGGATTTCCCAGCTTTAGGTAGGTTGCCACTTGACAATGAATTTCTTCCTTCTCAACCTCCACCAGAGACGGGTGACGCATTTGCATATCCTTCTCAAAGTTCTTCGTCAAACATGCTACCATTTTCTTGGGAAGTAAAGACTATATCCAGCACATCTGGAGAGATTGTTACTTATCCAATTGTTTCTAGTGCACCTACTCGGACTTATCCATACTTCGGGGTCAATGTTACAGAGTTGCAATATCAGACCAGGTTGAACGATTTTGAGACTCTATTTCAGGGATTTCAGAGTTTTCACTTGGATGAGATGCAAAAAATGAGGGAAAACATGATGTTTGAGATGAGTCAAGGACTTGAGGGTACTGATGGTTCAGGTAGTGGTAGGGGAATGAGTCTCGGTGTTACAGGAGATGGTAGAAGAATGACTCATTTGAGTCCCAGTGTTACAGGAGCTAGTAGAGGAATGAGTCCAGGTGGAAGTCAGCAAAGACGTTGAAGTCAACAAAGTCGTGAAAGAAGTGAAAGAAGATTGAGACGTCTTCCTATGGAAGAGGTACCAGAAAGTTCAACCCCAAACATGGTGTTAGATAGTCAAGTAGTACGTGGTGGTGAAGAAACAACTCTTACATGTTTAGTAATTGCAAACTGACATAATGACTCCAGGTGGTGGTGTGAACATGGAAATAGTTAGGAAAACGAATCTGTATACCCCAATTGCCTCGACCTCATCAGCATTTCAACCATTCCAGCATCAATATCAACAAAACGTATTCCAAGATTTGTATCGTGTTAACATACCCCCTCATCCCATTGCTTATCAAGGTTATAGTGATTCTGATGAGACTCAAGCACCAAGTGACTCTCAAACCGGCACCATAACTGATTTGTTGAACAACTCTATGGATCCCGAAAATGCAGGCAATTGGATCTTTGGTCAGGGAGGAAATGGACAAGCAAATGAGTAGTTTAAATGTAATCTTTTAGTTGAAATGTAAGCAAATTAGATGAAATGTATTTTTTTTTTAAATTAATGGAACTATCTTTTTAGATTAATATTCAGATTGAAACTAGTTTTACATTCATCAAAAATTAACCTTGATTGTATAACACAATACTTATAATTTGAATCCCTGCACATGAATATTGTAGAGTTCATAACATTCGTCGGACTAAACCATCTTCCATTGTCTTCGCCGAATTTGGTACGAGCTCTGATTTTTAGTTCTTCATTTGATAACCCAGGGTTATCCCCTTTTATCAACCACATAATTTGCTGATACTTTCTAACATTGTCATTGATAAAACAATAACGATTTTGAAGACACTCATTTGTTCTTGTTGGATTTACGTGACTTAACACCGTAAACCTTTGAAATACAGTGTCCCATAGGTTAAAAGCCTCTAAAGTGAAATATCTATCGCTTGCAACTAAAACCCAACATCGAATTAGAGAAACATCTTCCTCTGAAGTAAAATCCACTTCGATTATGCGAGCACTAGGCATGTGAAATGAATTTGAAATTGGGTTGGAATTGGTATAAATCGGGTATTTATAGGGGGGGGGGAATATGGATTCAGATCTAATAAGCGATTATCATAGTAGCGAGCGACAGCTTGACTATCGTTGTCGATTAAATGACCAACACACGAATGTTTGACCATCGAGCGACCGAGACTCTATCGCTCGGTGGAAACTATGTCGTGTATGCCTATATGACAGGAAAAACATATTGGCATATGAGTTTGGCAGTTTGGCGTACCCATAGTGGGTGCATATATGCCAAAAATAATGTTTGGCATGTGCATAGGAATAGGCCTTAACAGGGCAAGTTTGTTATAGATGCAGGTAATCTACGCAAGGCCCAATGTATCAAACATTTTATGAAAGTTATAGTTGCAGGGCCGATCCATCCGGTGCAGTTCAAGTCTCAAATTTTGTTCCCACTTTGATTTCCTCATTCAGTAAAACAAGAGGTTTTAATTACCACATCTTGATCATTATCAAGATCCAAATATAAAACCTTCTTGATGAAAAAGAGTTAATCTATATCAAATAGAAAGAGAGTTTGATCATATCTTCATCAATCATCATTAAGATCCTAAAAAAAAGAAGGGCAATTTGAAAATATAGGCCTGTTTTTTTATGCGTTTTCGAATATAGGCCCGTTTTTTTGAACTTTTCGAATATAGGTATGTTTTGACTTCCATCCGGTTAAGTGCAAGGTGGCAGTTATCTCACCTATTAAAAAGTCTTATATACCCCTAAACCCCATCTCCTTTGTGCAAGGTCGATTTTCCACCAACTAAAAGCCCTGGAACCAATAACTTGGGAACCCGAACCCTAAAACCATGAACCCTGAACTTGGAAACCCTGAACACTGAATTAAAAAACATGAACCCTAAACTCTAAACTCTTAACACTTGAATGATGAACCCTTTTGGGGAATGATGTAACGAACCTGAAAATGGTGAAGCGATCTTGTACCGAGATCAACGAACCTTAAAAGGATGAAGAAGGTTAACGTGGCAATGAATAAAGAGTATATAAATAAAAATAAAATGTGACTTAACCGAGATGGATGGAATAGTGGAAACGGGCCTATATTTGAAAAGTTGAAAAAAACAGGCCTTTATTTGAAAACTGGTTTCAAATAGGTCTATATTTCTCAATTTCTCAAAAAAAAAAAAAAAAAAAACTTGTATATCGTTTCGTTAAAATAAAGAAGATGTTGATCCATCTTCTTCAAATGTTAAACTAATTAATTCAGCATCTTCCTTAACTTATGTGTTACAACTTTACTTCTTTGACGTTTGAACCCAACATCTGTTGAACTGAATAATTTAGCAAACACAGGGCACCAATCTCTCTCTTTGAATTTCTTCCAATACAAATTCAGTTTTACTAAAACAGATATCATCCATTTAAAATTTCTACATTAAAAATAAAAATAATCATTATTGGTATTGTTAGAGATCATTCTCAACTGTTAGCCATGGTGGTGGTGAGTGGTCGATTGGGGACCGATGTTGAATTTGGTGGTGGGTCTTGGTTGATCCAAAAAGTAAAAAAGGAAAAAAGTTCTCGTCCCTTGGAATAAGATGACGTCCCTGTCAATAGGAGGGGTCTTTAACAAGAGTTCGCGATTTATAAAAAAATTATTTGGTTTTTACATCACCTATTTACCTTGGTTAAATGTACTTTTTTTTGGTCAATTCATTCGAATCAAAATAGTGATTACATGTTCGCTTACAAGATCAACAAAAACATCAAAATACATAAAAAAATATCAAGACAATCAAAATCCTAATATAAATAAGGATATCAACTACAAGTAGATCGCGAAGAGAAAGAGCAATAAACCACAAAGATACCCAAATTTTTTTATTATGTATAAGGGAAAGATGATGGTATATTCCAGAAAAAATTCTGACCATTTGATTTGATTGTATTCATGCTTGAAAAGAAATGCTCCTGTAAGGAAGGAGTATTTTGCCCATAAACTTGAAGATCTCGTTATTTCCAGGGGTGAGGCTGTATATTCATTGAAGATAAGATGGCAAAAGTCACAGTAAATTTTTTGGAACGCATCATATAACTAGAGACGATGATGAATGACAATACATCTACAAAATGTTAGATAGACAATAAAGTTAAAATGAATAGAATAATTGTAAATATAAATAATTGCAAAAAGAAATTTATTGTATAAAAAAATAAAATCAGAGAAAAACGCGACCAAAGCGACATTTAATTTTTTTTTCCTTATGTCCGGGACTAAAAATATATGTTAGCTAACTACAACTATAAGGGTTAAAGATGGATTGAATGTAGTTTGACATTCGGAGGAAACATCACTTTGATAGTTAGTTTGTAATTGTATTAAAATTTTGATTTGAAAAGAAAATATTGGTTTCGGTTATTGCTCAATGCACCTTAATTATAATTGTACCGGTATGAATTTTGCCGGATAATTGATTTTGTTCTTTGGTAACAGTGATCATTCTCAGTGACACTCTCTTTACATCACTTTAATTGTAATTGTTATTACAGTTGGATCCAGTCATGTCTCTACAGGCTGTCACTAGTGTGAGTTGTGGTCTCTCTATTGGTTCCTTTAGTTTGTCTCAGAAGAGTCATGTCGGTTACATGATATCTACCAATATATCTAAGATAACTGACTTAATTGTATTGGTACAAATCATGTCGGATAATCGATTTTGTTCTTTAGTAACAGTAATCACTCTCAGTGACACTCTCTTTACATCATTCTAACTGTAATTGTGATTATAGTTGTATCCAGTCATGTCTCTGCAGGCTGTCACTAGTGTGAGTTGTGGTCTCTCTATCGGTTCCTTTAGTTTGTCTTAGAAGTCGGTTACATGATATCTATGAATGTATATATTCCTTTATGTTCTCTACTATTGAATGTAACTAAGATAACTGACTTGATCAATTGCAACAGTCTAATAATTCTACGAATGAAAGCATTCTACTATGGTATCAGGTTCATCTTCGATCCCATTTTCCGCTGAATAATCACCATTAATGGAGTTTCTATGATCTTCTTTTATTCTATTCTTAATTTCATCGGATCTCATTTATTTTTGTTTCTCAATTTCTTTCTTACATCAACTGAATCTTAATAGCTTTAGTACACTATGAAGCAAGAATTGCTCGCATTCCTTTGAATCAAATTACCAGTATCATCTCCACAAAAGCTTAAAGATGATAATTTCATAACTTGGAGAAGTGCTTTATTTCCACTGCTGAAGAAGTACAAAGTTCATGGATTCTTGGACGGATCTCTTCAATGTCCTCCTTAATATCTTACACCGGCGAATCATAACGGAGATACAATAAATCCAAGAGACTTTTGTTAGAGGAAGAGCAAAATGAGATCCTAGGAGTGCAAAAATCATAATTGACTCACCGATTAGGACTGATTTTAAAATGTTTACATGAAGTTATAACACACTTATGTTATGGATCTATTCAACAGTATATAAAGTTGTAATTCCTTATGTTGTTGGAGAAGAATCTTCGTTTGATCTTTGGAACAATATAGAATCCAGGTTTGCAATAACTTCTACTACTCATGTCATTCAATTAAGATCTACACTTCAATCTCTAAAACTTGGATCTTTTTCAATGTCTGCATTCTTGAGTGAAATCAAGAAAATTGTTGATCAACCTGTTGCCGCTGGATCAGTTATTTCAGATAAAGAGTTAGTTGTCAATGTTCTTAATGGTGTTGGTCATTTTTATCATGCTTTTAGCATATTAATTCGAGTTCGACATCCTCCTGTCTCGTTTGGTAAATTGCACAATCTGCTAGTAAGTGAGGAAATTGTCATCAATGATAGATCTAAGTCTTTGTTGTCTAAAGCTAACATTAGATCATTTGCTCTTTTTTTTCAAAATCAATTTGGATCTTCATATCCAAGATCTTTTTCATCTCATTCATATCGTGGTAGGGGGAGGAATTCTTATTCTCAGTTTAGAGGACATTTCACTTTACCACCTAGACCAACACCATCCTATCCATTTCAGTTTTATTCAATACCACCACCAAAATCAAATACTACTTCAATTGCTTCTTCCTCCTTTTCTACTGCCACTACTGATCTATTCCCTTTCAAATATGCAACAAAACTGGTCACAATGCACTTGAATGCATGCATAAACCCAACTTTGTATACAAAATGTTAACACTCCTCACAATCTGAGTGCATGCAATGCTCACTACTGCAAATATTTTTGGAGAATTGGTATGCATATTTTGGAGCAAAAAATCATATAACTTTTGACGAATCTGAATTACAACTTACAACCACTTATGATGGTTTTGAAGTTATTCAAGCAACTAATAGTGAAGGTATGCAAATAACTAAAATTGGTTCTTCACTAAAATCTGCTTCTGATACTTCTTTTGCATTGAATAGGATTTTATTGGTTCCTCAAGAATCTAGTAATCTACTATCTGTGCATATATTTTACTAAGGATAACAATTGTTCTGTCACCTTTGACTATGATGTCTTTTGTGTCAAGGATCTCTCATCTGGGAGAGTAACTCTGAAATTCCCTCAATGTAATGGATTGTATCCCTTACAATTTCCGCAACAATAAAAACAATCCAATAAAGCTTCATCACCAGCAAACACAACATTTACTTCATCAAATACAACTTTGTCATCTTCTATATCTCCAGCGATCACTGTTTCCATACGGAATAAAAGATTGGCACATCCTTTCCTACAAAGCAATTGACACCTTTATTTTGTCATGATTGTCATTTGGGCAGGAGTCACAAGCTTCTGTTTTCTGTTTCTTCTTATATTAGGATTAGACCTCTTGAATCACTTCATTTGGATCTTTGGGACCATATGTCTTGTACCATCTAATTCTAGATATAGGTACTATGTCAATGTTATTGATAAATATTCCAAATTTCGTTGGATATTTCCCTTATATGAAAAGTCATATTTCAAGAAAATTGATGGAGGTAAAGAATTTCTCAATAATGAATTAGCTTATTTCTTGTCAGCTGGTGGTATTGTTCATGAAGTATCTTGTCCACATACTCAAAAACATAATGAAGTTGTTGAATCTAAGCACATGCATTTGGTTGATTTGGCATAACCTATTTGGCTTAGTGAATTTTTTTGGCTTGAGGCTTTCTGTTAGAGCACTGCTCGGTCGAAATCGCAAGCGTTGTTTTCTCAAGCTTGTTTGTCAAGTTTAGTTTCCAAAACTATAAGTCTTGGTTTCTAGTCTACTTATAGCTAAGTTTCAGATTAGGATAGTATGTGTAGTTAAGCTTTAGAATTCACGGTGTTCATCGAATGAAGACAAAAAACTACTCAAGGGAACTTGTGGAACTTCATGAAGAAAAGGTATGTGGAGAATTGAACTCTTCTATCACTCAAAAGTCTATCTACTCTATTTCTCATTTGAGACAAAAAGTCATATTGCTATATAGACTTCAATTATATACAACTGGTATTTCAAGCCGAATTTATCTCACTTATCTATTTCTCGAAATATGTGTTGGTAAGCTTTCACTTTAACCAAATTCATCTTTTATTCTTGACGGGAGTCAAAAGATGATCATGTGAAAATACTATTGTAACATCTTACATGATTTGTTTGAGAGAGTCATTTGATGTAGACTCAGGATGTTTCGTATTGATCATTCGATCACTTGAAAATTACTTTGAAGCTAATAGTTTGTGTGAGACATCTATTTTCGTCTTCCAAGAATGATTCGATGATTGAAATGAGGGTTTAGAACATGTAACCATGATTCAATATAAACATAGTGTGTATTCACATTTGTGTAAAGTCCAAAACCGGGAACCATGGTATGCGTACCCGTACACGTACTGGTTGGTTGTTGGAATTCCGGGAACTAAGTATGCGTACCCGTACGCGTACTGGCGGAAGTTCAAGTTCCTTGAATTTCTGCTGGAGTTTGGAAGTGTAAAATGGTACGCGTACCCGTCCGCGTACTGGCGTAACCAAACTCAGTTCAGCTACTTAGGTATGCGTACCTGTTTGCATACTTAAGTAGGTTATGTTCCAAAATCGGTTTGTTCATGAACTAATACATTTATATAATAAGGAATGCAATCTTTTGAAAACCGTGGCTATAATGTTCATGAAATGATTCGAGTGAATCAAAATCGATTTTGCTTCAATGGTGTCTTGTATACTTCTATGAGAATATAAACAATTGAACAACTTTCTAACTAGTTTCATTTGAGTCATTTGAACTAGTTATGATAAAGATGAATAAGGTTGATATGAAAGTTCTCATATGTCTAACCATTGGTTAACTATTGTTGAACTAACTAAGTGTAGACGTTTAGGTACAATTACCTTTATCTAAATGACGTGCATTTCATTTGCGTATAACAAGCAAAGTTCGATCTAAATGTTGATAGATATTAGCTTGAATCTAATCAGGTTTTCATCTAACGGTGAATATTGAATGCTTTGTTACCAAGGTAACATTGATTGCAAACCCTGATTTGAAGACTATATAAAGGAGAACTCTAGCAATTGGTAAACCTAATCTCCACACCTCATGTGTGATACTAGTTGTGACTAGAGTCGATTCTCCTTTAACATTAGGTTTTCACGAAACCATGTAGGTTAACGACTTGAAGACTTCATTGGGATTGTGAATCCAGACCCAACTATTTTCTATGTAGTTGCGTATTCTGATCTTGTTGTTTTCTATCGTGATTGAGTACTATCTTCTTTAAGATTTTCTCGAGATTTATTCTTCGATAGGCAAGATTGAAAAGTAGTCACAAAGATCTTCGACTCGTCGTTTGTGATTCCACAATATCTTCTTCGTTAATCGATTAAGATTATTGTGAGGTGATTGATAATACTAGGCTTTTCTTCGGGAATATAAGTATGATTTATCAATTAGTTTCTGTTCACCTTGATTTATCAAAAGAAGGAACAAAACTCATAGGTGTATCTATGGGAGACAGATTTATCTATACAATAGACTTTTCCGTGTGAGACAGATTTGTTTATCAAGTATTCAACTTTGGGTCGTATCAACTCTTAGTTGTGGGTGTGATCAGCTAAGGGAATCAAGTGCGCAGAATCCGGCATGGTTTAAGAGGCGTAAGGAACACAACTGTACCTTGATCAGTGTGAGATTGATTAGGGCTCAACTACATTCCAGTTCGAAGTTAGCTTGGTAGTAGGCTAGTGTCTGTAGCGGCTTAATACAATGTGGTGTTCAAATCTGGACTAGGTCTCGGGGTTTTTCTTCCTTTGCGGTTTCCTCGTTAACAAAATTTCTGGTGTCTGTGTTATTTTTTTTCCGCATTTTATTTTGTTATTATTGATGGGGGTTTTTAGCTTAGGGTTAAAATCGTAAAACTGTACATCTGACATAACGTCACTATGACCACTAGCACATTTATTGAATCAATCAGCATGCCTACGTAAGGATTACAGGGTACTTTTTTTTTACATGGGTCATGTTCCACGGCAGAACCCTTAACATTGACTGACATCATCTATGCCAAACCCTAATTCTCATGCTACCGCTCCAAGGCATGCCAACCATGCCAGCCACACCACTGTGCCAATGGCTAACCATGCCATCCACATGTCCGCGCCAAGGGATGCCAACCATGCCAGCTGCACCACCGTGCCAATGGCAAACCATGCCAACCACGTCTCCGCGCCAAGGCATGCCAACCATGCCAGCCGCACTACCGTGCCAATGAAAAACCATGCCAGCCACGTCTCCGCGCCAAGGCATGCCAACCTGCCAGCCGCACCATCGTGCCAATGGCAAACCACGCCATCCACGTCTCCGCGCCCAGGCATGCCAACCATGCCAGCCGCACCACTGTGCCAATGGCATGCCATGCCAGCCACGTCTCCGCGCCAAGGCATGCCGACCATGCCAACCGCACCACTATGCCAATGGCATGCCATGCAAGCCACGTCTCCGCGCCAAGGCATGCCGACCATGCCAGCCGCACCACATGTGCCAATGGCATGCCAACCACCTTGCCATGCCATTCCATGTCGGCCTTTCTTTTATGGCTGCCAAAACAAAGGGTTGCAACAATCAATAGCCACCCTTTCCATCTCAGATGCAAATCTTAGCCGTCCAAGGTCGCCAACCAACGCATGGTAACCTTTGACCCAAAGCCAAAACCCTAGTTTTGGCCACGCCTAAACTGCGCCAAGGCATGTCGGCCATGCCACATGTGCCAATGGCTTGCCAGCCACCTTGCCGCGCCTAAACCCTACCATGCCGACCTTCCCTTTACGACTACCAAAACGAAGGCTTGCGACAATCAACGACCATCCTTCTATATGAGACGCCAATCTTAGCCGTCAAAGGTCGCCAACCAACGCATGGTAACCTTTGGCCCAACTCCAAAATCCTAAGTTTTGGCCACGCCTAAACCGCGCCAAGGCATGCCGGCCATGCCACATGTGCCAATGGCATGCCAACCACCTTGCCGCGCCTAAACCCTACCATGCCGGCCTTTCCTTTGCGGCTACCAAAAAGAAGGCTTGCGACAATCAACGAACATCCTTCTATCTGAGACGCCAATCTTAGCCGTCCAAGGTCGCCAAACAACGCATGGTAACCTTCGTCCCAACTCCAAAACCCTAGTTTTGGCCACACCTAAACCGTTCCAAGACATGCCGACCATGCCACATGTGCCAATGGCATGCCGTGCCAGCCACCTTGCCACGCTTAAACCATGCCATGTCGGCCTTCCCTTTACGGCTGCCAAAACGAAGGGTTGCAACAATCAACGACCACCCTTCCATCTTACATGAAAATCCTAGTCATCCAAGGTCGCCAACCAACGCATAGTAACCTTTGGCCACACCTAAACCGCGCCAAGGAATGCCGTCCATGCCACATGTGCCAATGTCGTGCCATCCACCTTGTCGCGCCTTTACAACTGCCAAAACGAAGGCCTGCAACAATCGACGACCACCTTTCCATCTAAGATGCAGATCTTAGCCGTCCAAGGTTACCAGCTAACGCATGGAAACCTTTGGCCCTACGACAGGCTCTAGTTTTGGTCGCCCCCAAACAATACCAAACGAAGGGTTGCAATAATCAACGGCTACCCTTCCTCTAAGGATGCAAAATATCGACCGTCAAAGGTCACCACCAAGCCGGCAAGTATCCCAAGCTCAACTTTCCAAACAACAAAAACATGCTACATGTTTTTCAGGAAAACACTCGAGACATCAACACATGTCACAAACTGGGGGATGTTCATTGGGTATTGGTTTGGCGGTTTACAGCGTGCGACGTACACTACGCCAGTTACAAGACAGTGTCATCGGGATGAGGTGGTTAGTAAATACAGGGAGCAATGGTGAAACGCTTTCTTTTATGGAACTTCAATTCCATGCGTTACCGGTTACCACCTCCTCCCATTTACTCATCCGTTTTCAATTTCTTACGAGACCAGGGTACGTTTCACTTCGACTTGTATAAATAGGTCTTACCTATTTCCATCGAAAAACAAGTTCAGGTCAGGAGCATACAACACTCAGAAACATTTGCTAGCTTTCCCATCTATTAGCTTCCCACTTTCTGATACAAGCCGTAAAACAACTACTCTTCCAGAATCAACTATTATGGTCTGGAACGGCCATTTCTTGGTTTAGGTCGGATTTGTACATATTGATCTCTCGAATCTAAAGTACTCCCTTGCAATACATTGTTTAGGGTTTAAATTCGTTTTCTCACTCACACACCCGAAATTACCAAAATTAGTAGAAACCGTTTTCACCCTCAAACAATTGGCCACCACAGTGGGAGATCAATCTCTCGGTTGCAATATAAATTTTCAATTGCCGATATCACCTTTCACTTCCAATTCCAACATGGTGGAACTCAGATCTGGATCAGCTGCAAGCTCCGAGAACACCAAAGAATAATATGTCCCTGGTGTTAACGCTACTTCCAGCGGCATCACTACACCACCTGCTGACCCCAACAGCACCGAAAGAACTCCTTCAGGTGTAATACCACTACTCACCAGAGCCAGAGCCGCTGTCGCCTCTAATATTCTTGCGCAACTTGCTAATCCTGGCAGCACCGAAAGCGCTCCTTCAGGCGTTACGCCGCCAGTCACCAGGGCCATAGCTGCCGCTACCGCTCCTAATGTTTCGTCAAGCATGGCGCCTCCAACCGCCACTAAGACTCCAATTCACTCGTCCAGAAGGGGCCATAAATCACGTTTTTAAATGACAGATTAATTGCGTGATTGAGATATCACAAACAAATAATATCATATAATATGAAAATAGTGGGACCCATCATTTAACACGAAAAAACTGTTATTTTCAAATGTGATAAATTTTTAAGTGCGTGATTTTTCATGTAACATTATATCACAGATTAAGTCTGTCAGTTATCATAAGTTTTAATATGCCCCCAATAATATTCTCTTACGCACCACAAAAATAGCTAACCAATGGATCGGCATAGACACCAGCTTATTTGTCGTAAGTCCATAGAGTCGTTTCGTTTCCATACTAGCAAAAGACTTAACACCCCATAACCAAAAGATAAGTTCTGAGTTCATCTCTTCACCCCGCCGTCTGTTTCTTTCCCTCCGGAAACCTAACTACCCAAGCTCTAACTTAGAAGAAGAAGAAGAAGAAGACGGTATCAAGTAAGTATCAAATTCTTGTCATCTTTGTTTCTGGGTTTTGCTCTGGTCCTTAAAAAATTTATTTTGGTGACCAAAATTGTACATCTTTTGATTTAATAACTTGGTTAAGGTAGAAATTGGGAAGGAATGATTTTGATTAGTTTGATTGAATGAAATTGGTTTCTGAATTCAAACCCTTCTCTATGTTATTTTGCTAGACAAACCTAAGAGGAGATCGGAGAAGAAGAAGATATCAAATTAAAGTAAGTTTCAAATCCCTTTTCATCTTTGATTCTTTTTTTTTTGCTTAAATTTCTGTCTGGTTAACCAAAAATTGGATTTTCAAATGTATTCTAGGATCTATAATTGCAAAGATTTTGGTTTGATAAATTGGTTCTGCACCTGGTCTGTTGATTTGATGAGAGTATGACATATGGATTTCCTTCATTGTGATTTACATGGTTAATAAATTCTAGATGAGAGCTGATAAGTATTTCCTGGGGTGTTCTTCTCAAAAGAGCAGTTTTTGAGTAAGAACACGATCTTCACAATGATCTTAGTTGTATATGAAATATAGTCAAGTACATTGAAAAGAAACTTAAGTCAAAGTTGACCGTTTAAAGAGGATTCATATTGTCTTATCACATTCATGTTAATCAACAGTAGCATATGATGTCCATGTGATAGTACTCAATTTAAGTAGTGAATGGAAATCGTAGATATATGTAAGTTCAATTCATGGACCAACTTAGAGTAACTCTGTATATTAAAATTTTGTATTGCCTCGTATGCAAGCACTGCACTGGATAATTTCCAGGTTCTTAAAGTTGAGCTGGAATGAGGTTCAAAATTGAATCATTATTTTTATTAATCTCATCTGGATTCTTCCTTCTTCCAGCTAATCATCTTGATACTAGGTACACTTATTATATCTTAATTTTTTAACTTGTTGACATCTTTAACTACTTCAATTTTTTTGAGAACAAGGCTTAGATGAATTATGACTGGTTCATAATATTGAGGTTACTTTTGAAACTCCCTTGGCACCTCTTCTAACTTTCCACAGTTAAAAATGTGGTGAAGGAACCATCATGCAGCTTTGTATGCATTATACACCATCTGTCTTAGATCGTCTTTACTTACGAGTCGAGTAGGATCTCCCATTGTGATTATTGAGCTTGTAAACCTTTGGACTATCATTAGATTTGGCATCACCGTATTCCTTTTCCTTTTTCTTTTCCCTTTCCCATTGTCATTCGTTTTTCTTGCCAAAAACAACACACACGGTAGGTACTTTGATGAGGGCTCTTTAGTGTAAATGTGTGTTGCAACTGGTTTCTCACATATGTCACCAGCTTTACATCATTGTTGTTCATAATTTGGTTTAATCAATGTGTATACTTTTATGTGTTTCTGAAAATTCCCTTTTCTTCATATAATTTAATGATTATTTGATTAATTCATATATGTAGTGGATTAAGTTCATTCTTTTCTTATTGCCGTGAGGTTCTGTAAATATGATTTTTACTCGTGAAAAATTGAAACAAAGCATTTCCCATTACAATATAGGTTATGGATTATAGTTGCAAAAACGTTCAATTTCTATCTGTTATTATTTAAATCCGTGTAGTTATGTCCAGTAATTCACTATTCGCTGCTCATTTAGTTTTATCACATCTATTTTTAACATGTGTTGCGTTGTAAGGGAAGCTGGTTGTGAAGCTTAGCTCATACTGTTGCTTGTCTGGCTCCTGTGATACACAATTTTTGTGGTATATGTAGTTGCCTTTTGTAAGATGCTCTTGATAGTAAGTTCGCTGCATCTTGTTTGGAAGACAGTTGTTGTCCTAAGTTTGTACGCTTGTACTCTGTATCCTTGCGTTCTAAGTCAGAATCCTTGCATTACGTTGAGTCAAACATCACTGGTCCTTGAGTTTGTTTGTGACCCTTGCTCTGATTGAGCCTGGTTTTATGCTTCCGTCTATGTGTGATTTACCCGTTTTATGTTGAAATTTCACATCGTTCTTTCCGTAACAACTTCCCATTCAAAAGTTTAGGGTTGTGGCACTTGACTCAGTGGATCTGCTCCAAGCTATGTTTTGTTCGTTCCTTTTTTTTATATGTATAAAAGTATCACATCAGCAACAACTTCAGCTGTCTTCCCGGCTAACTGGTTTCTATGAGTATAAAATTTGTCCACAACCACCATAAACTTGTACATAAACTCCAGTTATCTTCCCTGTTCTGTCTTGCATTGGAACTTCTCATTAGACCCTTGGATAGAACTGATGTCAATGAGATCTGGAGCAGCACCAAATTCAGACCACTAGTGATCCTGTTGAAATTATCCATGTTTTTCTTCAGCTATCTATATTGTAATTGTCCGAAAGAATCAATAAAGTTTTTTGTTGAATGTGCATTTTGTTAATGGCTCGTCTTAATCAATAAAAGCTGTGATATATACAGCAGTGACTTGTCTCGTTTATTTGGAGTCGAATAAGTATGCAGGAAAAATCAAAGTAAGAGGTTTCTTAGCAGGAATGAATACTTCTTAACATTATCTGATTGCAAATTTTAGGGATCCATATGAAGTTTTGCATATTTTCATCTACTGTTTTGATACTGCTTATGTTAATGTTTTGGTTAATAGTATCAATTTACAGAAAGTGGTAGTTAATGGGAAAATTGTTGTGGATTGTGAATTCGTCTCATATATATGTGGAATTAGTAACTGCATTTGAAAGCCATGGTGTTCTCAAGCTTTTTTTAATTCAAATGTTGTTTCATTTTATTAAAGTGTTGTACTAATTATTAATTATGATGTTACAGGAAAATTAGGAGAACCAGAAGTTCAACACCAGTAAGCGTCCCAACAATGCCTCGCGATAAAATTTATCAGTATGGGATTTTGAGTGAAATTTTTCATTATGATAAAGAAATTTTCCTAATGTACTTCTTGATCTTTTACTTTGGGTCTCAATTTAAATTAAGATATTAAGATATTAAATTATTATAAAAATATTAAGTTGCAATTAATTTGAGTTCAATCCTTTTTATTTCTTATATTTATTATAATTGAGTAAGAGATTTTTTATTACAATTACACAATTCTGATGTAAATCGCAAATCGCTACAGTTTGAAAGGATAGAAGCTTCGATTTCTTCAGTTTTACTCAAACTCGTTCAAGCTTAATCGAACTTTAATAAAAAATTGTTCATATTGTTTTTGATTTATTACAATTGAAGTGTCGAGTTTTAATTATGTAATCAAATTTTGACGTAAATCACCTCAATTTTAAAAGATGAAGTTACAATTTCTTCAATTTCATGCGAACAAGTTCCAATTAACTCCCTCAAGTTTTCAACCGATGTGTCGAGTCTTTATTATGTAACTCACTTTTGATGCAAATCGTCTCAACTCGTAAGGATGAAATTCCAGATTCTTCAGTTTTGCTCGAACTCGTTCCAACTCGACCAAATTTTCAGCTGAAATGTCAAGTCTTGATTATGTAATTAAATTTTAATGCAAATCTTCTTAATTCGAAAGGATGAAGTTCTAGTTTTTTCAGTTTTGCTCGAACTCGTTCCAACTCGATCAAATATTCAATTGAAGTGTTGAGTCTTGATTATGCAACTAAATTTTGACGCAAACCATCTTAATTTGAAAGAATGAAGTTCTAGTTTCTTCAGTTTCATTCCAACTCGATCAAATTTTCGATCGAAGTATCGAGTCTTGATTATGCAACTAAGTTTTGATGCAAATCGTCTCAATTCGAAAGGATGAAGTTCCAGTTGTTTCAGTTTTGCTCGAACTCATTCCAAATCGATCAAATTTTCAATCGAAGTGTCGAGTTGTTTATGCAACTAAGTTTTGATATCGTCTCAATTCGGAAGGATGAAGTTTTAGCTTTTCAGTTTTACTCGAACTCGTTCAAATTTTCAATCGAACTATTGAGTCTTGATTATGCCAATCGCCTCAATCTGAAAGGATGAAGTTCCAGTTTTTTATTTTTTCTCGAACTCATTCCAGCTCGATCAAATTTTCAATCGAAGTGTCGAGTCTTGATTATGCAACTAAGTTTTGATGCAAATCGTCTCAATTCGAAAGGATGAAGTTTTAGTTTTTCCAGTTTTGCTCGAACTCTTTCGAACTCGATAAAATTTTCGATCGAACTATCAAGTCTTGATTATGCCACTAAATTTTGACGACAATCGCCTCAATTCGAAAGGATCAAGTTTTAGTTTCTCCAGTTTTGCTCGAACTCATTCCAACTCCATCAATTTTCAATCGGAGTGTCGAGTCTTAATTATGCCACTAAATTTTGGAGACAATCGCCTCAATTCGAAAAGATGAAGTTCTAGTTTCTTCAGTTTTCTCGAACTCGTTCCAACAGGATCAAATTTTCAATCGAAGTGTTGAGTCTTGATTATGTCACTAAATTATGACGACAATCGTTTCAATTCGAAAGCATGAAGTTCCAGTTTCTTCAGTTTTAACGACAATGGTCTCAATTCGAAAGGACGAAGTCCTAGTTTCTTCAGTTTTGCTCGAATTCGTTCCAACTCGGTCAAATTTTCAAATGAAGTATCGAGTCTTGATTATGCAACTAAATTTTGACGATAATGCCTGAATTCGAAAGGATGGAGTTCCGATTTCTTCATAATTATGCACGAAACTTGGCAATTACCCTTTTTTTTTGCTAAGTAACTCGACAATTACCTCAATGGCCAGGTAACTGAATATTAACCTGATTACGAGCGAGACCAGGAATTACAGCGATGACGCAAGACCAGGAATTATAGCGATGACTAGAAAATATTATGTAACTCTAATTCTTAATTTTAATTAAATGTGTGGCAATATAATTTTATTATACTCACAAACTAATTAACAAATAAAACCTTTATATTTTTTTTATTGGTGTCGGTCAACCCAAGCTAGCTAACTATTGATTTGTGGCTTGTACGCCTACCAAAAAAAAAGAAAAAAAAAAGACGCGTGTCTTCGATGTCAACGATGTAGAAAGGAGTTTTCTCCCTAGCGATTCTTCATCACTTCCTATCTCTATTTTAAGTAAAAAGATATTCTCTTCAATATGATATTCTGGCAGAAAATTAGGGTCATTCAGAGAAGATTTGGTATGCAATTTTGGAAATATTTCAGCATCGGCGTAGGATCAAAATCTGACGCAAACAAGAATATCTCGGCAAGGAATGGAAGAAGAACATCTAGCGGTAGCAATCTCGTTCAATATTTTTTTCTATTTGAACCCTAAGAATTTCATCTTGGGCGGAATGAAATCAAAAGAAATTCCTTTTGGGCGGGATTATTCCCGCTTGATGCTTTGGAACAACTATAAGTTCAACCCTAAAATCAATTCAGAGATGCGAAGAGATATATCTTTTTTGGGGGGGATTATTAGTTCAGAGATCAAAAACATCCAAGGTATATCTTTTTTATTCTTATTTATAGCTAATAACTTATGATTTTTGATTGGAAAGATGCACGAGTTCATACTCTTTGATTGAATCTGAACTTGGGTTACATAGATTGTTGTAGTGTTGTAATAATACAATCTAATGATGGTTTGTTGCTAAATAACTTATGTCTTTTGATTGAAAAGATGCAAATCTGACTATTTTTGGATGAATCTGAACTTACGTCACATAGGATCAGTGACTATTTTTGAATTTTGATTGTAAAACTGATTATTCTCATCTGGTTTTCTTTGTGATTTGATTATGGTAATTCCAAGTTAGGTTTAGCGAATAATAATCACCAAATGCATATCTACTATTTTTTAGGCTACTTCTGTTGAACACTCTAGCTTGGTGTCGTCCAAATCCCCAGCATTGTTTCATCTGAGCCTCTCTGCCTTTCCTTATATTTTTTGTGCCATGATGCATAGCCATAGAGCTTGTAGACCACAAATATTAGTGGTGTGTTAGGCCTGTATACAAGGGCGGGAGCACAGGTTGACTAAACCTGGCTGTAGCCCCCCCTTGTTCTTCAAAACCCTCAACTTAATGAACTACCAATAGCCCGAGTAAAAATTATCACTTTAGTCCACCAAGTCCAGCCTTTTAGTTCACCAAGCCAAGCAATTTGGTTCACCAGATCAACGTCTTCTTATTAGACAAGTAAGAACAAGAAGAAGAAAAAGCAGAAGAGTGAAAAAAGAAGAGGGTGGGTTAGGTGGTTAGCTGAGATTGAATGCTTGTAACAAGATCAATGATCTTTCAGTACTAGGTATTTTTTTTTCTACTACACTTCATATTATCACCATGTTAGGAGAGCCCGAGAACATATTAAGATTAGTCTACAATAGCTTGTCAGCCTATGCGACCAAAAATACAATGGCATTTGTACGTAGATACACCCATAATAAACTTATGTGTTTTTGTTTGTTTATTGACAGACTACACAACACAAACTTCTAGCAATATGTAGCTTGAAATTCGATAACAGCAGTTGCCTATTTGAAATGGAGGAGTTGTTATTATTTGGCATGACAGGAGAAAGACTGATTTGATTTTAAAGCACGAGTACCCAACTTTTTGTCTAGAAACAAATGGGATACAGTGAATGATGTTATCTCCCTGGATGGCAACTAGTCTGAATAGTGAGGAAGTTGCGGATTTTTTACAACAACTTGGTATGTGTCCTTCCCTTGGTACATGTTTCATAGTGTCTTCATATTAGACTTCTTTAAGTAATATCGAATTTAATTTTAAATAATGCTGTTCACATTTGTAGGATGACTCCGCTTCTTCTCAATGCATCGATAGTTTGCATAGTTCTAGAGATGTTCCCCCAAAAGTTGAATTGTTGGGCAGAGTTTAAGAATTCTGTGCGACTCTAACAATGCTGCAGGCTAAAGGAATTAATGTTCCCTATAATTGAGGTAAGTTTTTTTCATTGGAGGTGGATTCTATGTGCGGATCCTATGTATTGAGCACATTTTATACATTGTTATTTTGATGAAGTAATATATGGTCCTACGTCGCTGGTGTTTCCCTTTCATACTGACTTGGGTACGACATTTTTTTTAGCCCCCCTATATCGAAATTCTGGTTCCGCCACTGCCTGTATAAGTTTATTCCATTATTATCTACTGATCTCTGCTACTTTGGTTGAACTAATGAGTCTATAGACTACTGATAAACTTCCATCATTATCTACTGATCTCGACTACTTTGGTTGAACTAATGAGTCTATAGACTACTGATAAACATTGATTGATATATCTGGAATATGTAGAATGGATAATGGTAGTGGGAATTTATCATGCTTAATGCTTCCTAATTTTATTGAGTCAACCATGTGATCCATTAAAGTTCAAGACGCATACGCAACCATTTATTTTGTTCTTTTGTTAATAAGCTTTTGTTACCCGTCCAGGAGGTCCTTGATATTTTAATCTGTCATGGTATCTTAAAATTTGTATTGTTACATATACAGGGTATTGGGATCCCAGCGGCACCTTCGTCCTTTGGTCTTTGTTGTTTGAGGAACTTCAGGAAAAAGGATGTTGCACTTGCAAGTTACTGATGGATGGCCACTACGGCTGCATGATTGAGGAAATCTTTGATCCAAGTGCGATGTTGTGCGATAGAGATGATGATGTTGTACTTGGTGAGTTTATCAAGTCGCCCAAGACCTATATGACTACTGTAGGAGAGCGATCAAGTTAGAGTTGCAATGACAGCAGATTGATTACTTTTTTAATTTTCATGATGTAACTTGGAATTGGAGTTGTTAGGATATGTCTTCTGATTTATGTTCGAATATTTTGTTTTCTTTTAGAAAATAATTATAAATTTAATTAATAAAGTCAATTTTTTTAAGTCTATTTTCTTTTCTAATTTGGGTGAATTTTATACGTCATACTTAATAACGTTCCTTGTTTCTTATTTATAAAGAGTCACACCAAATAAATAACGGTTCTAATAACAGATGAAAACTGTGATAAACCATGTTTTATAACAGACTTCATTCGTCATTTATAGTCCCTTCTGGACTAGTGATTACCCCACCAACGGAACGAGAAACCGGAGGAACCAGAGGAAGCCGACCCTATATCACCATCGCTTATTTGATGGAACGACAGGAGATTCTCGCTAGAGCCCAGACGGACATGGTATCGACGCAGAAAGAAGCACTCGTCTTTATCAAAGCCCTAACAGAGCGGCTACCACAGGAGTCACACCCTCCAGAGCCGATAAGAAACGCCTCCAACTCCCCCGGTGCCTGCACCTCGGCAGAACGCATATCCGCGGACGAAGAGATTCGTGCCAGAACCCCATTTGAAATAAATCAACCATCCAATTTTGTCACACGAGAGGATCTGGAGCAACTTCTTCGGAATCGAATCAAGAGTGATGAAATAGACATGCATCAGCATCAACCCCCTTACCCCCTGAAATACAAAGAATTCCTCTTCCAAGAGGATACTCCTCTCCTGAATTCACCCTGTACGACGGCACCGGAAATGTACGTGAGCATATCTCTTGATTCCTGGAGCTCCTAGGAGAACACGAATACAATCACGTTCTTCGTCTGAGGGAGTTTTCAAAATTGCTTACCGGAAGAGCATACACGTGGTACAACAACATCGCGCCAAACAGCATCCCCAACTGGGGTGACATGATAACCCCATTTTACAAGAAGTACTTATTTGTTTCTGAACAACTTACCTTCTCCGACCTAGGAAGGATGTACCAACGGGACAACAAACATCCAAATGATTTTATCAAGAGATTCAGGGTTCAAGCACTAGACTGTCATGACCCAAACGTGACCGAGCAACAATTGGTGAATTCATGCATCAACGTTATGGCTCCAATTTACCGCGCCTTGCTAGAAAACCTGCGTTTCCAGACATTCTCTAAACTCCATGAAGCTGCCAATCGATCAGCAACGACTTCCGTGAGGAATTGTGGAGTCTCTGGGGACTCCGTGCACGAGACTGTATATTCCATGATGCAACATATATGCAAAATTCTCTACCTTTACAAGGTACAGAGTCAAGATATCTTCACGGCTCTCAATCGTGTCGTGTCGGGCAAACGTCTTTTTCCTACTACGGAAGCCGCGCCAAGAGCCCAAGCTCTCTCAAGAAGCGGAACTGAAAAGGACGACTGGATACTGCTGACCACGTCCTATTTAAGAGGTATTGAATTCGGCAACACACTAATCGACACATCCTCTAACGTCAACATTGTTACCTTCAAGACTCTGAAAGCTGCGGTATTTTTGAAACAAGAGGCTACCCATTCCCCATCCGTGATTAAGAACCCGGAGGGGGAAGCCTTGAGAGCGTACGGCTACGTTAAACTCGAGATCAGGATAGGAGACGTTATAACACATAACAAGTTCCACATTGTCAAAGAACTAAGTTACGACATGATCTTGGGGCGCTCGTGGGTATCAAACAACAAAGAGAAACTGGGAACATCCCCTATGCCGATGTCGACACCGGACAGAATCTCCAATAAGCCGTCCAACCTGTTGTCGTGTCAACGACTTTACAACGGAACTCGATCACCCGGAGAAAGCCCGTTGGCGCTGACCTATAGATTCCAAACGCAAGTAAGTCTGGTCGAACGATCTTCTTCACAACCAGTCATTTCTTCTCTTATCCCTTCATGGGGACTCATCACATTATCAGCGGACGCTGTCAAGAGGTGTGAGTGGGGCGCCGGGTCATTCAAGCGCTTCGCCAAGAATTTGGAAGCTACATTCGAAATTGACGAGACCAAGATTCGGTGGTTGCACAACACCTGAACTCGTTTAAAATCGGAGATATGGTGGTCAAAGCAACCTCGTTTCAATTCGGAAAGGTAAAGGTGGAGATAGCTGTGCAAACCAATTTACCCAAAGAAAAAGAAGATGAGCCGTATCTGGTGGCAGGCATCCTTCTGGGTGGTCATTGCAATATCATCAACACCGAAAAGCTGGAGCGTGTGATAGTCAACTCGCAATGGCTCAAACCTTTCAATACCTAAGGCGTTGCAGTATTTTCTCTTCCAGCACTCTTCTTTCAGTATTTTCTTCATCCATTTCTCTTTCCACTCAATATTTGTATCCCCCGAGATGAATGCACCAATTGCATTCTTCATTAGGGTTTCGTTTTTTATTTAAAGCATACCTTTCCTTCCAAATAAGTCTTCCAAATCTCAAAAGAAAAAAAAAATACCAAATAAATCCCAACTCATCGAGAAACCATTAACCATCAGATCACAACCAGAAAAGCCGAAGCAGTGCCAGAAATACCTTATTCAATTATTCGCAACTGAAGGGAATAATGTAAGGGCAAGGAAAGTCGAACAACTTATTCTAATGGGAGATTTGGGTCTTTCAAATAAGAAGTTTATTCAAAGATGAGAAACCGCAAGCGGGATACTAATTGGCGAAACTCTAAACTTCACCACGAATACAAAGAAGGTAAAAATGGGTCTGCAAAGCATCAGGACGACTACACAACAAATAGAAACAATAAAAAGGAGGATCTAGTCATCGAAAACTGATGTGCGAGTTTCCAATGCCTCGGTCAGAGCTCTTTCAAGCACTTTCCCCAACAATCTCTTGGGCAACAAAGGTTCCATCCGAAAGCTGCATCAGCAGTAGAAACCTCAACATCCCACCCGGAAACCGTTTCAGCAGCGACAACACCCGTCTCATTCCCGACATTCGTTCCAACAACCGACCCAGCATATGCCACCATGACTCCCCAAATGTCACCGACAACAGTTTCGTCGTCTACTCCGAAAGTTGTTTCAGTCTCACCAACTACAGCATCATCATCTTCCTCGGAAGTCTTCTCAGCGACCTTTCGAGGAGAATTTTCCGATTCATTTACATCACAATCAAGGGTTATGACACTGTCCTGGACATGGGAGCTACGTTGATTTTCCCCTAAAAGTTCCAAAAACTCGGTCTTCCGCCGTTTCAACTGAAAAGTAAACTGTCCCGCCCCAGCAGTGGGCCGTGAAGAAGTTTTGTTGCACCAAAGCCTCTCAATGCACTGAGATGCTTCGCCGCCTTCCCGTTCTTCCTCCTAAGGTATGTCCCGAATAATTTCTCCAGCTTCACGGAACATAGATTCAATTCTATTCAATGCCTCCCCATGAGAAGAAAACTGGCTTTCGCCGATTCTTAAGTTTCTCCCGAAGAGTTGGAGGCACGTCTGTCACTGGAAGATCCCATTATGCGCAACAAAACCAGAGAAAGGATAGAGGATAGGAACGATTTCAGGACGACCTGTCCGAATGAAGGATTCAAGATCATCTCTTATATCTAGCAGAGCGATGAAGTCCCGAAAAGGAAAGCTTCCTACTAGCCGCGGATTGAGGTGTGACATCAGATTCTAATGGAACCGTTTTCTACTAACGAATATAAGGAAATGCCTGGCCACGTGAGGTAAATTATGTTTGGTGAGAAAAAGTGGAAGTACATGTTTAAGACACGCTTGCCCGCGTTGTTGCTTCTCTGCCGCCAGCACCGAGACTTGAAAAACAAAACCGACAAGGTGACATGAGGAGAAGGAATAACGCCCCCTTTCTACGGGCGTAACACTTTAGTAGTTTTGAATAAGGAAAGGACTTCCTATTTGAGTCAAGTAAGGAAAAGAGGCAACCGTACCTGCAAAGACAAGCCACCACTGTGCCAAGCCGTCCGCACCATGCTTGCCTCGCCGAACTGCGTCATGTCTTGCGCCACCGTGCCACGCCATTCCTTGCCACGCCAATCCATCGACCAAGACCATTCCCACACTCGTGCCGTACCAAGTCCAAGCAAGCGCAATGCCTGCGGCCCCCTTCCAAACCGCACCAACACCAACAACTCGCCAAGCCAGCGTCTCGATGATCCCTAACCCAGCCAAGGTGATGCATGGCCAGACTAAGAAGACAATCTTCATCTCACCACTTCACGATCTACACCACAAATAGAATCTATGCAAGTCCTCCAAACACGAGGATCATGAAATATCTTTACCTCTTGAAAAATGTTAGTCGGACCTTCCTGACCATATTTTTACGACTTGTCGTTTGGATTTTTGTCCTTGCATGTCACCATCTTATGCTTACCTCACAATAATGCTTATGTTCCGAGCTAAGAAGGGGACATAAAAATGTACATCTGACATAACGTCACCATGACCATTAGCACATTTATTGAATCAATCAGCATGCCTACGTAAGGATTACAAGGGCACCTTTATTTTACATGGGTCATGTTCCACGACAGAACCCTTAACATTGACTGACATCATCTATGCCAAACCCTAATTCTCATGCTACCGCGCCAAGGCATGCCAACCATGCCAGCCGCACCACCGTGCCAATAGAAAACCATGCCAGCCACGTCTCCGCGCCAAGGCATGCCAACCATGCCAGCGTCACCACCGTGCCAAAAACCAAGCCAACTACGTCTCCGCGCCAAGGCATGCCAACCATGCCAGCGGCACCACCGTGCCAATGGCAAACCATTCCAGCAACGTCTCCGCGTGAAGGCATGCTAACACTGCCAGCCGCACCACCATGCCAATGGCAAACCACGCCAGTTACGTCTCCGCGCCAAGGCATGCCAACCATGTCAACTGTGCCAATGGCATGCCATTCCAGCCACGTCTCTGCGCAAAGGCATGCCGACCATGCCAGCCACAACATTGTGCCAATGGCATGCCATGCCAGTCACGTCTCCGCGCCAAGGCATGCCGACCATGCAAGCCGCACCACTGTGCCAATGGAATTCCATGCCAGCCACGTCACCTCGCCAAGGCATGCCGACCATGCCAGCCGCACCACATGTGTCAATGGCATGCCAGCCACCTTGCCGCGCCATTCCATGCCGACCTTCCTTTTACGGCTGCCAAAACAAAGGGTCGCACCAATCAACGGCCACCCTTTCCATCTCAGATACAAGTCTTAGCCGTCCAAGGTCGCTAACCAACGCATGGTAACCTTTGGCCCAAGCCAAAACCCTAGTTTTGGCCACGCCTAAATTGCCAAGGCATGCCGGCCATGCCACATGTGCCAATGGCATGCCAGCCACCTTGCCGCGCCTAAACCCTACCGTTCCGACCTTCCCTTTACGACTACTAAAACGAAGGCTTGCGACAATCAACGACCATCCTTCTATCTGAGACGCCAATCTTAGCCGTCCAAGGCCACCAACCAACGCATGGTAACCTTTGGCCCAACGCCAAAACCCTAAGTTTTGGCCACGCCTAAACCGCGTCAAGGCATGCCGGCCATGACACATGTGCCAATGACATGCCAACCACCTTGCCGCGCCTAAAACCTACCATGCCGGCCTTCCCTTTGAGGCTACCAAAAGAAGGCCTGCGACAATCAACGCCCATCCTTCTATCTGACAAGCAAATCTTAGTCGTCCAAGGTCGCCAACCAACGCATGGTAATCTTTGGCCCAACACCAAAACCCTAAGTTTTGGCCACGCCTAAACCGCACCAAGGCATGTCGGCAATGCCACATGTGCCAATGGCATGCCAACCACCTTGTCGCGCCTAAACCCTACCATGCCTTCCTTTTGCGTCTACCAAAAAGAAGGCTTGCGATAATCAACGACCATTCTTCTATCTGAGACGCCAATCTTAGCCGTCCAAGGTCGCCAACCAACGCATGGAACACATTCGTCCCAACGCCAAAACCCTAGTTTTGGCCACGCCTAAACCGCGCCAAGACATGCCGACCATGCCACATGTGCCAATGGCATGCCAGCCACCTTGCCGCGCCTAACCCTACCATGCCGACCTTCCCTTTACGACTACCAAAACGAAGGCTTGCGACAATCAACGACCATCCTTCTATCTGAGACGCCAATCTTAGCCGTCCAAGGTCGCCAACCAACGCATGGTAACCTTTGGCCCAACGCCAAAACCCTAAGTTTTGGCCACGCCTAAACCGCGTCAAGGCATGCCGGCCATGACACATGTGCCAATGGCATGCCAACCACCTTGCCGCGCCTAAACCCTACCATGCCGGCCTTCCCTTTGCGGCTACCAAAAATAAGGCTTGCGATAATCAACGCCCGTCCTTTTATCTGAGACGCAAATCTTAGCCGTCCAAGGTCGGCAACCAACGCATGGTAACCTTTGGCCCAACGTCAAAACCCTAAGTTTTGGCCACGCCTAAACCGCGCCAAGACATGCCAGCAATACCACATGTGTCAATGGCATGACAACCACCTTGCCGCGCCTAAACCCTACCATGCCTTCTCTTTGCGGCTACCAAAAAGAAGGCTTGCGACAATCAACGACCATCCTTATATCTGAGACGCCAATCTTATCCGTCCAAGGTCGCCAACCAACGCATGGAAACATTCGGCCCAACGCCAAAACCCTAGTTTAGGCCACGCCTAAACCGCGCCAAGACATGCCGACCATGCCACATGTGCGAATGGCATGCCAGCCACCTTGCCGCGCCTAAACCCTACCATGCCGAACGTCCCTTTACGACTAACAAAACGAAGGCTTGCGACAATCAACGACCATCCTTCTATCTGAGACGCCAATCTTAGACGACCAGGGTCGCCAACCAACGCATGGTAACCTTTGGCCCAACGCCAAAACCCTAATTTTTGGCCACGCCTAAACCGCTTCAAGGCATGCCGGCCATGACACATGTGCCAATGGCATGCCAACCACCTTGTCACGCCTAAACGCTACCATGCCGGCCTTCCCTTAGCGGCTACCAAAAAGAAGGCTTGCGACAATCAACGCCCATCCTTCTATCTGAGACGCAAATCTTAGCCACCCAAGGTCGCCAACCAACGCATGGTAACCTTTGTCCCAACGCCAAATCCCTAAGTTTTGGCCACGTCTAAACCGCGCCAAGGCATGCTGGCAATGCCACATGTGCCAATGGCATGCCAACCACCTTTCCGCGCCTAAACCCTACCATGCCTTCCCTTTGCGGCTACCAAAAAGAAGGCTTGCCACAATCAACGACCATCCTTCTATCAAAGACGCCAATCTTAGCCGTCCAAGGTCGCCAACCAACGCATGGAAACATTCGGCCCAATGCCAAAACCCTAGTTTTGGCCACGCCTAAACCGCGCCAAGACATGCCGACCATGCCACATGTGCCAATGGCATGCCGTGCCATCCACCTTGCCGCGCCTAAACCATGCCATGCCGGCCTTCCCTTTACGGCTGTCAAAATGAAGGTTGTAACAATCAACGACCACCCTTCCATATTAGATGGAAATCCTAGTCGTCCAAGGTCACCAACCAACGCATGGTAACCTTTGGCCCAACGCCAAAACCCTAGTTTTGGCCACACCTAAACCGCGCCAAGGCATGCCGGCCATGCCACATGTGCCAGTATCGTGCCATCCACCTTGCCGCACCTTTACGACTGACAAAACGAAGGCCTGCAACAATCGACGACCACCTTTCCATCTAAGATGCATATCTTAGCCGTACAAGGTTACCATCTAACGCATGACAACCTTTGGCCCGACGGCAGGCTCTAGTTTAGGTCGCTCCCAAACAATGCCAAAACCCTAGATTTTGGCCGCGCCTAAACTATGCCATATTAAAGCCATGAAGGCCATGCTTTCTTACCACTGTCTACCAAACGAAGGGTTGAAATATTCAATGGCTACCCTTCCTCTAAGGATGCATCGACCTTCGAAGGTCACCACCGAGCCGGCAAGTCTTCCAAGATCAACTTGCCAAACAACAAAAACATGTTACATGTTTTCACGAAAACACTCGAGACATCAACACATGTCACAAACTGGGGGATGCTCATTGGGTATTGGTTTGGCGGTTTACAGCGTGCGGCGTATACTATGCCCGTTACAAGACAGTGTCATAGGGATGAGGCGGTTAGTATATACAGGGAGTAATGGTGAAACACTTTCTTTTATGGAATTTCAATTTCAGGCGTTACAGGTTACCACCTCCTCCCATTTACTCATCCGTTTTCCATTTCTTACGAGACCAGGGTACGTTTCACTTCGACTTGTATAAATGTGTCTTACCTATTTCCACCAAACAACAAGTTTAATTCAGGAGCATACAACACTCAGAAAACATTTTCTAGCTTCCCCATCTGTTAGCTTCCCACTTTATGATACAAGTCGTAAAACAACTACTCTTCCAGAATCAACTATTCTGGTGTCAACACTCTCTTCGCTTTCCTTCCCAAAACCAACCCTTTTCCTTCACTTTGTGACCGAAACAAGTATGGAATGGCCATTTCTTGGTTTAGGCCGGATTTGTACAGATTGATCTCTCGAATCTAAAGTACTCCCTTGTAGTACATTGTTTAGGATTTAAATTCGTTTCTCACCCACACACCCGAAATTACCAAAATCTGTAGAACCCGCTTTCACCCTCAAACAGTTATATAATATAAATATCACAGGTTGTGCGTAAGTTCAATCAATTGTGAACCCAACCTTTGGTTGTTGATCAAATTGATTGACACTTGGATATTGGTTTTTGGATATCGTCCAAGTTGTTCTTATAATAATAAGGCTCACGGATTTCTATCTGTTTGATTTGCTGATTACATTAAGAAATAGAGATATAAACTCTTTGATATATTTCTTGGTTGAGCTCGCTTTGTTAGTTGGTGCTCTCAGAATTTTATTTTTTTTAGTCCATACAGATTGTTGAGTGAAATATTGGGTGTGGTTGTTGTACCCCCGCTTTTTCAATTGGTATAAGAGCAAGCAAACACGTTTAAGACCTCATAAGTCAGTGTTTGTAGCGATCTGACTCTATGGACAGAGGTGTTATCTCTATAAACGTACCACCAGTCTTTGATGGCTCGAATTACTTATGGTGGAAAATTGTTATGCGCGACTTTCTTCAAGCGCGTAATTTTCAATAATGGGTTTACGTTGTTAGTGTCTATGATCCTCCAGTTGTTACAATAGGCATTGTATTTTTTCCAAAGGATATTGGTGATTATGATGATGTTGATATCCTTGCTATAAAGCAAAATTCTGACGGATTTAATGCAATCATCCATGTCATTACCCCAGATCTTCAGCACCATGTGACTACATGCACTCGGTCTAAAGATGCTTGGGATATTTGAGAAACCGTATTTGAAGGCAATACCTTTGAAAAAGAAGCTAGGCTTTAAAATATAAATTATGATTGGGAAAACCTTCGTATGGCAGATGAAAATTCATTTGATGAGTTTAATCACAAAGTCTCTGAAATTGTTAATGCATATTTTGCGTTGGGTAAGACTATTCCTAAAAAGGACATTGTGATAAAAATTCTCAGATCCTTGCCATCTAGGTACGATTCTAAGAAACATGCCATCGTAGAAGGAAATAACCTTGACACGCTTTCCATAAATACTCTTTTTGGAAAGTTAAAAATTCTTGGTCAATACACAGTCATAACTTTTGCGTTCAATGTTGTGACCAAAACAAGCAAAACTTCTAACTTGTCTTGGGATGATGAATGTTGTTCCAATCATGATGATTTTGATAAATCACTGATTACATAAAAGATCAAGGATTTGTTAAAAAGAAGTAAAGGTTGTGAGTGTTAGATCATTTCTCGGTCAACCTCGTATGCGTTGCTATCCCAAGCATGTTTTTCAATTTTAGTGATCAAAACTATGAGTCTTGATTTCTAGCCTACATAGCTAAGTCTAGGACTAGGATAGAAAAGTGTAGTTGAGCTCAAGGACTTCATGGAGATTCATCATACAACGACGAATATCTATACAAGGAACCGTGGAACTTCATCAAAAAAAAGGTATGTGGATACTTGAACTTATCTATCACTCAAAAGTCTATGTATTCTATCTCCTACTTCTTATGAGACAAAATTCATATGCTATATAGACTAGATCATACACACTTGACATTTCGAGCTGAGCATTCATTGCATATCTTTTATCTCGAAATCGTGTGTTGGTAAAGCGTTTCGCTTTGATCAAGTTTATCTTCACCTAGTGACAAAAGTCATGAAAAGTTTCAATCACTTTGAGAATTGCTCTTATGTGAATCGGTCTGTGAATAACGGCTACATAGCGTCCTCTGAGAATGTCTCAATGATTGAAATGAGAGTTTAGATTATATAACCATGTATTCCTTGAACCAAATTTTTCGAACTTTGTTGATCAAGAGGAATCGGGAGGATTGTGGAATTGGCTTGCCAAGTCCGCGAACTGTCGGAAGTTCTAGACCGAGAATTTCTGTTGTATTTTCTAAAACTCATTTGTGTTCTAAGTCCGCGAACCCAGTCCGCGAACTGGCGGAAGTTCTCTTTCCGAGAATTTCTACTGAGTTTGGAAAACTCAACAGATTAACTTAAGTCCGCGAACTTGTTTGTGAACTTAAGAAGTTCTCTTTCCGTGGCTATAATGTTCATGAGCCGATTCAAATCGAATCGAATCATCTTTGTTTCAATTATGTCTTGTGTACTTACATAAGATCTCATAGCAATTGAACAACTCTTTAACTAGTTCATTTGAGTCAATTAAACTAGTTATGGTGAAGAAGAACAAGTTTAATATGAAATTCTCATATGGTTAACCTTTTGGGTTACTATGTTGAACCAACATACACGTACACGTTTGGGCATGGTTTTCACGAACCCAGTAAACGTATACCCAAGTGTGTGTGACAAGCTAAGTTTTCGATCTAACAGTTGAGAAATATTATCTTGAATCTAAATCAGGTTTTCATCTAACTGTGAATAAGGATTTCTTTGTAACTAATGCAAAACCCTGATTTGAAGGCTATATAAAGGAGACATCTAGCATTGGGCAAAACTAATCCCCACACGTCTGTGTGCTACTAGTGCGCTCGCTAGATCCGATCTCCATTAACCTTTGATTTTCTTCTCTAAAATCAGGTTAACGACTTAAAGACTTCATTGGGATTGTGAAGCCAGACCGATACTACTTTATCGTAGTTGTGTGACCTGATCATGCATCTTCTATCGTACGAGTACAATCGATTGATTGGCTTGTAATCGTGAGAGTTCTTCGATAGGAAAGATAAAGAAGTCACAAACATCTTCGTCTCACTGTTTGTGATTCCTCGACAATCCGCTTGTGTAGTCAGGAAGGATTGTAGAGAGGTGATTTATTAATCTAGGCTTTTCTTCGGGAATATAAGACTGGATTATCAATTGGTTCATGTTCACCTTTATTTTATATCTTAAGATGGAACAAAACCTAGGGTTTATCTGTGGGAGATAGATTTATCGTTTGATAGACTTTTTTGTGTGAGACGGATCTGTTTATTATCAAGTCTGTGATTTTGGGTTACATCAACTCTTGGTTGTGGGTGAGATCAACTAAGAGAATCAAGTGCGTAGTATCCTTCTGGGATCAAAGGCGTAGGAGTACAACTGTATCTTGGATCGGTGGGAGGCGGATTTGGGTTGAACTGTAGTCCAGTTCGAAGTTAGTTTTCAGTAGGCTAGTGTCTGTAGTGGCTTAATACAATGTGTATTCAATCTGGACTAGGTCCAGGGGTTTTTCTGCATTTGCGGTTTCCTCGTTAACAAAATTTCTGGTGTCTGTGTTATTTCTTTTCTGCATTATATTTTATATAATTGAAATAATACAGGTTTTGCGTTCGTGGTCATCAATTGGAAATCCAACCTTTGGTTGTTGATTGATATTGATTGATCCTTGGACATTAGTCTTTGGTACTGTTCAAGTATTCCTTGTATTTGATAAAGACTCGCTATTGTTTTTATCTTGAGTAAAAATCAAATCAAGTGAGAGATATTAACTCCTTGAGATACTTTTATCTAGATTGAGTGTGACTGTCTAGTTGATTCTCTAGCAAAGTATTTCGGAGTTAGTCCATACAGATTGCTAAGCCAAATATTGGGTGGTGTTGTTAGACCCCCGCTCTTTCAGTGAGTAGGGTTAATGATTTTGATGATTCAATACAAGAAAACTCATCCCAGGTTTTCAATACCTTGCGTACTTCCTTTATGTGCAATGAACTTTCATTTCTCGCAGCAGAAACTTCTTCCTAGTCAAGTTCTGATTCAGAGTTTGAGTATGACACTGAGATTTTTGAATTCTTGAATAAGTATGAAGAGACTCATCAAGAAAACCTCCAACTAAAGGCTTCGTTGGAAAAACTTGAATCATCACTTCAGGTGAAAGATCTTGAGATAAACTGTCTTGATGATGAATTCACCAGGACCCTATCTCTGAAAGAAAAGGGGATTAATACTCTTAAGTGTGACCTCCATAGGCTGTCTGGAAGTTTTGACAAAATCTCAGCAATTTTATTTGGGTCAGGAGTCTTTTGGAAACACAAATGGGTTAGGGTTCAAAAGCAAAACCGCGAGCACAAAAAATCCTTTGTTCCATCCCAGTTAGGAAAAATTGATGATGAAAGTTGTGATAAACGGCAGGAAAATATGCAAGAAAATAAACCATCCTTGATTTGTTCGCTTTGTGGAAGTGCAAGTCATGTTCAAAGTAGGTGTTGGAAATTCAAGAGGAACAACAAAAGAATTGCCAAACTTCAAAATGATATGCAAACGATGAATTTGGCTCTGAGTAATCAACATAATTCTTTTGATAACCATAAGAAATCTAAAAGAACCAGATTCAGACGAGGTAAGAAGTGTGTTCATACAACAATCCTTGATGAATCACTATGTTATAAAAGATGTGAGCATTCGGTGATAGACACATTTATATGTCTACTTTGTACTTATTTTACTATTTTGTGTATTTGCAGGTGTTTTTGAGAAATAAAGCTCAATGGACTAAAATGTGGAATTCCGCTCGTAAAATGGAAGAATTAAAGTGAATTATAATTTAATGGGCTAGACCCAAAAGGAAGAATATGGAGAATTATTTCATTTGTCCAAATATTTGGATATGGGAGTTTGGAAAGTGTGGAACCCATTATGTCAACATCATTTACAAGAAATTAAAAATATATATGGAGATATTTATTTTGATGAAGAAAATAAAAGTGTTAAGTAAGAAATCTACATGGAGTAATTGATGGGAATTAAATATATAAAGAGTATGGAAATAATATTATTCTTTATGGTTGGAGTTAATAAAGAATAAATAATTCCTAAATAAGGAAAATTGTAAATGCACGAGAATTATATTATTTGAAGCATGGCACATTCTTATTGGAGGATTGTTCATTGTCTTGATATATGACGTATTCTCATTTGGCGATGATGTGGTAGTGGTGAATAGAAAAGGAAAGTGGATTCCTTTGAAAGTTATAAATAAGTTGTGGATACAATAAAAAGGGGAGGTCCGGAGTCTGAGCGAAAGAGTAGAGTTTTTATTTCTTTGTTTTAATTTCTCTTTTGTAATATTGGAGTAATTTCTCCGCTAGGGTGGAGGAAGAAACTATTTTTGATGGGTAATATTTAATATTTAATTTCTTTGATATATTTACTTCATATTTTTGCTTTTAATTTATTAAAAAATTTATCTTCTTTACATGCTTTGCAAAAATTGTTTTGGGTAGTTTCTACTGATCTTTTATAAGCGAAGGAAAATTAGGCTTTAGAATAACGACGAGAGTCATAAAAAGAGCTTGAAACGTTATATCTTCCAAATCATGAGATTGGGTTCGAAATTGTTTTGAGTAATCAGGAGTAATATGTCAAAGTTTTAATTATTGAGTTTACTAATGTTAATGAAAAAGAGGGGGTCTAACAACACCACCCAATATTTCGATTAGCAATCTGTATGGACAAACTCCAATATACTTTTTATGAGAATCAACTAGACAATAAGACTCAATCAATAAAAATATATATCAAAGAGTTTATATCTCAATTTCTCGGTTTTATTTTTACTCAAGCTAAAATCAATAGCGAGTCTTTATCAAAGAGAGATAACTTGGACGGTACCAAAGACCAATGTCCAAGGATCAATCAATATCAATCAAAAACCAAAGGTTGGATTTCCAATTGCTGATCACTAACGCACAACCTGCATTATTTCAATTGTATGAAATATAATGCGGAAAAGAAATAACACAGACACCAGAAATTTTGTTAACGAGGAAACCGCAAATGCAGAAAAATCCCGGGACCTAGTCCAGATTGAATACACACTGTATTAAGCCGCTGCAGACACTATCCTACTACAAACTAACTTCCGACTGGACTATAGTTGAACCCCTATCAATCTCCCAATGATACAAGGTACAGTTGTACTCCTACGCCTCTGATCCCAGCAGGATACTGCGCACTTGATTCCCTTAACTGATCTCACCCACAACCAAGAGTTGTTGCAACCCAAAATCACAGACTTGATAATAAACAAATATGTCTCACACAGAAAAGTCTATCAAGGTGAACAGGAACCAATTGATAATCCGGACTTATAGTCCCAAAGAACATCCTAGATTAATCAATCACCTCTCTAAAATCCTTCCTGACTACACAAGCGGATTGTCGAGGAATCACAAACAGTGAGACGAAGATGTTTGTGACTTCTTTATCTTTCCTATCATAGAACTCTCATGATATCAATCCAATAAATCGATTTTACTCGTACGACAGAAGATGCAAGATCAGATCACACAACTACGATAAAGTAGTATCGGTCTGGCTTCACAATCCCAATAAGTCTTTAAGTCGTTAACCTGATTTTAGAGAAGAAAATCAAAGGTTAATGGAGATCGACTCTAGCGAGCGCATTATTACCACACAGACATGTGGGGATTAGGTTTGCTCAATGCTAGATGTCTCCTTTATATAACCTTCAAATCAGGGTTCTGCCTTAGTTACAAAGCAATCCTTATTCACCGTTAGATGAAAACCTGATTTAGATTCAAGCTAATATTTCTCAACTGTTAGATCAAAAACTTAGCTTGTCATACACACTTGGGTAAACATTTACTGGGTTCGTGAAAACCATGCCCAAACGTGTACGTTCATGTTGGTTCAACATATTAACCCAAAAAGGTCAACCATATGATCATTTCATATTAATCTTGTTCTTATTCACCATAACTAGTTCAATTGACTCAAATGAACTAGTTAAAGAGTTGTTCAATTGCTATGAGATCTTATGTAACTACACAAGACACAATTGAAACAAAGATGATTCGATTGAATCGGCTCATGAACATTATAGCCACGGTTTGCATAAAGTATTTCTTAGTAATTTAATGTTTCATGTTCAGAGCACATCTTTAGATCATAACCTCTTAAGTTCACAAACTAGTTCGTGGACTTAAGTTAATCGGTTGGGTTTTCCAAACTCAATAGAAATTATCGGTTCGAGAACTTCCGCTAGTTCTCGGACTGGGTTCGCGGACTGAGTTTGCGGACTTAACACACAAAAGAGTTTTGGAAACCCCAGCAGAAATTCTCGGTCGAGAACTTCTGAAAGTTCGCGGAATGAGTATGCGGACTGGGTTCGCGGACTTGGCAAGCCAATTCTACAATCCTCCTGATTTCTCTTGATCAAAAAAGTTCGAAAACTTCGGTTCAAGGGATACATGGTTATGTAATCTAAACTCACATTTCAATCATTGAGACATTCTCATAGGATGCTATGTAGCCGTTATTCACAGACCGATTCACGTCAGAGCAATTCTCAAAGTGATTGAAACTTTCATGACTTTCGTCACTAGGTGAAGATAAACCTGATCAAAGCGAAACACTTTACCAACACACGATTTCGAGATAAAAGATAAGCAATAGATGCTCAACTCGAAATGTCAAGTGTGTATGATCTAGTCTATATAGCATACGACTTTTGTCTCATAAGAAGTAGGAGATAGAATAGATAGACTTTTGAGTTATAGATAAGTTCAAGTCTCCACATACCTTTTTGTTGATGAAGTTCCAAGATTCCTTGTATAGATCTTCGTCGTTGTCGTTGAATCGCCATGAAGTCCTTGAGCTTAAAAACTTTTCCTATCCTAGTCCGAGACTTAGCTATGTAGGCTAGAAATCAAGACTCATAGTTTTGATCACTAACATTGACAAACATGCTTGAGATAGCACCACATGCGAGGTTGACCGAGCTATGCTCTAAAAATCTCTCCATTTGTCAATTTTAGTGACAAAACTATTAATACATATGGAATACAAAAAAGATAAACTTTAGTGGCTCCTATTCCATAGTCTAATCTTCAACGTTCCCTGAAATCTTCGTCCTTCCAACTACTCCAATGATCCCAAAGGTTGTAAGTTTAGCATCACCGTTGTTGAAGATCCGTAGCTATAACAATGAGAGAAATCGAGATTCTCAATCATTATTATACAGTGTCATAGTACTATTATGTAATATCAAAGTCCAATTGTATCACGACTTTAACAATAATACTGTGGTGATATGTATCACTCCCCCTTAGTCAATACTCCATCTCGATCATGGAAACCACTCCCCCTTATACAATGATCCGAAAACCATATGTATGTGTAGTGTGAACTACAATATTTCTTCCCTTTTTTGTCAATAAAATTGGCAAAGGTACAAGAACGGTATCATAATGAAATTTCCACAAGAGACATTTCATAGACTAAAATAAAAATACATACCAACTTAATTTAGATGAAATCATAAATCCGAAGTTAAATGCATTCATCAAGGAGTTTTAAGATACAAGATAACCCCTATAAAATTCCACAGCCGCACTCCCCGCAAAGATATTACCATTAAGCACAAGTTCAAAAGAACTCTCCCCCATTTGATGTCATCCCCGAAAGAACAACATGAGCGACCTTAATTTCGAAAGAAAAGAAGGATTTTTATTTGGACACCAAAAACCACGCGAATGATTTTCTATATGCAATTCACAACCAAATTAATCACAAGGAAACCCATGATTAATTCAATTGGAATACGCAACTAAATCAAACACAAAAGTGATCAATTTAATTGAAAAATGCTCAACTAAGTAAACTTACGGAGCTACGACCAAGTTAATCATATGTAGGTGACCAACTTAACCGTTGAAATACTAAACATAAGGAGACATTACGGAATATATGAATACTCGACGACATAAGGAAAATCTTACGGAATATGGACTATATTAACCAATAAAACATGATTGGTATAGCCGTTCATATACTCAACAAAAGAATTTGTGGAATATATGAAAACTCAATTAGATTAATTACAAGAGAACCTATAATTAATCCAATTGAAATACAAATAACTAAACTAATCACCGAAGTAATCAATTTAACTATTTTGTGCTCAACATAAGAGAACTTATGGAACCCTGACTAAGTTCATAAAGTATGACAACCTTAATTGTGCATGTACACAACATAAGGAATACAACTTATGGAGTACAAACTAAATAACCAAACTAGTTGATTAATTTAGTTCCTAATGCTCAACATATAGCGTCTTATGGAACAACCAACAAGCCAATAAGAAGAATCGACTTAGTTGTATCGTGCTCAACATAAGACACATAATGGATCCTTCACAGTAAAACATAATAAAATGGATTAATGAAGATTAATACCGTGGATAACATACAAGGATCTATTCTATTTTCCATCATAACGATATAATCGACTTTATCCTTGTCAAACAAAAGATTTTATCCTATTTTCCATCAAATACATGACTACATAGACATAAATTTTGTAATTGTCAAAAGTCCATTCGTCCTTTCATCAATACGAATACCAACTCATGAACGACTTTACTTTTGACCGCAATATGGGACTTTCAAGTTCACGGACGCAAACAATACATATCCCATAACAAGTTGCAATATAACAAATCATAAAGATTGAATACTGCAAAAATCATCTTCCAAAACAATTTAGAATTTAAACCAATAAATCTAAAACATGAAGATGAAAATATTGGACATAGCTATGCGTAATCGCAATAAGAGCTATTCCAAACTCTAGTTATCCTTCTCAAAAACAAGAATAAATTCTCATAAGAAGTTTCCTAGGCATCAAGACAAACTCGTAATGCACATATAAGATGATTTGTCCTTAGAGGGTAAAATCAATCTTTTTCGCCTGGATTTATACCAATAATAGCTACCAAAGGCGTATAAAAAGATTTTATTAAAAAAGAAGATCATACAAAGTCATTAACGACCATGCACCATAGTTCCCATAAAATGATTGTGAACATTCAAGAATTCCATAATAATGCGTACTACTTCCCATTCTTGAACTCCCTTCTTTGTGATTCACCAACAACATTCCATAATAATGCGTACTACTCCACGAATTCAAGTGCCCAATTCCAAGAGAAGTGGAACAAGTGATGAACCGAAGCAAAACACTCAAAAACAAGAGACAGGAAAAATACCAATCTTAACTCATCCAAATTCAAGGTTTATCATCTCCATTTTGAATAGAATTCAAAGAGAAAGAGAATTCAAAAAGAATGGGGTCATTCCGAGTTCGGACGAAGAAAATACGGCCAAAACAAGTTTACAGAATATAGATGTGTACAGGCAAGTATGCGTACGGGTTCGCAAACGAATTTTCATGACTTTGAGCAGTTTGCAAACTGGGTTTGCGGACTTAAACCCCTGGATTTTGATTTTTAAAGATGTGATGCATACTTGATATGTCTACCTTGAAGTCCAAACATCCCGAACTATTATTTTCAAACCTACACATATTAAAAACCTTAAACACAGATCAAGTTAGGTAGAAATGAACGATAATCAAGGTACATGGATCATTATAAGTACTCAAACAAGTAATGAAAACATAAAACTTTCTCAAGTTTATAGACATACCTTTTTAGAACCCAAAAAGATTTGTGTTTCTGATTTCTTGTTTTCCAACTTATAAAAAACAGTTTCTGCAGATAGTTTTTAGTACTGCGAAGGGAAACTCTTTTGATGAAAAGAGACGTCCTAGATTCTTCATAAAAGAAGACAATACTACTATCTTGATATGAAGTATTAGGAATTGATCAACGAGTCAATTCATGCTTTGAGGTGATACACTCAGATAACTGAGATTTAAACTCCTCTTGTAATTCGTTTAGTTTATCATAACTAATTGGATTACGCAGAGGAGGAGCATTGCTCTCACTGATTAATAAATCAATATCAACCTCTGTTAGAGCATAGCTCGGTGGACCTCGCATGCGTTGCTATATCAAGCATGTTTGTCAATGTTAGTGATCAAAACTATAAAGTCTTGATTTCTAGCCTATTAGCTAAGTCTCTGACTAGGAAAGGAAAAGTGTAGTTGAGCTTAAGGACTTCGTGGTGATTCAACGACAACGACGAATATCTACACCAAGGAACCGTAGAACTTCATCAAGAAAAAGGTATGTGAAGACTTGAACTTATCTATCACTTGAAATTCTATCTATTCTTCTCCTACTTCTTATGAGACAAGAGTCGTATTCTATATAGACTAGATCATATACACTTGATATTTCGAGCTGAGTATTCATTGCTTATCTTTTACTCGAAATCATGTGTTGGTAAAGCGTTTCGCTTTGATCAGGTTTATCTTCACCTAGTAACGAAAGTCATGAAAGTTTCAATCACTTTGGAAATTGCTCTGACGAGAAAGATCTGTTGTTCTTCACGACTGAATATCGCCCTCTGAGAATGTTTCAATGATTGAAATGAGAGTTTAGATTGTACAACCATGTATTCCTTGAACTGAAGGTTTCGAACATTCTTGATCAAGAGAAATCGGCAGGATTGTGGAATTGGCTTGCCAAGTCCGCGAACCCAGTCCGCCGACTCAGTCCGCGAACTGACGAAAGTTCTTGACCGAGAATTTCTGCGGGGATTTCTAAAACTCGTTTGTGTGCTAAGTCCGCGAACTGGCGGAAGTTCTCGACCCGAGAATTTCTGTTGAGTTTGGAAAACTCAACCGATTAGCTTAAGTCCGCGAACTTGTTTGTGAGATTAAGAGTTTAGGATCTAAAGATGTGCTCTGAACATGAAACATTAATTATTAAGGAATGCTTTATGCAAACCGTGGCTATAATGTTCATGAGCCGATTCTAATTGAATCGAATCATCTTTGTTTCAATTGTGTCTTGTGTAGTTGGTGGGCCCGGAGATGTGTATAAAATTAAAGCGAAGAAACGCGGGCCTACAGTAATACCGCAAGTGCACGGTCGTCGGTTGTAGCTCGTGCAAGTACGGGTCGATCCACAGAGACTGGGTGTGTTTTGTAGTTTCTAGCTATTTTGGGTTTCTAAATTGCTATTGGGTTTTGAGTTAAGGTGATAACAATGGGCTATGGGCTTTGGTACCAATGAGTTTTGAGTACCAATGAAGTGAACTGATCCTTTGTACTCAAGTGGTCTGGGCTCAATATTCTTGAAGTGAATTGAGCTTTGGGCTCAGTTGGATGGGCCTCAGGTTAAGCTAGGCTTTTGGTTTACACCTGAACTTGGCCTTTCCTTGGAAATGAGATGAACTGAGCTTGGTAATGAACTTGGGCTTTGGTTGACTCAACAGTGGACTGGGCCTTTGGCCTTACAATGAGCTGGTCCTTTGCAAAACAGAATGCAATTAAGAGACAATGGCCAAGGCAGGGCAGTAAGCTAACAAGCCAAGACAATGGCTCTAATGAGGCAAAGGAAGCTAGAGAAGACAATGCTATTTACAATGCAATGCTATTTACAGTGAAATGAAAACAGAAAAGAAAAAGCAGCCCAGTTGCAGCAGCAGCAAGGAAAAGAAAGCAGCGGCAGCAGCAGTACTGCACAGCAGGGGAAAGAAAGCAGTGCACAGCAGCAGCACAAGCAATGCACAGCAGCAGCACAACAATGAGTAGTTGAAGTAGCAGGAGCAAATGGAAAACAAAATGAAGGACAAGTGAAAGTAAAACAGTGGCAGAAGGAATGAGGAAAAGTGACAGTGCAATGAAACTAAACAAGAACAATGGAAGTAAACCAAGGCCTAAGCCAAGGGCAGGGAGATGGTGAATGGTGAAGGTGAAATGGTGAAGGTGAGCCTAGGCATACTACTAGAGTGGGAAGATAACTAGTTTGCTCACAGTCACTAGTGATCACTAGTTTCTCCCCACTGCTCAATCAATCCAATGCTTCAAAGCTAAACTTCTACCACTAACAGTGAACAAAACATGATTAAACACAAAACTAAACCTAAACAGTTGACACTAAAAGTGATTTAAACAAGCTTAAATACATTACACCACTAAAATTAACCTAACAATGATTCATACTAAAGCACTAACAGGGATTCACAGTTAAACATTGAAATTGCACTAAACATGATCAATCAAAAATTAAATTGAAATTAAAAACAAACAGAAATTGAAATTGAACTTTAACAGAACTTCACAGTCCTGGACACTGGCTAGTCCAGCATGATCTTTACATCACACCCACAGTTCCCTTTTATATCCAATACCATATTTAGGGTTTATAGAAAAATACCCAAATTCAAACAGTGAAATTAGGTATATGATTTACCTAATATTTGACAGTACAAATTGAACCCATAACTCATTCATTGCTTCTCCTAACAGAAATTAGGGTTTTCTATAAAAATCCCAAAAATTGAGAAATTAGGGTTTCGTAAAATCTTACTTTGATGGCGCAATTTCTTCAATCAATCGCTGACCCATCCTTCCTCTGACTTCACTGCTCCTTCCCATGCCTTTTCTAGCTTCGATTGATAACATGCAATCATTCTCATCAATTCCACACGTCACTGAAATCGTGTGATGTTGATGAAGTTGATTGAAAGTTACCATGTGCGGTAGGTGGTGGTGATGATAAAGAAGGTGGTGTGGTTGTGGCAGAGGTATGGTGGCGGAATGGGTGTTGCAGTTGCAGCTCTGCAACTGTCGGGGGGGAGAAGAAGAAAGAAAGAGGAGAAGAGATTAGGTGCTGTTTGGTTTAGGGTATAGGGTTCGAGTATTAGTATGTTAGGCGGGTGTATCAAGATGGGTGTACCGCGATCTGAAGCCGCTGGATATGGAGATGGTAGGTGGATCGGACGGATAAGGAAGAAGCAGCTTGTAGCGACCGTATGATGTAAAATACAACGAAGTCTACGGTGCGAGATTAGGTTAGGTGTTGTAGTGTTGATCGGAATCATCGGGATTTGATGCACAGGCCTAGAAGCGATCGTTGGATTCAACTACAATCTAATCTGAAGGCTTGGAATTTAGGCGCTGTGGTGTTTGGCAGAGACTTCAGATTTTGATGCTCTATGAATGAGAGACCGTAGGATGATGAGTTGGATCCAATCTGACGGCTGAGAATGGAGGCGGTTTTGGTTATAGAAAATGGGTTTGGGTAAGGGTTTTGGGCCTTGGGTATGCCAAGCCCATATCTTCTTTAAGAGCAATTCTTCCTTCTTGAGCCCATTTCTAGTCTTTTGGGCTTATGCGCACCATTCTTTGCGGCTTCCTTGCGTAATTTCTTCCGGCTTTTCACTACTCTTCAACTCTTTTCCACTCCGCAAGTTATCCAGACTTTATTTATTACCTAAAAATGCAAAATTAAGTAAGAAAAATATTTATTCTTGAAAACAATGAAAATACAGAATATGGGATAAAATGTAGAATTAATGCGCAAAAGATGAGTTAAATGCCAACAAAAAGGGATAAATATATACAATATTTGGCACTCATCAAATACCCCCAAACCTGAATTTTACTTGTCCTCAAGTAAAACAAAACTAAGGAAATCCTAACTATACCACTGTCGCTGGTCTCTCGAATGCATTTAGCGTATGCACTAAGCCTTTTAAACCACTAAGTGTCCCTAGTGGACGAGTTGAAGTCTCGTGAAGGTTTGCTTAGAACGTACCTACAAAGTTCTAGGTCAAAATATAAGCTCAGATTCCATCAAATGTGACATGTGCAACAGTTTAAGCTCACAGCAAAATGGAGATGTCAATCTAGCTATCAAAGGCACAATCCTAGCACTGATAACAAAAAAAGACATGTGATAAGAGTGTAAAGTGTATCTACACATGTGTAAAGAAAGATCGGAGTTATGACTACTAATCACCAAGAGATAGTTTCTCAGGCTAAGAACCAAGGTCGAAATCTAGCTAGCTGTCCGGACTTTACGAGAATTGTGAATGAGTTGGAGGTATTTCACAATTACTCGCGTTGTACATCAATGGCATACACCCTTCCTTGCTTATTACAATGAAACAACAAAATGACTCTTTACATGACTCTTATTTACATTGACTATTCTCTTTTATTTTTGGAAAGAGATGATGGAATTGATAAATACTTGATTGATTTTTTTTTTTTTTTTTTTTTTTTTTTTTTTTTTTTTTTTGGAGAAACATTTTGATACATATACAAAAGGAAACAAAAGATTACATGACACTTTGCAAGAGGTAGCCCTTTTTGATGCACCCAGTTAAATTCGATGGTTGTCTTTCTTAATGTAACCTCCACCTTCTATCCCAACCAACCAAAGAACAAGCTAGTCAAGTTTCGTTCAGTATTCTAAAGTGATTGGCAATCGTAACTTCCTATCAAACACCTTGAAGATCGAGGCCATACATGTATTGGTAGATCGTGCGCGTGCAAATTTCTTATCACTATGTGAATTGTGCTAGAATCAGGGTGCCTAAATATCTAGACTAAGACTCCTAATAATTACATATTTGCACAAGAGTCAACATTTCAAGGTAAATGAGCTCCATTTTTATGTTTTTTTAATTTTTTAATTTTTTTGAATTTTTCAAAAGAAGAAGGAGTTCGTTTTCAATTATAGCATATTATCATGGTATCTACTCTATACCCCCAAACCTAAACTAAACATTGTCCTCAATGTTTCAAAATATGGAAAGAATTAGAATGCAACATATGGAAAGGGACATGTTGAGTAGAGTAAAAGGAGAGAGAATACCCGATTTCGGCGAAAGCAGAATTAAAACTCCGTTATCCAAGGCAAAAAAAAATCCAACATATTTCAGCCGAGATCATATTGGATTAGCAAAATATATACAAAATGAACGAAAGGGGTTTTAAGAAATTTTATCTACTGGATTATATACAAAAAATTCACCATACACTAACAATCTAAAGAGTTGAGGATCAACCCAAAAGACAAAGTGTAGAGGTTTCAACAGCTTCACACAATAATAATATGATAGGCATGCAAGTGAAGATGTGAAACAAAATGAGCTACCCCCAAACCTGGATTTTACAGAAGATATAGTTTTGAAAACAAAATCGCGCAGTTTTGGGGGTTCATCATGCACAAGGTCTAGCTCGAATGAACTTGCTAGGGACGGGCAAACATGCTAATTCCAACTGTGGTTCCTCAAGATATTATACTTAAGCAAAATAGTCCAAAGGACTTGGGAAGCACACAGTTCCAATCCTAGATTAGGAATTTTCAGAAAAATCGGTTTGACAATATGGGTACAAACCAAATCTAGGTTGGGTGGAAGGCCATCAGATTGTGACTTAGGTAGAAGAATAGGCATATCATTATCAATCAAATCAAAATCTCCTAACTCATCTACACATGTCACATCATGCTCACAATCATCAATCAAATTGGCAAGATCACAATCAGAATCATCAACATCATCAACAGATTTATTCTCGTGTATCGGCACATCAGGGGAAACATCACATGGAATACTAGAAGAAATATCATGCATTAAGGCCGGGGCAGAGAAGCCTAATGTATTTGAACCCAAAGGTTCCATAACATTTTCAGTATAGACATGTTCTTCTAACATAACATCATAGTCATCATCATCATCATGATAGGGATTTTGCAATCTAGGATAATTTTCAATCCTAAGGTCGGAGCTATTACAAGAATAAAACTCTAATTCATGGGGGTGACTCATATCATGTGGTGTTGTTCCTGTTTCCCTAACGGATTCCCATTGATGGGTTTTCTCTGCAATCTCGGCTAAAAAATTCCATGCATCATCCACAGATTTATCAATAAACTCACCATTACACGTAGACTCAACCATGGTTCGAGATTTAAAGTCTAGTCCCTCATAGAGGATGACGACAAGTCTCCACTTCTCAAATCCATGGTGCGGACATTCGCTCAACAAATCATTAAAACGTTCAAAATAGTGAAAAACAGTTTCCTCATCCAATTGGACAAAACAATTGATACTTTGACGAATAGTGATGGTCCTATGATGTGGAAAGAATTTTTTGAAAAATAGATCTGTGAGTTGGTCCCAAGTGTTGATTGATTGTGGTCTCAAACCGTAAAACCATGTTTTGGCCCTTTCCTTTAAAGAATATGTAAACAAACACAATTTCAGAGAGTCTTCGGACATATGATCAGGTTGCATAGTCCGACAAATTTGTTCAAACTCTCTTACATGAGTATAGGGGTTCTCAGAATCGAACCCTCGAAATATAGGAAGTATTTGTATCATGCTTGCATTTATTTTAAAAGGGTTATTGGTTTGAGGTAATACAATACATGATTATGGAACTTTTATTGACGGATACATGTATTCATGGAGAGCACGAGGTTGGCCCATTTTGAAAAGACACCAAGCCCGCTATTTGGTTTTAATGGGTTTTCAAAAATTTGGTTTTTTATGGGAAAATTTTGGTTTTGATGGGATATATTTGAAAAAGAAAATTTGGTTTAAAAATGGGAGCAAAGTAGAAATTTGGTTTTAAAATTGGGAGCAAAAGAAAATTTTGGTTTTTTTAAAATTTTGGGAGCAAGTTTGGTTTTAATGGGATAAAGAGGAAAAAATTTGGTTGTAAAAATGGGAGCAAGTAAAATTTGGTTTTTGAATGGGAGAAAAGTATTATTATTATTTTATTTATTTTTTAAAAAAAAAAAGAAAATAAAATTTGGTTTTTGAATGGGAGCAAGCCCACTGTTGGTTTTGTGTTTGCTTTGGCTCCGCTTGGTTGAAAACTTTTGGTGGAACTGAGTCCAAAATCTCGGCCTAGAATTTGGGTACTCGGCCCACTAACGAGTTCAACAAGCGTGATCGGTTACAAGCTCAGCTGGGTTTAAAAACCCAGAATACAAAATAAAAGTCCAAATTAAACAAGCTCACAAAAATTAAATACAAAAGCCCACAAATTAAACAAACAAGCCCACAAAAATTAATTACAAATACAACAGAAAATAAGAAAAGCCCAAAAATTGGCTTTAATATTACAAGCCCACAATTAAAAATGGAAGCCCACAATTCGGGTTCTCTTAAATGGGTTACCTTTTAAGCACAGCCCAGCTGCTCTGATATTGTTGCAAAAACCCAGTTGGGCTTTGGTTCTTTTCCTTGGTGGCGTCCCAGCAAAGGAAAAATAGGTTCAGAACAGCAGGTCCAACAGCAAATGAAGTGAAGCAGATGCAGATGCAAATGCTATGCAGTGAAATGCAAAAATAGCTAATAAAACAACAAGAAAAACACAGCACCAATCCCCGGCAGCGGCGCCAAAAACTTGGGCCCGAGATGTGTATAAAATTAAAGCGAAGAAACGCGGGCCTACAGTAATACCGCAAGTGCATGGTCGTCGGTTGTAGCTCGTGCAAGTACGGGTCGATCCACAGAGACTGGGTGTGTTTTGTAGTTTCTAGCTATTTTGGGTTTCTAAATTGTTGTTGGGCTTTTGAGTTAAGGTGATAACAATGGGCTATGGGCTTTGGTACCAATGGGTTTTGAGTACCAATGAAGTGAACTGATCCTTTGTACTCAAGTGGTCTGGGCTCAATATTCTTGAAGTGAACTGAGCTTTGGGCTCAGTTGGATAGGCCTCAGGTTAAGCTAGGCTTTTGGTTTACACCTGAACTTGGCCTTTCCTTGGAAATGAGATGAACTGAGCTTGGTAATGAACTTGGGCTTTGGTTGACTCAACAGTGGACTGGGCCTTTGGCCTTACAATGAGCAGGTCCTTTGCAAAACAGAATGCAATTAAGAGACAATGGCCAAGGCAGGGCAGTAAGCTAACAAGCCAAGACAATGGCTCTAATGAGGCAAAGGAAGCTAGAGAAGACAATGCTATTTACAGTGAAATGAAAACAGAAAAGAAAAAGCAGCCCAGTTGCAGCAGCAGCAGCAAGGAAAAGAAAGCAGCAGCAACAGCAGTACTGCACAGCAGGGGAAAGAAAGTAGTGCACAGCAGCAGCACAAGCAATGCACAGTAGCAGCACAACAATGAGTAGTTGAAGTAGCAGGAGCAAATGGCAAACAAAATGAAGGACAAGTGAAAGTAAAACAGTGGCAGTGAAGGAATGAGGAAAAGTGATAGTGCAATGAAACTAAACAAGAACAATGGAAGTAAACCAAGGCCTAAGCCAAGGGCAGGGGAGATGGTGAAGGTGAAATGGTGAAGGTGAGCCTAGGCATACTACTAGAGTGGGAAGAGAACTAGTTTGCTCACAGTCACTAGTGAGCACTAGTTTCTCCCCACTGCTCAATCAATCCAATGCTTCAAAGCTAAACTTCTACCACTAACAGTGAACAAAACATGATTAAACACAAAACTAAACCTAAACAGTTGACACTAAAAGTGATTTAAACAAGCTTAAATACATTACACCACTAAAATTAACCTAACAATGATTCATACTAAAGCACTAACAGGGATTCACAGTTAAACATTGAAATTGCACTAAACATGATCAATCAAAAATTAAATTGAAATTAAAAACAAACAGAAATTGAAATTGAACTTTAACAGAACTTCACAGTCCTGGACACTGGCTAGTCCAGCATGAGCTTTACATCACACCCACGGTTCCCTTTTATATCCAATACCCAATTTAGGGTTTATAGAAAAATACCCAAATTCGAACAGTGAAATTAGGTATATGATTTACCTAATATTTGACAGTACAAATTGAACCCATAACTCATTCATTGCTTCTCCTAACAGAAATTAGGGTTTTCTATAAAAATCCCAAAAATTGAGAAATTAGGGTTTCGTAAAATCTTACTTTGATGGCGCAATTTCTTCAATCAATCGCTGACCCATCCTTCCTCTGACTTCACTGCTCCTTCCCATGCCTTTTCTAGCTTCGATTGATAACATGCAATCATTCTCATCAATTCCACACATCACTGAAATCGTGTGATGTTGATGAAGTTGATTGAAAGTTACCATGTGCGGTAGGTGGTGGTGATGATAAAGAAGGTGGTGTGGTTGTGGCAGAGGTATGGTGGCGGAATGGGTGTTGCAGTTGCAGCTCTGCAACTGTCGGGTGGAGGAGAAGAAGAAAGAAAGAGGAGAAGAGATTAGGTGTTGTTTGGTTTAGGGTATAGGGTTCGAGTATTAGTGTGTTAGGCGGGTGTATCAAGATGGGTGTACCGCGATCTGAAGCCGCTGGATATGGAGATGGTAGGTGGATCGGACGGATAAGGAAGAAGCAGCTTGTAGCGACCGTAGGATGTAAAATACAACGAAGTCTACGGTGCGAGATTAGGTTAGGTGTTGTAGTGTTGATCGGAATCATCGGGATTTGATGCACAGGCCTAGAAGCGATCGTTGGATTCAACTACAATCTAATCTGAAGGCTTGGAATTTAGGCGCTGTGGTGTTTGGCAGAAACTTCAGATTTTGATGCTCTATGAATGAGAGACCGTAGGATGATGAGTTGGATCCAATCTGACGGCTGAGAATGGAGGCGGTTTTGGTTATAGAAAATGGGTTTGGGTAAGGGTTTTGGGCCTTGGGTATGCCAAGCCCATATCTTCTTTAAGAGCAATTCTTCCTTCTTGAGCCCATTTCTAGTCTTTTGGGCTTATGCGCACCATTCTTTGCGGCTTCCTTGCGTAATTTCTTCCGGCTTTTAACTACTCTTCAACTCTTTTCCGCTCCGCAAGTTATCCAGACTTTATTTATTACCTAAAAATGCAAAATTAAGTAAGAAAAATATTTATTCTTGAAAACAATGAAAATACAGAATATGGGATAAAATGTAGAATTAATGCGCAAAAGATGAGTTAAATGCCAACAAAAAGGGATAAATATATACAATATTTGGCACTCATCAGTAGTATCAAATATGAGGAGATACGGGTTGTTGGTGCAAAAATTCGTTGTAACCGTGTCTTTTTTTGAGGGCTTTACATCTTGTTGCTAAGGTATCTGCTCGATCTTGCGACAGGTGAGAGGAATGAAGTGGCTATACTTCTTGCTTTTGGTAGATCTCATAGAAATTGAACAACTCTTAACTAGTTCATTTGAGTCAAATTAAACTAGTTATGGTGAAGAAGAACATGATTAATATGAGATGCTCATATGGTTGACCTTTTGGGTTATCATGTTGAACCAACGTACGTGTACTCGTTTGGGCATGGTTTTCACGAACCCATTAAACGTGTATCCAAGTGTATGTGACAAGCCATGTCTTTCTATCTAACGGTTTAGAGATATTGGCTTGAATCTAAATCAGGTTTTCATCGAACGCTGAATAAGGATTGCTTTGTACCTAAGGAAAAACCCTGATTTGAAGGCTATATAAAGGAGACGTCTAGCAATGAGCAAACCTAATCCCCACACGTATGTGTGCTACTAGTGCTCTCGCTAGAGTCGATCTCCATTAACTCTTGAGTTTTTTCTCTAAACTCGAGTTAACGAATTAAAGACTTTATTGGGATTGTGAAGCCAGACCGATACTACTTTTATCGTAGTTGTGTGATCTGATCTTTCATCTTCTATCATACGATTACAATAGATTGATTGGCTTGAGATCGTGAGAGTTCTTCGATGGGCATGATAAAGAAGTCACAAACATCTTCGTGTCACTGTTTGTGATTCTTTGACAATCCGCTTGTGTAGTCAGGAAGGATTGTAGAGAGGTGATTGATTAATCTAGGTTGTTCTCCGGGAATATAAGTCCGGATTGTCAATTGGTTCCTGTTACCTTGATTTTATATCTAAAGAAGGAACAAAACCTAGGGTTTATGTAGTCAATGGCTATGATGCGCCCGTTGTTGCAGCCGGAAACAAAACTGTTCCCAAGAATATTGGTGAATATAATTTTGCCGAGATTCTTATTGTAAAGCAGAATTATGAAGGGTTGAATGCTATCATACATGTCATTGCCCCAAGTCTTCAACACCATTTGTCTAATTGCACTAGGTTTAAAGATGCTTGGGATATCTTAGAAACCGTATTTGAAGGAAACTCCAGTGAAAAGGAAGCTAGGTTTCAAAACCTTAATTCCGATTGAGAAAACCTTCGTATGGCAGATGAAGAAACATTTGATGAGTTTAATCACAAAGTGTCTTATAGGGGTGTAAATATTACCCGAAAAAACTCAGCCTGCCCGTACCCGCCCAAGCCCGCCTGTACCTGAAATTTCCCAAAGCCTGTTATGGCCCGTTGCGGGCTACCCGGCCTGGCCTGGATTAATTTGTTGGGCGGTCTCGGGATTTGCGATTAATTATGCTGCCCGGCCTGATACCCGGCCTGAAAGCCTTCTATGTGCCATTAATCATTTAATATCCTCTTAAAAAGACTTAAAAGTTACAGTTTTATAATTGTCAATTTTGTGTCAAGAAAAATAAAATATATAATTGTTTTTACTTATAATTAACCTTTTCAAAACATTAATGGTAATATATTTTCTTATTAGAAAGTTTATTGTACTCTAATTAATTATTTATTATATGCTAAAATTAAAAATTTGTCAGTGTAATTTAAATATAAAATAATACTATCACTTACGATATGTGATGTTGGAAAGGAAAGGATATTGTATTTAATACCGTTCATTTGAAAATTTAAACTTAAAAAAAAATTTCAAAATAGTGGCTTGTCCGGCCCGATCTGGCCTGCCCGTATAAAAGCGGGCTTTGGGCGGTCTTTGGGTAGCAAATTATCTACTTGTACCCGGCCTGTCCGGCTTGAATTTATTTACGGGCTCACAAATATTAAGCCTGACCTGCCCGGCCTGTCTTAGTTTTTGGGTCGGGCGGCCCGGCCTGCCCGAATTTACACCCCTAGTGTCTTAAATTGTTAATGCATCTTTTACATTGGGTAAGACTATTCCTGAAAAGGACATTGTGATGAAAATTCTCAGATCGCTGCCATCCAGATACGAGTCTAAGAAGCATGCCATCGTTGAGGGGAATAACCTTAATAATCTCTCCAGAAACACCTTGGTTGGGAAGCTGAAGATCTTTGATCATGAGCATACATCCAAAGTCGGTAAGGATGTTTCCTTTAAAGCACAGAAGAGCACTAAATTACTAGCCAAAGATAAAAGTGTTCATGTCTTGGAGGATGATCAGTCTGAGAACGATTTTTCAGATGAAGACCTTGACAAGTCGGTCTCCTTGATCACAAGACAGTTTAGGGATCTTCTGTTGAAGAGAAGTAAACGTTTTTCAAGAGACAGACCTAGGTCATCAGACAAACCTCACGGTCGCGTACCTCCTAAAAACAGGGATGCTGACGAGGCTGATGACGAGGACATGCCTCAGTGCTTTAAGTGTAAGGGGTTTGGCCATTTTGCAAACGTGCCCTAATCGAAAAATACACTGGGAACAAAGGTCTAGCTGTAACACTTGATGAAATGTCTGAAACCTATGATTCCGATGAAGATAGGAAATCAAGTGTAGGGCTTCTTGGTGAAAACATCGATTTTGATACTTGTAGCAATACATATATCAACCTCAATGGGTTCAGGGAAGAAGGAAACCCAATCAAGCTGGAAGATTCGATTGATTTATCCTATGGAAACTCTGATCGTGATGTTTCAGGATCTACTATGTGTTTAGCTGCTGTCGCACCACAGATACTGAATATTATCCAAGATTGACGTTGCTCTTTTGTTCGATGAAGGGTCACGAACTATCAAGATGTTACAAGTACAAGCATCAAATGAGGCACGCCAACAAACTTCAACGAAGAGCAGATCGATTAGCAAGAAGTTGGAACTTGCTCAGAAGACCGCCAAGGTATGTAGGATCTTATCTTCTTCAAAGAAGTTGGTTTCCAGGGATAAATTGACCATTTGAAAAGAAAGTATGGTCAAATCTTTTGATAGACAAAGCCTGAAGATTCCTCTCTTGAGGAAAGTGGTGGACAAATTGTTGTTCACCACAACAAATTAATTGTGTTGTTGTGCAAATCTTGTCTCATGTGCCTGATCAAAAGAGACAAGATCGCAAACGTGCAGGCTTGTGGAAAATGGTGTTTCTTTAGGGTTGTTGTTTTTGTCTATCAAACAAAATAAAGGGTTATTATCGACAATTCTACTCTTTATAGGGTTTAGAGTTGAACGACCACGAACCTGTTTATAGGTTTCGAACCCTACATTCCTTTTTCCTTCTTGATATCCTTTTTATCTCTAGACCTGATGAGATTGTGAATTCCATCCACAAAAATCAGTTGGTTATAACTGTTCTCAAAGCATGTCTATGGAGATAAGTGATGTCAACATGATTGTTAAGCCATCAATCAAGGAAAAAGAAATCTCCTGTAACTCCGTCCCGAAAAAAAAAAAGGAGGAATACAAGAAAGCCAAAGGCAGTGTCTTCTAACTCTCAGAAGTTTTCGATGTTCTTGATGAGTTGAAGGAAGTAAGAAAGGATATTCGTGAAATAAAGGCTTTTGTGTAAGTCCTTAGAAATTCAGAGAGCCCTGGTACGACATAGTCAGCCAAGACAGTTCGTTGATATAAACTCCTATCTTCGTGAACGTATGTTCCAATGGTTGTTGACAACAAGGAGTTTGGGAATGATGCTGAATTTCTCAAAGGCATTGTCGCCTAGATGTCTTCTTTTTGGATTAGTTGGAAGAATAACTAGTGCTTTGAATAGAGATGATTGTGACTACACATAGCTATTTTTGTTTTATCTCTTATGTTATTTTTTAGGTTTATTAGTTTAAATTCTAAAAATATTTGGAGGATGATGATTATTGCAGTATTTTCTTGGTTTGTTATATTGCAATATTTTTATGGGATATGTATGTTTGCGTCCGTGAACTTGAAGGTCCCATATTGCGGTCAAAAGTAAAGTCGTTCATGAATTATATTCGTATTGATGAAAGGACGAATACTTTTGACATATACAAAAGTTATGCCTATGAAATCATGTTATTGATGGAAAATAGGATTCAATCTTTTGTTTGACAAGGATAAAGTCTATTATGTTGTTATCCATATAATGATGCAAAGATAGAATAGATCCTTGTATGTTATCTATGGTATTGATCTTCATTGATCCATTCTATTATGTTTTACCCTGAAGGCTCCATTGTGTGTCTTATGTTGATCACCTCACAATTAAGTCGATTAACCTTGGATTTATTGGTTGTTACGTAAGATGTTACATGTTGAGCACTATGAACTAAAATAATCATCCTTGGTTATTTAGTTTTGTACTCCCTAAGTTTTACCTTCTTATGTTGAGTACATGTGCGGTTAAGAGGATCATGTTCCATGATAATCTTAGTCGGGGTTCCATAATCTCTTATGTTGAGCCAAAAATAATTAAATTGATTACCTCGGTGATTAGTTTGGTTATTTGTTTGTTTTCCGATTAGATTAATTATAGGTTCTCTTGTAGTTAATCTAATTGAGTTTTCGTATATTCCACAAGTTCTTGTGTTGAGTATATGAACGGCTACACTATCATGTTTTAGTGGTTAACTTAAACGGTTAAGTTAGTCACATCCACATGATTAACTTAGTCGTAGCCTGTTGCTCCGTGAGTTTACTTATGTTGAGCACTTTCAATTAAATTGATCACTTTTGTGGTATTGATTTAATTGCGTAATTCAATTAGAATATTCATGAGTTTACTTGTGAGTATTTTGGTTGAGTTTTGGATATAAGAAATCATTCTTGGTCTTTGGTATCCAAATCAAAATCCTTCATTTCCTTCGAAATTAAGGTCGCTCTTGTTGTTCCTTTGGGAATGACATCAAATGTGGGAGAGTTATTTTGAACTTGTGCTTAATGGTAATATCTTGAGGGGAGTGCGGTTGTGGAATTTTGTAGGGGTTATCTTGCGTCTTAAAACTCCTTGATGAATGCTATTAGCTTCAGCTATAAGATTTCATCTAAATTAAGATGATATTTTTTCTTTCTTTTGATCATGAAATATCTCTTGTGGAAATTTCATTATGAACCCGTTCTTGTACCTTTGCCAATTTTATTAACAAAAAGGGGGAGACATATTGTAGGTCACACTACAAATACATTTGGTTTTCGGATCATTGTGTAAGGGGGAGTGGTTTCCATGATCGATATGGAGTATTGATTAAGGGGGAGCAATACATATCACCATAGTATTATTGTAAAAGTCGTGATGCAATTGGACTTTGAAGTTCATAATAATACTATGACATTGTATAATAATGATCGAGAATCTCGATTTCTCTCATTGTTATAGCTATGGATATTCAACAACGGTGATACTAAACTTACAACCTTTGGGATCATTGCAGTACTTGGAAGGACGAAGATTTCAGGGAACGTTGAAGATTAGATTATGGAATAGGAGCCACTAAAGTTTATCTTTTTTGTATTACATATGTATTAATAGTTTTGTCACTAAAATTGACAAAGGGGGAGATTGTTAGAGCATAACTCGGTCAACCTCGCATGTGGTGCTATCTCAAGCATGTTTGTCAATGTTAGTGATCAAAACTATGAGTCTTGATTTCTAGCCTACATAGCTAAGTCTCGGACTAGGATAGGAAAAGTGTAGTTAAGCTCAAGGACTTCATGGCGATTCAACGACAACGACGAAGATCTATACAAGGAACCGTGGAACTTCATCAACAAAAAGGTATGTGGAGACTTGAACTTATCTATCACTCGAAAGTCTATCTATCCTTCTCCTACTTCTTATGAGGAAAAATTCGTATGCTATATAGACTAGATCGTATGCACTTGATATTTCAAGCTGAGTATTCATTGTTTGTCTTTTACTCGAAATCATGTGTTGGTAAAGCGTTTCGCTTTGATCAGGTTTATCTTCACCTAGTAACGAAACTCATGAAAGTTTCAATCACTTTGATAATTGCTCTGACGAGAAAGGTTTGTTGTTCTTCACGACTGAATATCGCCCTCTGAGAATGTTTCAATGATTGAAATGAGAGTTTAGATTATATAACCATGTATTCCTTAAACCGAAGTTTTCGAACTTTGTTGATCAAGAGAAATTGGTAGGATTGTGGAATTGGCTTGCCAAGTCTGCGAACCCAGTCCGCGAACTGACGGAAGTTCTCGACCGAGAATTTCTGCGGGGATTTCTAAAACTCGTTTGTGTGCTAAGTCCGCGAACTGGCGGAAGTTCTCGACCCGAGAATTTCTGTTGAGTTTGGAAAACTCAACCGATTAGCTTAAGTCCGCGAACTTGTTTGTGAGATTAAGAGTTTAGGATCTAAAGATGTGCTCTGAACATGAAACATTAATTATTAAGGAATGCTTTATGCAAACCGTGGCTATAATGTTCATGAGCCGATTCTAATTGAATCGAATCATCTTTGTTTCAATTGTGTCTTGTGTAGTTGGTGGGCCCGGAGATGTGTATAAAATTAAAGCGAAGAAACGCGGGCCTACAGTAATACCGCAAGTGCACGGTCGTCGGTTGTAGCTCGTGCAAGTACGGGTCGATCCACAGAGACTGGGTGTGTTTTGTAGTTTCTAGCTATTTTGGGTTTCTAAATTGCTATTGGGTTTTGAGTTAAGGTGATAACAATGGGCTATGGGCTTTGGTACCAATGAGTTTTGAGTACCAATGAAGTGAACTGATCCTTTGTACTCAAGTGGTCTGGGCTCAATATTCTTGAAGTGAATTGAGCTTTGGGCTCAGTTGGATGGGCCTCAGGTTAAGCTAGGCTTTTGGTTTACACCTGAACTTGGCCTTTCCTTGGAAATGAGATGAACTGAGCTTGGTAATGAACTTGGGCTTTGGTTGACTCAACAGTGGACTGGGCCTTTGGCCTTACAATGAGCTGGTCCTTTGCAAAACAGAATGCAATTAAGAGACAATGGCCAAGGCAGGGCAGTAAGCTAACAAGCCAAGACAATGGCTCTAATGAGGCAAAGGAAGCTAGAGAAGACAATGCTATTTACAATGCAATGCTATTTACAGTGAAATGAAAACAGAAAAGAAAAAGCAGCCCAGTTGCAGCAGCAGCAGCAAGGAAAAGAAAGCAGCAGCGGCAGCAGCAGTACTGCACAGCAGGGGAAAGAAAGCAGTGCACAGCAGCAGCACAAGCAATGCACAGCAGCAGCACAACAATGAGTAGTTGAAGTAGCAGGAGCAAATGGAAAACAAAATGAAGGACAAGTGAAAGTAAAACAGTGGCAGTGAAGGAATGAGGAAAAGTGACAGTGCAATGAAACTAAACAAGAACAATGGAAGTAAACCAAGGCCTAAGCCAAGGGCAGGGGAGATGGTGAAGGTGAAATGGTGAAGGTGAGCCTAGGCATACTACTAGAGTGGGAAGAGAACTAGTTTGCTCACAGTCACTAGTGATCACTAGTTTCTCCCCACTGCTCAATCAATCCAATGCTTCAAAGCTAAACTTCTACCACTAACAGTGAACAAAACATGATTAAACACAAAACTAAACCTAAACAGTTGACACTAAAAGTGATTTAAACAAGCTTAAATACATTACACCACTAAAATTAACCTAACAATGATTCATACTAAAGCACTAACAGGGATTCACAGTTAAACATTGAAATTGCACTAAACATGATCAATCAAAAATTAAATTGAAATTAAAAACAAACAGAAATTGAAATTGAACTTTAACAGAACTTCACAGTCCTGGACACTGGCTAGTCCAGCATGATCTTTACATCACACCCACAGTTCCCTTTTATATCCAATACCCAATTTAGGGTTCATAGAAAAATACCCAAATTCAAACAGTGAAATTAGGTATATGATTTACCTAGTTCATTTGAGTCAAATTGAACTAGTTATGGTGAAGAAGAACATGATTAATATGAGATGCTCATATGGTTGACCTTTTGGGTTATCATGTTGAACCAACATACATGTACTCGTTTGGGCATGGTTTTCACGAACCCAGTAAACGTGTATCCAATCATATGTGACAAGCTATGTCTTTCGATCTAACGGTTGAGAGATATTGGCTTGAATCTAAATCAGGTTTTCATCTAACGGTGAATAAGGATTGCTTTGTACCTAAGTAAAAACCCTGATTTGAAGGATATATAAAGGAGACGTCTAGTAATGAGCAAACCTAATCCCCACACGTATGTGTTCTACTAGTGCTCTCACTAGAGTCAATCTCCATTAACTCTTGATTTTCTTCTCTAAACTCGAGTTAACGACTTAAAGACTTCATTGGGATTGTGAAGCCAGATCGATACTACTTTATCGTAGTTGTGTGATCTGATATTGCATCTTCTATCGTACGAGTACAATCGATTGATTGGCTTGATATCGTGAGAGTTCTCCGATAGGCAAGATAAAGAAGTCACAAACATCTTCGTCTCATTTGTGATTCCTCGACAATCCGCTTGTGTAGTCAGGAAGGATTGTAGAGAGGTGATTGATTAAACTAGTTTGTTCGTCGGGAATATAATTCCGGATTGTCAATTGGTTCCTGTTACCTTGATTTTATATCTAAATACGGAACAAAACCTAGGGTATATCTGTGAGAGACAGATTTATCCTTTCGATAGGCTTTTCTGTGTGAGACAGATTCGTTTATTATCAAGTCTGTGATTTCGGGTTGTAGCAACGTTTGTTGTGGGTGAGATCATCAAAGGGAATCAAGTACGCAGTGTCTTGATGGGATCAGAGGCGTAGGAGTACAAATGTACCTTGTATCCGTGGGAGATTGGTAGGGGTTCAACTATAGATCAGTCTGAAGTTAGCTTGGAGTAGGCTAGTGTATGTAGCGGCTTAATACAGTGTATATTCAATCTGGACTAGGTCCCGTGGTTTTTCTGCATTTGCAGTTTCCTCGTTAACAAAACTTCTGGTGTCTGTCTCATTTCTTTTCCGCATTATATTTCATATAATAGAAATAATACAGGTTGTGCATTCGTGATCATCAACTTCTCTAATCCAACTTTTGGTTGTTGATTGTAGTTGATTGATCCTTGGACATTGGTCTTTGGTACCGTCCAAGTTATATCTCTTTGATAAAGACTCGCTATTGATTTTAGCTTGAGTAGAAATCAAATCGAGAGATAGAGATATAAACTCTTTGATATATCTTTTTATTGATTGAGTCTGACTGTCTAGTTGATTCTCATAAAAAGTATATTGGAGTTTGTCCATACAGATTGCTAAGCGAAATATTGGGTGGTGTTGTTAGACCCCCGCTTTTTCAATCTCAACATGAATATTATTCAACATAATTTGATTTATCCTGTCAAGAGATTCTTGATCTTTCTGGATGTATAACTCAACATCAAGAGATAAGCTCTCAAGCTTCTTTTCAAAAAAAGCCCTGAAAACACTTCAAGGGATTTTAAACCTGGTGGAGGTTTAGATAGAATTTCTTCTACATTTTATTAAATCAGTCATGGAAGAGAATTATGAAATCCCTGGTTCTGGTGGTGCATTTATTGAGATAGCACTACTGTCCATAGAGTCAGATCGCTGCAAACACAGATTTGTAAGGTCTTGAACGTGTTCGCCTGCTCTGATACCAATTGAAAAAGCGGGGGTCTAACAACACCACCCAAGATTTTGATTAGCAATCTTTATGGACAAACTCCAATATACTTTTTATGAGAATCAACTAGACAGTCAGACTCAATCAATAAAAAGATATATCAAAGAGTTTATATCTCAATCTCTCGATTTGATTTTTACTCAAGATAAAATCAATAGTGAGTCTTTATCAAAGAGAGATAACTTGGACGATACCAAAGACCAATGTCCAAGGATAAATCAATACCAATCAACAACCAAAGGTTGGATTTCCAATTGACGATCACGAACGCACAACTGTATTATTTCAACTATATAAAATATAATGCGGAAAAAAAATAACAGAGACACCAGAAATTTTGTTAACGAGGAAACCGCAAATGCAGAAAAACCCCGGGACCTAGTCCAGATTAAATACACACTGTATTAAGCCTCTACATACACTAGACTACTACAAACTAACTTCGGACTGGACTATAGTTGAACCCCTATCAATCTCCCACTGATACAAGGTAAAGTTGTACTCCTACGCCTCTGATCTCAGCAGGATGCTGCGCACTTGATTCCCTTACCTGATCTCACCCACAACCAAGAGTTGTTGCAACCCAAAATCACAGACTTGATAATAAACAGATCTGTCTCACACAGAAAAGTCTATCAAAGGATAAAATTGTCTCCCACAGATAAACCCTAGGTTTTGTTCCATTTTAAGATATAAAATCAAGGTGAACATGAACCAATTGATAATCCAGACTTATATTCCCAAAAAACGGCCTAGATTAATCAATCACGTATCTACAATCCTTCCTGACTACACAAGCGGATTGTCGAGGAATCACAAACAGTGAGACGAAGATGTTTGTGACTTCTTTATCTTGCCTATCGGAGAACTCTCACCATCTCAAGCCAATCAATCGATTGTACTCGTACGATAGAAGATGCAAGATCAGATCACACAACTATGATAAAGTAGTATCGGTATGGCTTCACAATCCCAATGAAGTCTTTAAGTCGTTAACCTGATTTTAGAGAAGAAAATCAAAGGTTAATGGAGATCGACTCTAGCGAGTGCACTAGTAGAACACAGACGTGTGGGGATTAGGTTTGCTCATTGCTAGACGTCTCCTTTATATAGCCTTCAAATCAGGGTTTTTCCTTAGGTACAAAGCAATCCTTATTCACCGTTAGATGAAAACCTGATTTAGATTCAAGCCAATATCTCTCAGCCGTTAGATCGAAAGACATAGCTTGTCACATACACTTGGATACACGTTTACTAGGTTCGTGAAAACCATGCCCAAACGTGTACGTTCATGTTGGTTCAACATAGTAACCCAAAAAGGTCAACCATATGAGAATTTCATATTAACCTTGTTCTTCTTCACCATAACTAGTTCAATTGACTCAAATGAACTAGTTACAGAGTTATTCAATTTCTTATGAGATCTTATGTAACTACACAAGACACAATTGAAACAAAGATGATTCGATTCGATTGAATCGTCTCATGAACATTATAGCCACGGTTTTCATAAATTATTCCTTAGTAATTTAATGTTTTATGTTCAGAGCACATCTTTAGATCATAACCTCTTAAGTTCACAAACAAGTTCACAGACTTAAGTTAATCGGTTGAGTTTTCCGAACTCAGCAGAAATTCTCGGTTCGAGAACTTCCGCCAGTTCGCGGACTTAGCACACAAACGAGTTTTGGAAATCCCAGCAGAAATTATCGGTCGAGAACTTACGACAGTTCACGGAATTGGCAAGCCAATTCCACAATCCTCCTGATTTCTCTTGATCAACAAAGTTCGAAAACTTCGGTTCAAGGAATACATGGTTATGTAATCTAAACTCACATTTCAATCATTGAGACATTCTCAGAGGATGCTATGTAGCCGTTATTCACATACTGATTCACGTCAGAGCAATTCTCAAAGTGATTGAAACTTTCGTGATTTTCTTCACTAGGTGAAGATAAACCTGATCAAAGAGAAACGCTTTACCAACACACGATTTCGAGATAAAAGATAAGCAATGAATGCTCAGCTCGAAATGTCAAGTGTGTATGATTTAGTCTACATAGCATACGACTTTTGTCTCATAAGAAGTAGGAGATAGAATAGATAGACTTTTGAGTGATAGATAAGTTCAAGTCTCCACTTTTTGTTGATGAAGTTCCACGGTTCCTTGTATAGATCTTCGTTGTTGTCGTTGAATCTCCATGAAGTCCTTGAGCTTAACTACACTTTTCCTATCCTAGTCCGAGACTTATCTATGTAGGTTAGAAATCAAGACTCATAGTTTTGATCACTAACATTAACAAACATGCTTGAGATAACAACGCATGCGAGGTTGACCGAGCTATGCTCTAACATTTAGAAGTAGTGGAATCTAAAACCCTATAATCTTCTCTCCTTGGTAACCAAAAATAAAAGTTTATTATTTTCTCTTTTATTTATCTTGAACCAAACCTCTAAAAAGTCCGAGTATCAAATCCCTTTCTTACCACACTTTAAAACTACATCAGTTTTTGGCTCCACTGCCGGGGACTTGCCTTTAGGTTAGGTTTTAGATTTATTTTTGTAAATATTTTAGTAGTTTAGAATTTATTTTATTTTTTTTGATTTTACGTTGGGTATCTTTTTAGCTTTTGTGTGCAAGTTTAATTTGATATTTATTGGAGAATAAAGGATAACCAAAAAGGTAAGTAAAGATATTACTTTTTTTTTCTTTTTTTTGTAAATATTGATATTTGGTAGATTTTTATTTTATTTTCTTTGTACATACTTAGTTTAGGATTATTTTTATTTTATGTAAATAATTTATTTTATTTTATATAAAAACAAAACACACGTGCACACACCAATTGCGTCGTCAGACACCAAATTTTAGGAAAACTCGTGGTTTAGTACGGTGAACCCTCTGGGCATTATCATCTGAAACACCACAAGCCTTAGCCTTGTACCGTTGACCATTCTTTGACTATAGGTATATTTTTCTAAAGGTAACCTCAGCCTACCCAATTTAATCGACCTTGCATTTGCACGTGCACCAAAAAAAGAAAATGTCTAGTTGGTATTATAAAGACCAATATAATGATTATCAGACAGAATTTCAAAATGGAAACTGCTATTTTGACCATAGTGTGCATAGTGGTTGGGAGCACCAACCTTTTTAAGGTTATGGTTCATACCATAGTGAGCCCAATTACTATTCACGCGCGCACAGGTCATACGAGCAAGAAAATAAGGAATATTAAAGTACTAGTTCCTCGTCTTTAGACGACTTAATTAAACAGTTGAAAACTAGTCCTTATTATGTTCCTTCTAGTCCAATTCTTTCTCTAGAAGAGTGATCCATTTTTAGGTATAGGACCATTAGAATACCCTAATCCTAGGTACAAAACCCGACAGAATTACTCTCCAAGTAATTCTAGAAGTAGAGTTCTATTCCTAGAAGGTTACAAAAATAGAGAGAATTACCTAATATGTGTATTACTAGATTTAGCTGAGTCTTGAACCTATAAATAGGTACCTTGAGTACTTGTAGAACACACGACAGAAAACTAGAGAAGTTACAACAGAAAACTAGAAGAATTCTAGCGCAAAGCAAACAGAGAGGAAGAAGCAATACCTAGGGCAGAAAACAAACCTAAAAGGTAAACATTGTAAGTTCTTATATTAAGCAATAAAATCAATTCTATTTCAATCTTCTTGTGTTGTTATCCTTGTGTTAGCTATTTATATATCTATATCATATTGGGGGTCTGAAAACTGATCAGTGGTATCAGAGCTAGAAGGTAGTTAAGCAATATTTCCAGCGATGAACGAAAGGGATTCAATCCAAGGGTAACGAGGTATTACCATTAGATCCTGATATAGATAGAAGAAAAAGAACATCAGTTTCGTCATCCTCAAATCTACAAGGCAAGACCATGGAAAAATTAGAGGAAGATATGAAAATTATGAAGAAAGATCTGGTAGAGATGAAATCAATGAAGGATGACCTGGATGCTTTAACAGAGATGGTAAAAGGATTACAGCCCAAACAATACAGATCAATAGATGATTCTGATTCGTCAGGAGAACTAGGGTTTGTTGATCACTCGCCATTCAAAGTGGAGGCAAGAATCGAAATTACTGCATACAACAGAGATTTGAGTCCTGAGAAGTTGGATGGCTTGCTCAAATCCTTAGAGGTTTATTTCAGCACTAAGGGATTCAACGAAGAGCAAAGGGTCAGTTTCGCAAGGCTTAGACTTGATGGTCATGCACTGATTTGGTGGGAGGCATACACATCAGGTCTGGATGCTCCAGTGACAACTTGGAATCAGTTTACAATGGCTATCCAAAATCAGTTCTATCCTATCGGTTATAAATAATTTTTACGCGAACGATGGCAGTACTTGTGACAAGTGAAAGGACAAAACGTGCAAGAATACACTACTGATTTTCGCAAGCAAGCAATCGCGTTGGGTATGAATATGAGAGATCCTGAAACCCTTGAAAAGTATAAAGGAGGATTACCTTTTTCTATACGTACATAATTAGCATTATTTCCGGTAACCGATATCGATGATGCCTGGAAGAAAGCTATGTACATCGAGATGAAAAATCAACCCTATGGAGCAAAGCAATCAAGAAAAGAATGAGAGATTGTGAACACCGCTCATAAAGAGGGGAGGACATATCATGTTATGTCAAACAAAACCAACCAATACTGTGCAAACTGCAAAACTGATCGACACTCAAAGGAAGGATGTTGGAAATTGCATCCGGAGTTGAAACCAGCATTGTGGAAAGACAGTAAGCAAACTGCCACAACCATCTACAATAAAGAAGAAAACAAAGAAGAGGAAGATGAGGTAATCGACGGTTCACCTCAACCTGATCACAAATTCTGATGATTACAAGAAAAGGGGTCGCAACTGCCACAACAGAAAAAGCCAGTGGTCCAGAACCGGACACACCAGAATCTGTTAAAGAAGAGCTATTTTGGGTTTATGCTCAAGTCGACAAGACACGGGTCCGTACTTTACTTGATATAGGATCACAACAAAACTTGATATCTGTACAACTTGTGAAGAAACTGAATTTGAAGACAACACCATACTCTAAGCCATACCCATTAGGATGGTTAAAGAAGGATACCGGAATGCAAGTGGCGGCTCAATGTACCTTCAAATTCTCCATTAACGGGAAATATATGGATCAAGTAACATGCGATGTTGTCCCATTAGATGTGTCTCACATTGTTTTAGGTAGTCCATACCTATGGGACAGAGATGCAACGTACTTACGAAGAGAAAATATTTGGAAGCTGGTAAAAGATGGAAAAAGATTTCATATTCTGACTTCTAAAGAAAAGAAGAAACTACAACTTCTGGCTGCGCAACATTTAGTAAACACTAATCATAAGTTTGGTCTACTCAACACTAATCAGAAGTTTAGTCTACTCATGGTTCGACAAGCTATCGAAGAACCTGGTGAATTGGTTTGTGTAAACTCTTGTGAGTGCACTAAAACCGAAAAGAACGATCTGCAACAGTTGTTAGAAGGGTTTGAAGACACCCTGCAACAACCGCAGAAGGTACCACCAAAACAGCGTGTGGAACCAGAAATCAAGCTACTTGAAGAGCAAAATGAGTCTCCATCACTACAAGTTGCGCAAGATTTAGATCTAAGGGAAGTAACAAAAGAAAATCTGATTCTTAGCAAGAAGACACAGATGACTGGAGTTGAAAAACAAGAATTATTCCAAGAACGTCGGAATGGGAAGAGTTTAAAGCCTGCAAAGTGGTACTCAAGAGTGCAACTGCAAGTTAAACTTCCCCGCATCTTAACTGAATGCTTTTAAGGGACCAAAAGCCTCCAAATGGGGGAGGTCTGATCCATTTTTAGGTATAGTCCCATTAGAATACCCTAAACCTAGGTCCAAAACCCCACAGAATTACTCTCCAAGTTATTCTAGAAAGTAAAGTTCTATTCCTAGAAGGTTACAAAAATAGAGAGAATTACCTAATATGTGTATTACTAGATTTAGCTGAGTCTTGAAGCTATAAATAGGTACCTTGAGTACTTGTAGAACACACGACAGAAAACTAGAGAAGTTACAGCAGAAAACTAGAAGAATTCTAGCGCAAAGCAAACAGAGAGGAAGAAGCAATACCTAGGGAAGAAAACAAACCTGAAAGGTAAACATTGTAAGTTCTTCTATTAAGCAATAAAATCAATTCTATTGCAATCTTCTTGTGTTGTTATCCTCGTGTTAGCTATTTCTATATCTATACCATATTGGGGGTCTGAAAAATGATCAAAGAGTCTCTCAAATTGATGGTTATACCTTCTGGTCCTATTCTTCCTCTAGAAAAGTCTCTCAAGCTGATGGCTGAGAATACAAATAGGTTTGTGTTAGAGACGAGAATTGCTCGGAATAATCTTGATTACCAATTTAGCCTTAAAAATGAGAATAGTTATTCACATGATCGAGATGACGAGGTTAAAATTGAAAACACTACATGTTTAGGTTCAACCATCTTCATATTATGATGATGAGGATAGTGTCGATGAAGAGTTTCAAATATGTAGTCATAATAATGAGGAAATTGTTACACCAATTGATCCTTATGATGATAATGTTGTTTCTAGTTCAAATCCTAATAATATTAATGATTATTCACCTATTCAAAAGGATGAGGATTTTTCTAGGGATACAATTGTTTTAGACGGTGTACATTATTGTGATTATGAAGCTGGTGATGGTTTAGAGGAAAGAGTTTTTCCTGAGACTAGTATTTTAGAGTCCAGCGATTCAGAAACAATAGTCTCTGCTAAGGATTATAAAAATTTAGAACCACATGATTACAACCTAGAAGAAATAAAAGGCCATTTTCCTAAATCTGATAATTTTGAAATTAAGGAAACTATGACTAGTTTATCCAAGGATATTGATGACTCTAGGTTTGGGGATATCAGTCTCCCCGTGGTTTACCCTTGACTCTTGTAAATGTCCCTAACTTGGGGATTGACGTATGTGCCTCTACCATATTAAAAGACTATCTTCATGCACGTTTTCCTGAACCTAAATACGTCCAAAAAGAAACTCTATTGATAGAAACCCATCCTCTGGTTGATGTGGTTAATCCGGCTCATGATACCATAATTGATTTTGTTCTCCCACCAAATATTTATTTACCAAATGTGGGAGTATTTCAATTTGAAATGTGTAATTATATAATTTTTAGAATTAAACCTAATTATTTTAGGGGATTAGAATTGTCGACACATTTACTTAAGAATGACCACCATTATAGTCAACTATGCAAGTCAGATATAATTGACTTTGATGATCCACAATTATTCAGGTTATTGTTATGTGCTTCTAAGTTTTTATTTGAGATTTTGCAGACTCTACAACCTGATCCCGCGGATCCTGTCTATGAGAAAACTCAGCCAATGATTTTTTTTTTATTTAGACCCTTTTATAAAACCTGAACCCGAACCACAACTAGATATAGTTGTTTTAAATAGAAAACATGATAAGGGTGCATTTGGTTGGTTCACTTTCTTGGTATGCTGCAGTTTTATTCTTTTTGTGGTAGCTCTATTTGGTTTTGATGACCCACATATGTTCCGACTACTACTTTATGATTTTATGTGGTGACTAATAACTCTACAAAGTCTGGCTGAAGACAATAAACTTAGCGTTGTAGGGAGGCAACCCATACATGGTGATATTAAGGTCCCTATGGAGGACCCTCCTCTTGTTGTACATTAGTTTTGTTTTTACTTTTATTTTTGTCTTATTCCCCATGGAAGGATTGTTACGCTTCATCTATGTACTATCTTTTTACTTCTCTCTTTAATGGTTCCTGTAGTTACTTATATTTTTGGTACTGCAATTTCATTTTGAAACATTGAGGACAATGTTAGATTTAAGTTTGGGGGTGAGAGAAAAACTTTTAGTTATTTTTTAATGAAATAAAAAAAAAAAAAATTAAACTCCAGAGCCTAGAAATTTGTGTCAATTTAGGATAACACTATCCAGTCTAAGTGGATGGAAACATCTTGGTTGTAGGATTTAAGGAACCCATAACAGAGTCTACTCATAAAAAGACAGAGTTCAGGTGTTAGAATGGAATCATCACACTACGTTTTATTTTTATTTTATTTTATTTGGAAAAATTATATGTTTCTCTAAGTGATTTGGTGGGGCACAAAACATCGAATTGTTACCACTGTTGGGATAAAATAGAGTGATTGATTTACTAAAATAATAAAGAGACCAGACCAATCAGATCAAGCAGAATAAAAAAAATTAAAAAAATTAAAAATAAAATTAACACTTGAATAGCAATATGTGTGTGTTTTCCCTGTCTCCATCGCCTAAACAAGCGTGGAACGCAGGATCCATGGGAACTATCACGTAATCTACTGATAAGAAGCATGCACTTGGATCCAAAAGATCAAATCATGCAGTTAAAACAAAAAAAAATGAAAAGTTTACTGTTAAATAAAATCGACCGCAGGTTCCCTTGTATATGCCAGTTGAGTTTATCTAGAATTAAGAATATCCACCGTTGGTTCCCTTGTATATGCCAAGCAGTGTTGATATTAGTCCAGACCAGTATCTCAATCCATTAGGATTCATAGGTTCATCTCGGCAGAGTCCTTCAGACAGATATGGGAAACACCGTTGATCTTAGAAAACATCGTTTTGAACTATCTGTCTCTATAATCCATCTTCTTAATCTATTCATTTGTGTGATTTCGATTATTGATATCGATAGTACAATAATCTGAGTATAACTCTGTCACTATATATATGAATACGATTCCATCAGGGTACTTTCTCTTGTTTTCAATGACAGTACACCAACCAAGGAGATTCTTCAGTGTCATTCCTGAATTCGGTACAGATAGCTAGGGTTTGGAGCAAAGGTTTTGTGGGTACACCTCTGGTAAACCCTCCCGAGACTATAACTCGGACACTAGGGCCACCTAGGGGTTTAAAGTCTTGTTGCACATGCTAAGTGCAATCGCGATGCCTGCGACAGTGAGTTAGGATTTCATTTTCTAGATTAGATTTGCTCGGGACTAGCAAACAATAAGTTTGGGGGTATTTGATAGACGCATTTATGTGTCTACTGTGTCTCAATTTTCTATATTGTTAGTGCTCATTTTTGTACTTATTTTACTACTTTGTGTGTTTGTAGGTGTTTTTGGAAAATAAAGCTCAATGGACTAAAATGTGGAATTTCGCTCGTAAAATGGAGGAATTGAAGAGATTTACAATTTAATGAGCTAGGCCCAAAAAGAAGAAGATTGAGAATCATTTCATTTTTCAAATTATTTGGATATGGGAGTGTGAAAAGTGTGGAGCCCATTATGTCGATATCATTTAAAAAATATATGGAGATATTTTATTTTAAGAGTAGTGTTGTCTCTCGCAGCTGCGCGGGACGGCTCAATAAGCAAGCATCTTATTAAGCGTTGGATTATCTTAACGACCGTTAGATTACCATTGACTAAGTTTTTACAGGATAACACAACTGGCAAATTTCTTTTAATTAAAAGTAGGTCCTTTTAAGAAAAGCCGAGTTCAACTTCAACTCTACCAACGTTGCTGTTGAGCTTCTTAGTATGCATAATCTCTAACCCTCCTTTTTGGATTTGGTCAAATTTCTTTTGAATCTATTAATATAATATTTATTATTATTATCATGTTAATTGAATTCCTAATTGGAATTTAAAATCTTTTCCATCTTTACATTTTCTATGATGAAATTAATTAATGAAAAGAGAAGAATTAAAAAAAATAACGGAAAAAAGAAGAAGAATAATGATTATGAGAATCCATATGAAAAGAGAAATAGAATATCAATGAATGAAAAAGATATTTAGTACCTTGCAGTTTTAGGAAGATTGTAATAGAGAATTTTCCAATCCAATCTGAATTCATGCATGACCTAATTAGTTTTCGCTGCTTTAGGTGCTCTATCTGTATAGAAAACTGGAGTTTTCTTCGTACAACAAGACACCCTTTTGAATATCAAAAGGAAAAAAAAAAGACACCCTTTCCCTCTGTGAATATCCTTATCTTTTCCTATTGCTTCCGGTAACTAGCTACTGTTGCTTTGTTTGTTATCATCCCCATGGATATCTTCTATCTCTGAAAATCAAATAAGATTATCTAAAACCAAATCAAATCCATCAAATAAAATATGCCATCACTTTAATTAGTTCCTCACGGTTACTAATGTTTTCTTTAGTCACAGCTCCGCTAGTTCCTTAGATAGTTGGAGTTTCGGTCAGACTACCGGAATCCATGGAGTTGAAAAAGTGAATGAAAGTTTAATAGATACACAGAAACATAATCGATTAATAAAGAAAAAGGACTAGTATGCAATGAAAAAAAACTAAAAAGCACCTACTTCTAACAAAAATACGCCAGCTGTGTTATCCTGAAAAGGCTTAACCATAATTAATCCAACGGTTAGTAAAATGATCCAACGTTTAATACACTGCTTGCTTATTAATCAGTCCCGCGCACTACTCTTATTTAAATGAAGAAAATAAAAATGTTAAGTAAGAAATCTACATGGAGTAATTGATGGGAATTAAATATATAAGAGTATGGAAATAATATTATTTTTTATGGTTGAAGTTAATAAAGAATAAATAATTCACAAATAAGGAAAATTGTAAATGCACGAGAATTATATTATTTGAAACGTGGCACATTCTTATTGGAGGATTGTTCGTTGTCTTGACATATGACGTATTCTCATTTGGCGATGATGTGGTAGTGGTGAATAGAAAGGAAAGTGGATTCCTTTGAAAGTTATAAATAAGTTGTGGATACAATAAAAAGGGGAGGTCCGGAGTCTGAGCGAAAGAGTAGAGTTTTTATTTCTTTGTTTTAATTTCTCTTTTGTAATATGGAGTAATTTCTCCGCTAGGGTGGAGGAAGAAACTATTTTTGATGGGTAATATTTAATATTTAATTTCTTTGATATATTTACTTCATATTTTTGCTTTTAATTTATTAAAAAATTTATCTTCTTTACATGCTTTGCAAAAATTGTTTGGGTAGTTTCTACTGATCTTTTATAAGCGAAGGAAAATTAGGCTTTAGAATAACGACGAGAGTCATAAAAAGAGCTTGAAACGTTATATCTTCCAAATCATGAGATTGGGTTCGAAATTGTTTTGAGTAATCAGGAGTAATATGTCAAAGTTTTAATTATTGAGTTTACTAATGTTAATGAAAAAGAGGGGTCTAACAACACCACCCAATATTTCGATTAGCAATCTGTATGGACAAACTCCAATATACTTTTTATGAGAATCAACTAGACAATAAGACTCAATCAATAAAAATATATATCAAAGAGTTTATATCTCAATTTCTCGGTTTTATTTTTACTCAAGCTAAAATCAATAGCGAGTCTTTATCAAAGAGAGATAACTTGGACGGTACCAAAGACCAATGTCCAAGGATCAATCAATATCAATCAAAAACCAAAGGTTGGATTTCCAATTGCTGATCACTAACGCACAACCTGCATTATTTCAATTGTATGAAATATAATGCGGAAAAGAAATAACACAGACACCAGAAATTTTGTTAACGAGGAAACCGCAAATGCAGAAAAATCCCGGGACCTAGTCCAGATTGAATACACACTGTATTAAGCCGCTGCAGACACTATCCTACTACAAACTAACTTCCGACTGGACTATAGTTGAACCCCTATCAATCTCCCAATGATACAAGGTACAGTTGTACTCCTACGCCTCTGATCCCAGCAGATACTGCGCACTTGATTCCCTTAACTGATCTCACCCACAACCAAGAGTTGTTGCAACCCAAAATCACAGACTTGATAATAAACAAATATGTCTCACACAGAAAAGTCTATCAAGGTGAACAGGAACCAATTGATAATCCGGACTTATAGTCCCAAAGAACATCCTAGATTAATCAATCACCTCTCTAAAATCCTTCCTGACTACACAAGCGGATTGTCGAGGAATCACAAACAGTGAGACGAAGATGTTTGTGACTTCTTTATCTTTCCTATCATAGAACTCTCATGATATCAATCCAATAATCGATTTTACTCGTACGACAGAAGATGCAAGATCAGATCACACAACTACGATAAAGTAGTATCGGTCTGGCTTCACAATCCCAATAAGTCTTTAAGTCGTTAACCTGATTTTAGAGAAGAAAATCAAAGGTTAATGGAGATCGACTCTAGCGAGCGCATTATTACCACACAGACATGTGGGGATTAGGTTTGCTCAATGCTAGATGTCTCCTTTATATAACCTTCAAATCAGGGTTCTGCCTTAGTTACAAAGCAATCCTTATTCACCGTTAGATGAAAACCTGATTTAGATTCAAGCTAATATTTCTCAACTGTTAGATCAAAAACTTAGCTTGTCATACACACTTGGGTAAACATTTACTGGGTTCGTGAAAACCATGCCCAAACGTGTACGTTCATGTTGGTTCAACATATTAACCCAAAAAGGTCAACCATATGATCATTTCATATTAATCTTGTTCTTATTCACCATAACTAGTTCAATTGACTCAAATGAACTAGTTAAAGAGTTGTTCAATTGCTATGAGATCTTATGTAACTACACAAGACACAATTGAAACAAAGATGATTCGATTGAATCGGCTCATGAACATTATAGCCACGGTTTGCATAAAGTATTTCTTAGTAATTTAATGTTTCATGTTCAGAGCACATCTTTAGATCATAACCTCTTAAGTTCACAAACTAGTTCGTGGACTTAAGTTAATCGGTTGGGTTTTCCAAACTCAATAGAAATTATCGGTTCGAGAACTTCCGCTAGTTCTCGGACTGGGTTCGCGGACTGAGTTTGCGGACTTAACACACAAAAGAGTTTTGGAAACCCCAGCAGAAATTCTCGGTCGAGAACTTCTGAAAGTTCGCGGAATGAGTATGCGGACTGGGTTCGCGGACTTGGCAAGCCAATTCTACAATCCTCCTGATTTCTCTTGATCAAAAAGTTCGAAAACTTCGGTTCAAGGGATACATGGTTATGTAATCTAAACTCACATTTCAATCATTGAGACATTCTCATAGGATGCTATGTAGCCGTTATTCACAGACCGATTCACGTCAGAGCAATTCTCAAAGTGATTGAAACTTTCATGACTTTCGTCACTAGGTGAAGATAAACCTGATCAAAGCGAAACACTTTACCAACACACGATTTCGAGATAAAAGATAAGCAATAGATGCTCAACTCGAAATGTCAAGTGTGTATGATCTAGTCTATATAGCATACGACTTTTGTCTCATAAGAAGTAGGAGATAGAATAGATAGACTTTTGAGTTATAGATAAGTTCAAGTCTCCACATACCTTTTTGTTGATGAAGTTCCAAGATTCCTTGTATAGATCTTCGTCGTTGTCGTTGAATCGCCATGAAGTCCTTGAGCTTAACTAAACTTTTCCTATCCTAGTCCGAGACTTAGCTATGTAGGCTAGAAATCAAGACTCATAGTTTTGATCACTAACATTGACAAACATGCTTGAGATAGCACCACATGCGAGGTTGACCGAGCTATGCTCTAAAAATCTCTCCATTTGTCAATTTTAGTGACAAAACTATTAATACATATGGAATACAAAAAAGATAAACTTTAGTGGCTCCTATTCCATAGTCTAATCTTCAACGTTCCCTGAAATCTTCGTCCTTCCAACTACTCCAATGATCCCAAAGGTTGTAAGTTTAGCATCACCGTTGTTGAAGATCCGTAGCTATAACAATGAGAGAAATCGGATTCTCAATCATTATTATACAGTGTCATAGTACTATTATGTAATATCAAAGTCCAATTGTATCACGACTTTAACAATAATACTGTGGTGATATGTATCACTCCCCCTTAGTCAATACTCCATCTCGATCATGGAAACCACTCCCCTTATACAATGATCCGAAAACCATATGTATGTGTAGTGTGAACTACAATATTTCTTCCCTTTTTTGTCAATAAAATTGGCAAAGGTACAAGAACGGTATCATAATGAAATTTCCACAAGAGACATTTCATAGACTAAAATAAAAATACATACCAACTTAATTTAGATGAAATCATAAATCCGAAGTTAAATGCATTCATCAAGGAGTTTTAAGATACAAGATAACCCCTATAAAATTCCACAGCCGCACTCCCCGCAAAGATATTACCATTAAGCACAAGTTCAAAAGAACTCTCCCCCATTTGATGTCATCCCCGAAAGAACAACATGAGCGACCTTAATTTCGAAAGAAAAGAAGGATTTTTATTTGGACACCAAAAACCACGCGAATGATTTTCTATATGCAATTCACAACCAAATTAATCACAAGGAAACCCATGATTAATTCAATTGGAATACGCAACTAAATCAAAACACAAAAGTGATCAATTTAATTGAAAAATGCTCAACATAAGTAAACTTACGGAGCTACGACCAAGTTAATCATATGTAGGTGACCAACTTAACCGTTGAAATACTAAACATAAGGAGACATTACGGAATATATGAATACTCGACATAAGGAAAATCTTACGGAATATGGACTATATTAACCAATAAAACATGATTGGTATAGCCGTTCATATACTCAACAAAAGAATTTGTGGAATATATGAAAACTCAATTAGATTAATTACAAGAGAACCTATAATTAATCCAATTGAAATACAAATAACTAAACTAATCACCGAAGTAATCAATTTAACTATTTTGTGCTCAACATAAGAGAACTTATGGAACCCTGACTAAGTTCATCATAAAGTATGACAACCTTAATTGTGCATGTACACAACATAAGGAATACAACTTATGGAGTACAAACTAAATAACCAAACTAGTTGATTAATTTAGTTCCTAATGCTCAACATATAGCGTCTTATGGAACAACCAACAAGCCAATAAGAAGAATCGACTTAGTTGTATCGTGCTCAACATAAGACACATAATGGATCCTTCACAGTAAAACATAATAAAATGGATTAATGAAGATTAATACCGTGGATAACATACAAGGATCTATTCTATTTTCCATCATAACGATATAATCGACTTTATCCTTGTCAAACAAAAGATTTTATCCTATTTTCCATCAAATACATGACTACATAGACATAAATTTTGTAATTGTCAAAAGTCCATTCGTCCTTTCATCAATACGAATACCAACTCATGAACGACTTTACTTTTGACCGCAATATGGGACTTTCAAGTTCACGGACGCAAACAATACATATCCCATAACAAGTTGCAATATAACAAATCATAAAGATTGAATACTGCAAAAATCATCTTCCAAAACAATTTAGAATTTAAACCAATAAATCTAAAACATGAAGATGAAAATATTGGACATAGCTATGCGTAATCGCAATAAGAGCTATTCCAAACTCTAGTTATCCTTCTCAAAAACAAGAATAAATTCTCATAAGAAGTTTCCTAGGCATCAAGACAAACTCGTAATGCACATATAAGATGATTTGTCCTTAGAGGGTAAAATCAATCTTTTTCGCCTGGATTTATACCAATAATAGCTACCAAAGGCGTATAAAAAGATTTTATAAAAAAGAAGATCATACAAAGTCATTAACGACCATGCACCATAGTTCCCATAAAATGATTGTGAACATTCAAGAATTCCATAATAATGCGTACTACTTCCCATTCTTGAACTCCCTTCTTTGTGATTCACCAACAACATTCCATAATAATGCGTACTACTCCACGAATTCAAGTGCCCAATTCCAAGAGAAGTGGAACAAGTGATGAACCGAAGCAAAACACTCAAAAACAAGAGACAGGAAAAATACCAATCTTAACTCATCCAAATTCAAGGTTTATCATCTCCATTTTGAATAGAATTCAAAGAGAAAGAGAATTCAAAAAGAATGGGGTCATTCCGAGTTCGGACGAAGAAAATACGGCCAAAACAAGTTTACAGAATATAGATGTGTACAGGCAAGTATGCGTACGGGTTCGCAAACGAATTTTCATGACTTTGAGCAGTTTGCAAACTGGGTTTGCGGACTTAAACCCCTGGATTTTGATTTTTAAAGATGTGATGCATACTTGATATGTCTACCTTGAAGTCCAAACATCCCGAACTATTATTTTCAAACCTACACATATTAAAAACCTTAAACAGATCAAGTTAGGTAGAAATGAACGATAATCAAGGTACATGGATCATTATAAGTACTCAAACAAGTAATGAAAACATAAAACTTTCTCAAGTTTATAGACATACCTTTTTAGAACCCAAAAAGATTTGTGTTTCTGATTTCTTGTTTTCCAACTTATAAAAAACAGTTTCTGCAGATAGTTTTTAGTACTGCGAAGGGAAACTCTTTTGATGAAAAGAGACGTCCTAGATTCTTCATAAAAAGACAATACTACTATCTTGATATGAAGTATTAGGAATTGATCAACGAGTCAATTCATGCTTTGAGGTGATACACTCAGATAACTGAGATTTAAACTCCTCTTGTAATTCGTTTAGTTTATCATAACTAATTGGATTACGCAGAGGAGGAGCATTGCTCTCACTGATTAATAAATCAATATCAACCTCTGTTAGAGCATAGCTCGGTGGACCTCGCATGCGTTGCTATATCAAGCATGTTTGTCAATGTTAGTGATCAAAACTATAAAGTCTTGATTTCTAGCCTATTAGCTAAGTCTCTGACTAGGAAAGGAAAAGTGTAGTTGAGCTTAAGGACTTCGTGGTGATTCAACGACAACGACGAATATCTACACCAAGGAACCGTAGAACTTCATCAAGAAAAAGGTATGTGAAGACTTGAACTTATCTATCACTTGAAATTCTATCTATTCTTCTCCTACTTCTTATGAGACAAGAGTCGTATTCTATATAGACTAGATCATATACACTTGATATTTCGAGCTGAGTATTCATTGCTTATCTTTTACTCGAAATCATGTGTTGGTAAAGCGTTTCGCTTTGATCAGGTTTATCTTCACCTAGTAACGAAAGTCATGAAAGTTTCAATCACTTTGGAAATTGCTCTGACGAGAAAGATCTGTTGTTCTTCACGACTGAATATCGCCCTCTGAGAATGTTTCAATGATTGAAATGAGAGTTTAGATTGTACAACCATGTATTCCTTGAACTGAAGGTTTCGAACATTCTTGATCAAGAGAAATCGGCAGGATTGTGGAATTGGCTTGCCAAGTCCGCGAACCCAGTCCGCCGACTCAGTCCGCGAACTGACGAAAGTTCTTGACCGAGAATTTCTGCGGGGATTTCTAAAACTCGTTTGTGTGCTAAGTCCGCGAACTGGCGGAAGTTCTCGACCCGAGAATTTCTGTTGAGTTTGGAAAACTCAACCGATTAGCTTAAGTCCGCGAACTTGTTTGTGAGATTAAGAGTTTAGGATCTAAAGATGTGCTCTGAACATGAAACATTAATTATTAAGGAATGCTTTATGCAAACCGTGGCTATAATGTTCATGAGCCGATTCTAATTGAATCGAATCATCTTTGTTTCAATTGTGTCTTGTGTAGTTGGTGGGCCCGGAGATGTGTATAAAATTAAAGCGAAGAAACGCGGGCCTACAGTAATACCGCAAGTGCACGGTCGTCGGTTGTAGCTCGTGCAAGTACGGGTCGATCCACAGAGACTGGGTGTGTTTTGTAGTTTCTAGCTATTTTGGGTTTCTAAATTGCTATTGGGTTTTGAGTTAAGGTGATAACAATGGGCTATGGGCTTTGGTACCAATGAGTTTTGAGTACCAATGAAGTGAACTGATCCTTTGTACTCAAGTGGTCTGGGCTCAATATTCTTGAAGTGAATTGAGCTTTGGGCTCAGTTGGATGGGCCTCAGGTTAAGCTAGGCTTTTGGTTTACACCTGAACTTGGCCTTTCCTTGGAAATGAGATGAACTGAGCTTGGTAATGAACTTGGGCTTTGGTTGACTCAACAGTGGACTGGGCTTTGGCCTTACAATGAGCTGGTCCTTTGCAAAACAGAATGCAATTAAGAGACAATGGCCAAGGCAGGGCAGTAAGCTAACAAGCCAAGACAATGGCTCTAATGAGGCAAAGGAAGCTAGAGAAGACAATGCTATTTACAATGCAATGCTATTTACAGTGAAATGAAAACAGAAAAGAAAAAGCAGCCCAGTTGCAGCAGCAGCAGCAAGGAAAAGAAAGCAGCAGCGGCAGCAGCAGTACTGCACAGCAGGGGAAAGAAAGCAGTGCACAGCAGCAGCACAAGCAATGCACAGCAGCAGCACAACAATGAGTAGTTGAAGTAGCAGGAGCAAATGGAAAACAAAATGAAGGACAAGTGAAAGTAAAACAGTGGCAGTGAAGGAATGAGGAAAAGTGACAGTGCAATGAAACTAAACAAGAACAATGGAAGTAAACCAAGGCCTAAGCCAAGGGCAGGGGAGATGGTGAAGGTGAAATGGTGAAGGTGAGCCTAGGCATACTACTAGAGTGGGAAGATAACTAGTTTGCTCACAGTCACTAGTGATCACTAGTTTCTCCCCACTGCTCAATCAATCCAATGCTTCAAAGCTAAACTTCTACCACTAACAGTGAACAAAACATGATTAAACACAAAACTAAACCTAAACAGTTGACACTAAAAGTGATTTAAACAAGCTTAAATACATTACACCACTAAAATTAACCTAACAATGATTCATACTAAAGCACTAACAGGGATTCACAGTTAAACATTGAAATTGCACTAAACATGATCAATCAAAAATTAAATTGAAATTAAAAACAAACAGAAATTGAAATTGAACTTTAACAGAACTTCACAGTCCTGGACACTGGCTAGTCCAGCATGATCTTTACATCACACCCACAGTTCCCTTTTATCCAATACCATATTTAGGGTTTATAGAAAAATACCCAAATTCAAACAGTGAAATTAGGTATATGATTTACCTAATATTTGACAGTACAAATTGAACCCATAACTCATTCATTGCTTCTCCTAACAGAAATTAGGGTTTTCTATAAAAATCCCAAAAATTGAGAAATTAGGGTTTCGTAAAATCTTACTTTGATGGCGCAATTTCTTCAATCAATCGCTGACCCATCCTTCCTCTGACTTCACTGCTCCTTCCCATGCCTTTTCTAGCTTCGATTGATAACATGCAATCATTCTCATCAATTCCACACGTCACTGAAATCGTGTGATGTTGATGAAGTTGATTGAAAGTTACCATGTGCGGTAGGTGGTGGTGATGATAAAGAAGGTGGTGTGGTTGTGGCAGAGGTATGGTGGCGGAATGGGTGTTGCAGTTGCAGCTCTGCAACTGTCGGGTGGAGGAGAAGAAGAAAGAAAGAGGAGAAGAGATTAGGTGCTGTTTGGTTTAGGGTATAGGGTTCGAGTATTAGTATGTTAGGCGGGTGTATCAAGATGGGTGTACCGCGATCTGAAGCCGCTGGATATGGAGATGGTAGGTGGATCGGACGGATAAGGAAGAAGCAGCTTGTAGCGACCGTATGATGTAAAATACAACGAAGTCTACGGTGCGAGATTAGGTTAGGTGTTGTAGTGTTGATCGGAATCATCGGGATTTGATGCACAGGCCTAGAAGCGATCGTTGGATTCAACTACAATCTAATCTGAAGGCTTGGAATTTAGGCGCTGTGGTGTTTGGCAGAGACTTCAGATTTTGATGCTCTATGAATGAGAGACCGTAGGATGAGTTGGATCCAATCTGACGGCTGAGAATGGAGGCGGTTTTGGTTATAGAAAATGGGTTTGGGTAAGGGTTTTGGGCCTTGGGTATGCCAAGCCCATATCTTCTTTAAGAGCAATTCTTCCTTCTTGAGCCCATTTCTAGTCTTTTGGGCTTATGCGCACCATTCTTTGCGGCTTCCTTGCGTAATTTCTTCCGGCTTTTCACTACTCTTCAACTCTTTTCCACTCCGCAAGTTATCCAGACTTTATTTATTACCTAAAAATGCAAAATTAAGTAAGAAAAATATTTATTCTTGAAAACAATGAAAATACAGAATATGGGATAAAATGTAGAATTAATGCGCAAAAGATGAGTTAAATGCCAACAAAAAGGGATAAATATATACAATATTTGGCACTCATCAAATACCCCCAAACCTGAATTTTACTTGTCCTCAAGTAAAACAAAACTAAGGAAATCCTAACTATACCACTGTCGCTGGTCTCTCGAATGCATTTAGCGTATGCACTAAGCCTTTTAAACCACTAAGTGTCCCTAGTGGACGAGTTGAAGTCTCGTGAAGGTTTGCTTAGAACGTACCTACAAAGTTCTAGGTCAAAATATAAGCTCATTCCATCAAATGTGACATGTGCAAACAGTTTAAGCTCACAGCAAAATGGAGATGTCAATCTAGCTATCAAAGGCACAATCCTAGCACTGATAACAAAAAAAGACATGTGATAAGAGTGTAAAGTGTATCTACACATGTGTAAAGAAAGATCGGATGTTATGACTACTAATCACCAAGAGATAGTTTCTCAGGCTAAGAACCAAGGTCGAAATCTAGCTAGCTGTCCGGACTTTACGAGAATTGTGAATGAGTTGGAGGTATTTCACAATTACTCGCGTTGTACATCAATGGCATACACCCTTCCTTGCTTATACAATGAAACAACAAAATGACTCTTTACATGACTCTTATTTACATTGACTATTCTCTTTTTATTTTTGGAAAAGAGATGATGGAATTGATAAATACTTGATTGATTTTTTTTTTTTTTTTTTTTTTTTTTTTTTTTTTTTTGGAAAACATTTTGATACATATACAAAAGGAAACAAAAGATTACATGACACTTTGCAAGAGGTAGCCCTTTTTGATGCACCCAGTTAAATTCGATGGTTGTCTTTCTTAATGTAACCTCCACCTTCTATCCCAACCAACCAAAGAACAAGCTAGTCAAGTTTCGTTCAGTATTCTAAAGTGATTGGCAATCGTAACTTCCTATCAAACACCTTGAAGATCGAGGCCATACATGTATTGGTAGATCGTGCGCGTGCAAATTTCTTATCACTATGTGAATTGTGCTAGAATCAGGGTGCCTAAATATCTAGACTAAGACTCCTAATAATTACATATTTGCACAAGAGTCAACATTTCAAGGTAAATGAGCTCCATTTTTATGTTTTTTTAATTTTTTAATTTTTTTTGAATTTTTCAAAAAAGAAGGAGTTCGTTTTCAATTATAGCATATTATCATGGTATCTACTCTATACCCCCAAACCTAAACTAAACATTGTCCTCAATGTTTCAAAATATGAAAAATTATAATGCAACATATGGAAAGGCATGTTGAGTAGAGAAAAGGAGAGAGAATACCCGATTTCGGCGAAAGCAAATTAAAACTCCGTTATCAAGGCAAAAAAATCCAACATATTTCAGCCGAGATCATATTGGATTAGCAAAATATATACAAAAGAACAAAGGGTTTTAAGAAATTTTATCTACTGGATTATATACAAAAAATTCACCATACACTAACAATCTAAAGAGTTGAGGATCAACCCAAAAGACAAAGTGTAGAGGTTTCAACAGCTTCACACAATAATAATAATAGGCATGCAAGTGAAGATGTGAAACAAAATGAGCTACCCCCAAACCTGGATTTTACAAAGATATAGTTTTGAAAACAAATCGCGCAGTTTTGGGGGTTCATCATGCACAAGGTCTAGCTCAATGAACTTGCTAGGGACGGGCAAACATGCTAATTCCAACTGTGGTTCCTCAAGATATTATACTTAGCAAAATAGTCCAAAAGGACTTGGGAAGCACACAGTTCCAATCCTAGATTAGGAATTTTCAGAAAAATCGGTTTGACAATATGGGTACAAACCAAATCTAGGTTGGGTGGAAGGCCATCAGATTGTGACTTAGGTAGAAGAATAGGCATATCATTATCAATCAAATCAAAATCTCCTAACTCATCTACACATGTCACATCATGCTCACAATCATCAATCAAATTGGCAAGATCACAATCAGAATCATCAACATCATCAACATTTATTCTTCGTATCGGCACATCAGGGGAAACATCACATGGAATACTAGAAGAAATATCATGCATTAAGGTCGGGGCAGAGAAGCCTAATGTATTTGAACCCAAAGGTTCCATAACATTTTCAGTATAGACATGTTCTTCTAACATAACATCATAGTCATCATCATCATCATGATAGGGATTTTGCAATCTAGGATAATTTTCAATCCTAAGGTCGGAGCTATTACAAGAATAAAACTCTAATTCATGGGGGTGACTCATATCATGTGGTGTTGTTCCTGTTTCCCTAACGGATTCCCATTGATGGGTTTTCTCTGCAATCTCGGCTAAAAAATTCCATGCATCATCCACAGATTTATCAATAAACTCACCATTACACATAGACTCAACCATGGTTCGAGATTTAAAGTCTAGTCCCTCATAGAGGATGACGACAAGTCTCCACTTCTCAAATCCATGGTGCGGACATTCGCTCAACAAATCATTAAAACGTTCAAAATAGTGAAAAACAGTTTCCTCATCCAATTGGACAAAACAATTGATACTTTGACGAATAGCGATGGTCCTATGATGTGGAAAGAATTTTTTGAAAAATAGATCTGTGAGTTGGTCCCAAGTGTTGATTGATTGTGGTCTCAAACCGTAAAACCATGTTTTGGCCCTTTCCTTTAAAGAAATGTAAACAAACGCAATTTCAGAGAGTCTTCGGACATATGATCAGGTTGCATAGTCCGACAAATTTGTTCAAACTCTCTTACATGAGTATAGGGGTTCTCAGAATCGAACCCTCGAAATATAGGAAGTATTTGTATCATGCTTGCATTTATTTTAAAAGGGTTATTGGTTTGAGGTAATACAATACATGATTGGAATTTTATTGACGGATACATGTATTCATGGAGAGCACGAGGTTGGCCCATTTGAAAAGACACAAAGCCCGCTATTTGGTTTTAATGGGTTTTCAAAAATTTGGTTTTTTATGGGAAAATTTTGGTTTTGATGGGATATATTTGAAAAAGAAAATTTGGTTTAAAAATGGGAGCAAAGTAGAAATTTGGTTTTAAAATTGGGAGCAAAAAAATTTTGGTTTTTTTTAAAATTTTGGGAGCACGTTTGGTTTTCCTGGGCTCACCGGCCCCTTTGGTTGTCCCCCTGGGCCCGTCCCTTTGGTTTTTGCATGGCGCCCCGTCTTCTTCTTCTTTTCTTTCTTTTTTCCCCCCCCCCGACCCTCCTTGGTTTTGAATGGGAGCCAGCCCACTGTTGGTTTTGTGTTTGCTTTGGCTCCGCTTGGTTGAAAACTTTTGGTGGAACTGAGTCCAAAATCTCGGCCTAGAATTTGGGTACTCGGCCCACTAACGAGTTCAACAAGCGTGATCGGTTACAAGCTCAGCTGGGTTTAAAAACCCAGAATACAAAATAAAAGTCCAAATTAACAAGCTCACAAAAATTAAATACAAAAGCCCACAAATTAAACAACAAGCCCACAAAATTAATTACAAATACAACAGAAAATAAGAAAAGCCCAAAATTGGCTTTAATATTACAAGCCCACAATTAAAAATGGAAGCCCACAATTCGGGTTCTCTTAAATGGGTTACCTTTAAGCACAGCCCAGCTGCTCTGATATTGTTGCAAAAACCCAGTTGGGCTTTGGTTCTTTTCCTTGGTGGCGTCCCAGCAAAGGAAAAATAGGTTCAGAACAGCAGGTCCAACAGCAAATGAAGTGAAGCAGATGCAGATGCAAATGCTATGCAGTGAAATGCAAAAATAGCTAATAAAACAACAAGAAAAACACAGCACCAATCCCCGGCAGCGGCGCCAAAAACTTGGTGGGCCCGGAGATGTGTATAAAATTAAAGCGAAGAAACGCGGGCCTACAGTAATACCGCAAGTGCATGGTCGTCGGTTGTAGCTCGTGCAAGTACGGGTCGATCCACAGAGACTGGGTGTGTTTTGTAGTTTCTAGCTATTTTGGGTTTCTAAATTGTTGTTGGGCTTTTGAGTTAAGGTGATAACAATGGGCTATGGGCTTTGGTACCAATGGGTTTTGAGTACCAATGAAGTGAACTGATCCTTTGTACTCAAGTGGTCTGGGCTCAATATTCTTGAAGTGAACTGAGCTTTGGGCTCAGTTGGATAGGCCTCAGGTTAAGCTAGGCTTTTGGTTTACACCTGAACTTGGCCTTTCCTTGGAAATGAGATGAACTGAGCTTGGTAATGAACTTGGGCTTTGGTTGACTCAACAGTGGACTGGGCCTTTGGCCTTACAATGAGCAGGTCCTTTGCAAAACAGAATGCAATTAAGAGACAATGGCCAAGGCAGGGCAGTAAGCTAACAGCCAAGACAATGGCTCTAATGAGGCAAAGGAAGCTAGAGAAGACAATGCTATTTACAGTGAAATGAAAACAGAAAAGAAAAAGCAGCCCAGTTGCAGCAGCAGCAGCAAGGAAAAGAAAGCAGCAGCAACAGCAGTACTGCACAGCAGGGGAAAGAAAGTAGTGCACAGCAGCAGCACAAGCAATGCACAGTAGCAGCACAACAATGAGTAGTTGAAGTAGCAGGAGCAAATGGCAAACAAAATGAAGGACAAGTGAAAGTAAAACAGTGGCAGTGAAGGAATGAGGAAAAGTGATAGTGCAATGAAACTAAACAAGAACAATGGAAGTAAACCAAGGCCTAAGCCAAGGGCAGGGGAGATGGTGAAGGTGAAATGGTGAAGGTGAGCCTAGGCATACTACTAGAGTGGGAAGAGAACTAGTTTGCTCACAGTCACTAGTGAGCACTAGTTTCTCCCCACTGCTCAATCAATCCAATGCTTCAAAGCTAAACTTCTACCACTAACAGTGAACAAAACATGATTAAACACAAACTAAACCTAAACAGTTGACACTAAAAGTGATTTAAACAAGCTTAAATACATTACAACCACACCACTAAAATTAACCTAACAATGATTCATACTAAAGCACTAACAGGGATTCACAGTTAAACATTGAAATTGCACTAAACATGATCAATCAAAAATTAAATTGAAATTAAAACAAACAGAAATTGAAATTGAACTTTAACAGAACTTCACAGTCCTGGACACTGGCTAGTCCAGCATGAGCTTTACATCACACCCACGGTTCCCTTTTATATCCAATACCCAATTTAGGGTTTATAGAAAAATACCCAAATTCGAACAGTGAAATTAGGTTATGATTTACCTAATATTTGACAGTACAAATTGAACCCATAACTCATTCATTGCTTCTCCTAACAGAAATTAGGGTTTTCTATAAAAATCCCAAAATTGAGAAATTAGGGTTTCGTAAAATCTTACTTTGATGGCGCAATTTCTTCATCAATCGCTGACCCATCCTTCCTCTGACTTCACTGCTCCTTCCCATGCCTTTTCTAGCTTCGATTGATAACATGCAATCATTCTCATCAATTCCACACATCACTGAAATCGTGTGATGTTGATGAAGTTGATTGAAAGTTACCATGTGCGGTAGGTGGTGGTGATGATAAAGAAGGTGGTGTGGTTGTGGCAGAGGTATGGTGGCGGAATGGGTGTTGCAGTTGCAGCTCTGCAACTGTCGGGTGGAGGAGAAGAAGAAAGAAAAGAAGAGATTAGGTGTTGTTTGGTTTAGGGTATAGGGTTCGAGTATTAGTGTGTTGGCGGGTGTATCAAGATGGGTGTACCGCGATCTGAAGCCGCTGGATATGGAGATGGTAGGTGGATCGGACGGATAAGGAAGAAGCAGCTTGTAGCGACCGTAGGATGTAAAATACAACGAAGTCTACGGTGCGAGATTAGGTTAGGTGTTGTAGTGTTGATCGGAATCATCGGGATTTGATGCACAGGCCTAGAAGCGATCGTTGGATTCAACTACAATCTAATCTGAAGGCTTGGAATTTAGGCGCTGTGGTGTTTGGCAGAAACTTCAGATTTTGATGCTCTATGAATGAGACCGTAGGATGATGAGTTGGATCCAATCTGACGGCTGAGAATGGAGGCGGTTTTGGTTATAGAAAATGGGTTTGGGTAAGGGTTTTGGGCCTTGGGTATGCCAAGCCCATATCTTCTTTAAGAGCAATTCTTCCTTCTTGAGCCCATTTCTAGTCTTTTGGGCTTATGCGCACCATTCTTTGCGCTTCCTTGCGTAATTTCTTCCGGCTTTTAACTACTCTTCAACTCTTTTCCGCTCCGCAAGTTATCCAGACTTTATTTATTACCTAAAAATGCAAAATTAAGTAAGAAAATATTTATTCTTGAAAACAATGAAAATACAGAATATGGGATAAAATGTAGAATTAATGCGCAAAAGATGAGTTAAATGCCAACAAAAAGGGATAAATATACAATATTTGGCACTCATCAGTAGTATCAAATATGAGGAGATACGGGTTGTTGGTGCAAAAATTCGTTGTAACCGTGTCTTTTTTTGAGGGCTTTACATCTTGTTGCTAAGGTATCTGCTCGATCTTGCGACAGGTGAGAGGAATGAAGTGGCTATACTTCTTGCTTTTGGTAGATCTCATAGAAATTGAACAACTCTTAACTAGTTCATTTGAGTCAAATTAAACTAGTTATGGTGAAAAGAACATGATTAATTGAGATGCTCATATGGTTGACCTTTTGGGTTATCATGTTGAACCAACGTACGTGTACTCGTTTGGGCATGGTTTTCACGAACCCATTAAACGTGTATCCAAGTGTATGTGACAAGCCATGTCTTTCTATCTAACGGTTTAGAGATATTGGCTTGAATCTAAATCAGGTTTTCATCGAACGCTGAATAAGGATTGCTTTGTACCTAAGGAAAAACCCTGATTTGAAGGCTATATAAAGGAGACGTCTAGCAATGAGCAAACCTAATCCCCACACGTATGTGTGCTACTAGTGCTCTCGCTAGAGTCGATCTCCATTAACTCTTGAGTTTTTTCTCTAAACTCGAGTTAACGAATTAAAGACTTTATTGGGATTGTGAAGCCAGACCGATACTACTTTTATCGTAGTTGTGTGATCTGATCTTTCATCTTCTATCATACGATTACAATAGATTGATTGGCTTGAGATCGTGAGAGTTCTTCGATGGGCATGATAAAGAAGTCACAAACATCTTCGTGTCACTGTTTGTGATTCTTTGACAATCCGCTTGTGTAGTCAGGAAGGATTGTAGAGAGGTGATTGATTAATCTAGGTTGTTCTCCGGGAATATAAGTCCGGATTGTCAATTGGTTCCTGTTACCTTGATTTTATATCTAAAGAAGGAACAAAACCTAGGGTTTATGTAGTCAATGGCTATGATGCGCCCGTTGTTGCAGCCGGAAACAAAACTGTTCCCAAGAATATTGGTGAATATTTTTGCCGAGATTCTTATTGTAAAGCAGAATTATGAAGGGTTGAATGCTATCATACATGTCATTGCCCCAAGTCTTCAACACCATTTGTCTAATTGCACTAGGTTTAAAGATGCTTGGGATATCTTAGAAACCGTATTTGAAGGAAACTCCAGTGAAAAGGAAGCTAGGTTTCAAAACCTTAATTCCGATTGAGAAAACCTTCGTATGGCAGATGAAGAAACATTTGATGAGTTTAATCACAAAGTGTCTTATAGGGGTGTAAATATTACCCGAAAAAACTCAGCCTGCCCGTACCCCCCGCCCAAGCCCGCCTGTACCTGAAATTTCCCAAAGCCTGTTATGGCCCGTTGCGGGCTACCCGGCCTGGCCTGGATTAATTTGTTGGGCGGTCTCGGGATTTGCGATTAATTATGCTGCCCGGCCTGATACCCGGCCTGAAAGCCTTCTATGTGCCATTAATCATTTAATATCCTCTTAAAAAGACTTAAAAGTTACAGTTTTATAATTGTCAATTTTGTGTCAAGAAAAATAAATATATAATTGTTTTTACTTATAATTAACCTTTTCAAAATTAATGGTAATATATTTTCTTATTAGAAAGTTTTTGTACTCTAATTAATTATTTATTATATGCTAAATTAAAAATTTGTCAGTGTAATTTAAATATAAAATAATACTATCACTTACGATATGTGATGTTGGAAAGGAAAGGATATTGTATTTAATACCGTTCATTTGAAAATTTAAACTTAAAAAAAATTTCAAAATAGTGGCTTGTCCGGCCCGATCTGGCCTGCCCGTATAAAAGCGGGCTTTGGGCGGTCTTTGGGTAGCAAATTATCTACTTGTACCCCCTGTCCGGCTTGAATTTATTTACGGGCTCACAAATATTAAGCCTGACCTGCCCGGCCTGTCTTAGTTTTTGGGTCGGGCGGCCCGGCCTGCCCGAATTTACACCCCTAGTGTCTTAAATTGTTAATGCATCTTTTACATTGGGTAAGACTATTCCTGAAAAGGACATTGTGATGAAAATTCTCAGATCGCTGCCATCCAGATACGAGTCTAAGAAGCATGCCATCGTTGAGGGGAATAACCTTAATAATCTCTCCAGAAACACCTTGGTTGGGAAGCTGAAGATCTTTGATCATGAGCATACATCCAAAGTCGGTAAGGATGTTTCCTTTAAAGCACAGAAGAGCACTAAATTACTAGCCAAAGATAAAAGTGTTCATGTCTTGGAGGATGATCAGTCTGAGAACGATTTTTCAGATGAAGACCTTGACAAGTCGGTCTCCTTGATCACAAGACAGTTTAGGGATCTTCTGTTGAAGAGAAGTAAACGTTTTTCAAGAGACAGACCTAGGTCATCAGACAAACCTCACGGTCGCGTACCTCCTAAAAACAGGGATGCTGACGAGGCTGATGACGAGGACATGCCTCAGTGCTTTAAGTGTAAGGGGTCTGGCCATTTTGCAAACTAGTGCCCTAATCGTAAAAAATACACTGGGAACAAAGTTCTAGCTATAACACTTGATGAAATGTCTGAAACCTATGATTCCGATGAAGATAGGAAATCAAGTGTAGGGCTTCTTGGTGAAAACATCGATTTTGATACTTGTAGCAATACATATATCAACCTCAATGGGTTCAGGGAAGAAGGAAACCCAATCAAGCTAGAAGATTCGATTGATTTATCCTATGAAAACTCTGACCATGATGTTTCAGGATCTACTATGTGTTTAGCTGCTGTCGCACCACGGATGACTGATTATTATCCAAGATTGACGTTCTCCTTTTGTTCGATGAAGGGTCACGAACTATAAAGATGTTACAAGTACAATCATCAAATGAGGCACGCCAACAAACTTCAACGAAGAGCAGATCGATTAGCAAGGAAGTTAGAACTTGCTCAGAAGACCGCCAAGGTATGTAGGATCTTATATTCTTCAAAGAAGTTGGTTTCCAGGGATAAAATTTGACCATTTGAGAAGAAAGTATGGTCAAATCATTTTGATAGACATAAGCCTGAAGATTCCTCTCTTGAGGAAAGTGGTGGACAAATTGTTGTTCACCACAACATAAACTAATTGTGTTGTTGTGCAAATCTTGTCTCATGTGCCTGATCAAAAGAGACAAGATCGCAAGCGTGCAGGCTTGTGGAAAAGTGTTGGTGTTTCTTAAGGGTTGTTGTTTTTGTCTATCAAACAAAATAAAGGGTTATTATCGACAATTCTACTCTTTATAGAGTTCAGAGTTGAACGTCCACAAACCTGTTTATAGGTTTCGAACCCTACATTCCTTTTTCCTTCTTGATATCCTTTTTATCTCTAGACCTGATGAGATTGTGAATTCCATCCACAAAAATTAGTTGGTTATAACTGTTCTCAAAGCATGTCTATGGAGATAAGTGATGACAACATGATTGTTAAGCCATCAATCAAGGAAAAAGAAAAATCTCCTGTAACTCCGTCCCGAAAAATAAAAAGGAGGAATATAAGAAAGCCAAAGGCAATGTCTTCTAACTCTCAGAAGTTTTCAGATGCTCTTGATGAGTTGAAGGAAGTAAGAAAGGATATTCGTGAAATAAAGACTTTTATGTCTAAGTCCTTAGAAATTCAGAGAGCCCTAGTACGACATAGTCAGCCAAGACAGTTCGTTGATATAAACTCCTATCTTCGTGAAACGTATGTTCCAATGGTTGTTGACAACAATGAGTTTGGGAATGATGCTGAATTTCTCAAAGGCATTGTCGCCTAGTAAGTCTTATTTTTGGTTTAGATGGAAGAATAACTAGTGATTTGAATAGAGATGATTGTGACTACACATAGATATTATTTGTTTTTATCTTCTTATGTTATTTTTTAGATTTATTAGTGTTAAATTCTAAAAATATTTGGAGGATGATGATTATTGCAGTATTTTCTTGGTTTGTTATATTGCAATATTTTTATGGGATATGTAATGTTTGCGTCCGTGAACTTGAAGGTCCCATATTGCGGTCAAAATAAAGTCGTTCATGAATTTATATTCGTATTGATGAAAGGACGAATGTACTTTTGACATATACAAAAGTTATGCCTATGAAATCATGTTATTGATGGAAAATAGGATTCAATCTTTTGTTTGACAAGGATAAAGTCTATTATGTTGTTATCCATATAATGATGCAAAGATAGAATAGATCCTTGTATGTTATCTATGGTATTGATCTTCATTGATCCATTCTATTATGTTTTACCCTGAAGGCTCCATTGTGTGTCTTATGTTGAGCACCTTACAACTAAGTCGATTAACCTTGGCTTTTGGTTGTTCCGTAAGATGTATATGTTGAGCATTATGAACTAAATTAATCATCCTTGGTTATTTAGTTTTGTACTCCATAAGTTTTCCTTCTTATGTTGAGTACATGTGCGGTTAAGAGGTCATGTTCCATGATAATCTTAGTCGGGGTTCCATAATCTCTTATGTTGAGCCCAAAATAATTAAATTGATTACCTCGGTGATTAGTTTGGTTATTTGTTTGTTTCCGATTAGATTAATTATAGGTTCTCTTGTAATTAATCTAATTGAGTTTTCATATATTCCACAAGTTCTTGTGTTGAGTATATGAACGGCTACACTATCATGTTTTAGTTGGTTAACTTAAACGTTAAGTTAGTCACCTCCACATGATTAACTTAGTCGTAGCCTGTTGCTCCGTGAGTTTACTTATGTTGAGCACTTTCAATTAAATTGATCACTTTTGTGGTTTGATTTAATTGCGTATTCCAATTAGAATATTCATGGGTTTACTTGTGAGTATTTTGGTTGAGTTTTGGATATAAAAATCATTCTGGTTTTGGTGTCCAAATAAAATCCTTCTTTCTTCGAAATTAAGGTCGCTCTTGTTGTTCCTTTGGGAATGACATCAAATGGGGAGAGTTTTTGAACTTGTGCTTAATGGTAATATCTTGCGGGGAGTGCGGTTGGGAATTTTTAGGGGTTATCTTGCGTCTTAAAACTCCTTGATGAATGCTTTAGCTTCGGCTATAAGATTGCATCTAAATTAAGATGATATTTTCTTTCTTTTGGTCATGAAATGTCTCTTGTGGAAATTTCATTATGAACCCGTTCTTGTACCTTTGCCAATTTTATTGACAAAAAGGGGGAGAAATATTGTAGGTCACACTACAAATACATATGGTTTTCGGATCATTGTGTAAGGGGGAGTGGTTTCCATGATCGAGATGGAGTATTGACTAAGGGGGAGTGATACATATCACCATAGTATTATTGTTAAAGTCGTGATGCAATTGGACTTTGATGTTCATAATAATACTATGACATGTATAATAATGATCGAGAATCTCGATTTCTCTCATTGTTATAGCTATGGATATTCAACAACGGTGATACTAAACTTACAACCTTTGGGATCATTGCAGTACTTGGAAGGACGAAGATTTCAGGGAACGTTGAAGATTAGATTATGGAATAGGAGCCACTAAAGTTTATCTTTTTGTATTACATATGTATTAATAGTTTTGTCACTAAAATTGACAAAGGGGGAGATTGTTAGAGCATAACTCGGTCAACCTCGCATGTGGTGCTATCTCAAGCATGTTTGTCAATGTTAGTGATCAAAACTATGAGTCTTGATTTCTAGCCTACATAGCTAAGTCTCGGACTAGGATAGGAAAAGTGTAGTTAAGCTCAAGGACTTCATGGCGATTCAACGACAACGACGAAGATCTATACAAGGAACCGTGGAACTTCATCAACAAAAAGGTATGTGGAGACTTGAACTTATCTATCACTCGAAAGTCTATCTATCCTTCTCCTACTTCTTATGAGGAAAAATTCGTATGCTATATAGACTAGATCGTATGCACTTGATATTTCAAGCTGAGTATTCATTGTTTGTCTTTTACTCGAAATCATGTGTTGGTAAAGCGTTTCGCTTTGATCAGGTTTATCTTCACCTAGTAACGAAACTCATGAAAGTTTCAATCACTTTGATAATTGCTCTGACGAGAAAGGTTTGTTGTTCTTCACGACTGAATATCGCCCTCTGAGAATGTTTCAATGATTGAAATGAGAGTTTAGATTATATAACCATGTATTCCTTAAACCGAAGTTTTCGAACTTTGTTGATCAAGAGAAATTGGTAGGATTGTGGAATTGGCTTGCCAAGTCTGCGAACCCAGTCCGCGAACTGACGGAAGTTCTCGACCGAGAATTTCTGCGGGGATTTCTAAAACTCGTTTGTGTGCTAAGTCCGCGAACTGGCGGAAGTTCTCGACCCGAGAATTTCTGTTGAGTTTGGAAAACTCAACCGATTAGCTTAAGTCCGCGAACTTGTTTGTGAGATTAAGAGTTTAGGATCTAAAGATGTGCTCTGAACATGAAACATTAATTATTAAGGAATGCTTTATGCAAACCGTGGCTATAATGTTCATGAGCCGATTCTAATTGAATCGAATCATCTTTGTTTCAATTGTGTCTTGTGTAGTTGGTGGGCCCGGAGATGTGTATAAAATTAAAGCGAAGAAACGCGGGCCTACAGTAATACCGCAAGTGCACGGTCGTCGGTTGTAGCTCGTGCAAGTACGGGTCGATCCACAGAGACTGGGTGTGTTTTGTAGTTTCTAGCTATTTTGGGTTTCTAAATTGCTATTGGGTTTTGAGTTAAGGTGATAACAATGGGCTATGGGCTTTGGTACCAATGAGTTTTGAGTACCAATGAAGTGAACTGATCCTTTGTACTCAAGTGGTCTGGGCTCAATATTCTTGAAGTGAATTGAGCTTTGGGCTCAGTTGGATGGGCCTCAGGTTAAGCTAGGCTTTTGGTTTACACCTGAACTTGGCCTTTCCTTGGAAATGAGATGAACTGAGCTTGGTAATGAACTTGGGCTTTGGTTGACTCAACAGTGGACTGGGCCTTTGGCCTTACAATGAGCTGGTCCTTTGCAAAACAGAATGCAATTAAGAGACAATGGCCAAGGCAGGGCAGTAAGCTAACAAGCCAAGACAATGGCTCTAATGAGGCAAAGGAAGCTAGAGAAGACAATGCTATTTACAATGCAATGCTATTTACAGTGAAATGAAAACAGAAAAGAAAAAGCAGCCCAGTTGCAGCAGCAGCAGCAAGGAAAAGAAAGCAGCGGCAGCAGCAGTACTGCACAGCAGGGGAAAGAAAGCAGTGCACAGCAGCAGCACAAGCAATGCACAGCAGCAGCACAACAATGAGTAGTTGAAGTAGCAGGAGCAAATGGAAAACAAAATGAAGGACAAGTGAAAGTAAAACAGTGGCAGTGAAGGAATGAGGAAAAGTGACAGTGCAATGAAACTAAACAAGAACAATGGAAGTAAACCAAGGCCTAAGCCAAGGGCAGGGGAGATGGTGAAGGTGAAATGGTGAAGGTGAGCCTAGGCATACTACTAGAGTGGGAAGAGAACTAGTTTGCTCACAGTCACTAGTGATCACTAGTTTCTCCCCACTGCTCAATCAATCCAATGCTTCAAAGCTAAACTTCTACCACTAACAGTGAACAAAACATGATTAAAACACAAAACTAAACCTAAACAGTTGACACTAAAAGTGATTTAAACAAGCTTAAATACATTACACCACTAAAATTAACCTAACAATGATTCATACTAAAGCACTAACAGGGATTCACAGTTAAACATTGAAATTGCACTAAACATGATCAATCAAAAATTAAATTGAAATTAAAAACAAACAGAAATTGAAATTGAACTTTAACAGAACTTCACAGTCCTGGACACTGGCTAGTCCAGCATGATCTTTACATCACACCCACAGTTCCCTTTTATATCCAATACCCAATTTAGGGTTCATAGAAAAATACCCAAATTCAAACAGTGAAATTAGGTATATGATTTACCTAGTTCATTTGAGTCAAATTGAACTAGTTATGGTGAAGAAGAACATGATTAATATGAGATGCTCATATGGTTGACCTTTTGGGTTATCATGTTGAACCAACATACATGTACTCGTTTGGGCATGGTTTTCACGAACCCAGTAAACGTGTATCCAATCATATGTGACAAGCTATGTCTTTCGATCTAACGGTTGAGAGATATTGGCTTGAATCTAAATCAGGTTTTCATCTAACGGTGAATAAGGATTGCTTTGTACCTAAGTAAAAACCCTGATTTGAAGGATATATAAAGGAGACGTCTAGTAATGAGCAAACCTAATCCCCACACGTATGTGTTCTACTAGTGCTCTCACTAGAGTCAATCTCCATTAACTCTTGATTTTCTTCTCTAAACTCGAGTTAACGACTTAAAGACTTCATTGGGATTGTGAAGCCAGATCGATACTACTTTATCGTAGTTGTGTGATCTGATATTGCATCTTCTATCGTACGAGTACAATCGATTGATTGGCTTGATATCGTGAGAGTTCTCCGATAGGCAAGATAAAGAAGTCACAAACATCTTCGTCTCATTTGTGATTCCTCGACAATCCGCTTGTGTAGTCAGGAAGGATTGTAGAGAGGTGATTGATTAAACTAGTTTGTTCGTCGGGAATATAATTCCGGATTGTCAATTGGTTCCTGTTACCTTGATTTTATATCTAAATACGGAACAAAACCTAGGGTATATCTGTGAGAGACAGATTTATCCTTTCGATAGGCTTTTCTGTGTGAGACAGATTCGTTTATTATCAAGTCTGTGATTTCGGGTTGTAGCAACGTTTGTTGTGGGTGAGATCATCAAAGGGAATCAAGTACGCAGTGTCTTGATGGGATCAGAGGCGTAGGAGTACAAATGTACCTTGTATCCGTGGGAGATTGGTAGGGGTTCAACTATAGATCAGTCTGAAGTTAGCTTGGAGTAGGCTAGTGTATGTAGCGGCTTAATACAGTGTATATTCAATCTGGACTAGGTCCCGTGGTTTTTCTGCATTTGCAGTTTCCTCGTTAACAAAACTTCTGGTGTCTGTCTCATTTCTTTTCCGCATTATATTTCATATAATAGAAATAATACAGGTTGTGCATTCGTGATCATCAACTTCTCTAATCCAACTTTGGTTGTTGATTGTAGTTGATTGATCCTTGGACATTGGTCTTTGGTACCGTCCAAGTTATATCTCTTTGATAAAGACTCGCTATTGATTTTAGCTTGAGTAGAAATCAAATCGAGAGATAGAGATATAAACTCTTTGATATATCTTTTTATTGATTGAGTCTGACTGTCTAGTTGATTCTCATAAAAAGTATATTGGAGTTTGTCCATACAGATTGCTAAGCGAAATATTGGGTGGTGTTGTTAGACCCCCGCTTTTTCAATCTCAACATGAATATTATTCAACATAATTTGATTTATCCTGTCAAGAGATTCTTGATCTTTCTGGATGTATAACTCAACATCAAGAGATAAGCTCTCAAGCTTCTTTTCAAAAAAAGCCCTGAAAACACTTCAAGGGATTTTAAACCTGGTGGAGGTTTAGATAGAATTTCTTCTACATATTTTATTAAATCAGTCATGGAAGAGAATTATGAAATCCCTGGTTCTGGTGGTGCATTTATTGAGATAGCACTACTGTCCATAGAGTCAGATCGCTGCAAACACAGATTTGTAAGGTCTTGAACGTGTTCGCCTGCTCTGATACCAATTGAAAAAGCGGGGGTCTAACAACACCACCCAAGATTTTGATTAGCAATCTTTATGGACAAACTCCAATATACTTTTTATGAGAATCAACTAGACAGTCAGACTCAATCAATAAAAAGATATATCAAAGAGTTTATATCTCAATCTCTCGATTTGATTTTTACTCAAGATAAAATCAATAGTGAGTCTTTATCAAAGAGAGATAACTTGGACGATACCAAAGACCAATGTCCAAGGATAAATCAATACCAATCAACAACCAAAGGTTGGATTTCCAATTGACGATCACGAACGCACAACTGTATTATTTCAACTATATAAAATATAATGCGGAAAAAAAATAACAGAGACACCAGAAATTTTGTTAACGAGGAAACCGCAAATGCAGAAAAACCCCGGGACCTAGTCCAGATTAAATACACACTGTATTAAGCCTCTACATACACTAGACTACTACAAACTAACTTCGGACTGGACTATAGTTGAACCCCTATCAATCTCCCACTGATACAAGGTAAAGTTGTACTCCTACGCCTCTGATCTCAGCAGGATGCTGCGCACTTGATTCCCTTACCTGATCTCACCCACAACCAAGAGTTGTTGCAACCCAAAATCACAGACTTGATAATAAACAGATCTGTCTCACACAGAAAAGTCTATCAAAGGATAAAATTGTCTCCCACAGATAAACCCTAGGTTTTGTTCCATTTTAAGATATAAAATCAAGGTGAACATGAACCAATTGATAATCCAGACTTATATTCCCAAAAAACGGCCTAGATTAATCAATCACGTATCTACAATCCTTCCTGACTACACAAGCGGATTGTCGAGGAATCACAAACAGTGAGACGAAGATGTTTGTGACTTCTTTATCTTGCCTATCGGAGAACTCTCACCATCTCAAGCCAATCAATCGATTGTACTCGTACGATAGAAGATGCAAGATCAGATCACACAACTATGATAAAGTAGTATCGGTATGGCTTCACAATCCCAATGAAGTCTTTAAGTCGTTAACCTGATTTTAGAGAAGAAAATCAAAGGTTAATGGAGATCGACTCTAGCGAGTGCACTAGTAGAACACAGACGTGTGGGGATTAGGTTTGCTCATTGCTGACGTCCTTTATATAGCCTTCAAATCAGGGTTTTTCCTTAGGTACAAAGCAATCCTTATTCACCGTTAGATGAAAACCTGATTTAGATTCAAGCCAATATCTCTCAGCCGTTAGATCGAAAGACATAGCTTGTCACATACACTTGGATACACGTTTACTAGGTTCGTGAAAACCATGCCCAAACGTGTACGTTCATGTTGGTTCAACATAGTAACCAAAAAAGGTCAACCATATGAGAATTTCATATTAACCTTGTTCTTCTTCCATAACTAGTTCAATTGACTCAAATGAACTAGTTACAGAGTTATTCAATTTCTTATGAGATCTTATGTAACTACACAAGACACAATTGAAACAAGATGATTCGATTCGATTGAATCGTCTCATGAACATTATAGCCACGGTTTTCATAAATTATTCCTTAGTAATTTAATGTTTTATGTTCAGAGCACATCTTTAGATCATAACCTCTTAAGTTCACAAACAAGTTCACAGACTTAAGTTAATCGGTTGAGTTTTCCGAACTCAGCAGAAATTCTCGGTTCGAGAACTTCCGCCAGTTCGCGGACTTAGCACACAAACGAGTTTTGGAAATCCCAGCAGAAATTATCGGTCGAGAACTTACGACAGTTCACGGAATTGGCAAGCCAATTCCACAATCCTCCTGATTTCTCTTGATCAACAAAGTTCGAAAACTTCGGTTCAAGGAATACATGGTTATGTAATCTAAACTCACATTTCAATCATTGAGACATTCTCAGAGGATGCTATGTAGCCGTTATTCACATACTGATTCACGTCAGAGCAATTCTCAAAGTGATTGAAACTTTCGTGATTTTCTTCACTAGGTGAAGATAAACCTGATCAAAGAGAAACGCTTTACCAACACACGATTTCGAGATAAAAGATAAGCAATGAATGCTCAGCTCGAAATGTCAAGTGTGTATGATTTAGTCTACATAGCATACGACTTTTGTCTCATAAGAAGTAGGAGATAGAATAGATAGACTTTTGAGTGATAGATAAGTTCAAGTCTCCACATACCTTTTTGTTGATGAAGTTCCACGGTTCCTTGTATAGATCTTCGTTGTTGTCGTTGAATCTCCATGAAGTCCTTGAGCTTAACTACACTTTTCCTATCCTAGTCCGAGACTTATCTATGTAGGTTAGAAATCAAGACTCATAGTTTTGATCACTAACATTAACAAACATGCTTGAGATAACAACGCATGCGAGGTTGACCGAGCTATGCTCTAACATTTAGAAGTAGTGGAATCTAAAACCCTATAATCTTCTCTCCTTGGTAACCAAAAATAAAAGTTTATTATTTTCTCTTTTATTTATCTTGAACCAAACCTCTAAAAAGTCCGAGTATCAAATCCCTTTCTTACCACACTTTAAAACTACATCAGTTTTTGGCTCCACTGCCGGGGACTTGCCTTTAGGTTAGGTTTTAGATTTATTTTTGTAAATATTTTAGTAGTTTAGAATTTATTTATTTTTTTTGATTTTACGTTGGGTATCTTTTTAGCTTTTGTGTGCAAGTTTAATTTGATATTTATTGGAGAATAAAGGATAACCAAAAAGGTAAGTAAAGATATTACTTTTTTTTCTTTTTTTTGTAAATATTGATATTTGGTAGATTTTTATTTATTTTCTTTGTACATACTTAGTTTAGGATTATTTTATTTTATGTAAATAATTTATTTATTTTATATAAAAACAAAACACGTGCACACACCAATTGCGTCGTCAGACACCAAATTTTAGGAAAACTCGTGGTTTAGTACGGTGAACCCTCTGGGCATTATCATCTGAAACACCACAAGCCTTAGCCTTGTACCGTTGACCATTCTTTGACTATAGGTATATTTTTCTAAAGGTAACCTCAGCCTACCCAATTTAATCGACCTTGCATTTGCACGTGCACCAAAAAAGAAAATGTCTAGTTGGTATTATAAAGACCAATATAATGATTATCAGACAGAATTTCAAAATGGAAACTGCTATTTTGACCATAGTGTGCATAGTGGTTGGGAGCACCAACCTTTTTAAGGTTATGGTTCATACCATAGTGAGCCCAATTACTATTCACGCGCGCACAGGTCATACGAGCAAGAAAATAAGGAATATTAAAGTACTAGTTCCTCGTCTTTAGACGACTTAATTAAACAGTTGAAAACTAGTCCTTATTATGTTCCTTCTAGTCCAATTCTTTCTCTAGAAGAGTGATCCATTTTTAGGTATAGGACCATTAGAATACCCTAATCCTAGGTACAAAACCCGACAGAATTACTCTCCAAGTAATTCTAGAAGTAGAGTTCTATTCCTAGAAGGTTACAAAAATAGAGAGAATTACCTAATATGTGTATTACTAGATTTAGCTGAGTCTTGAACCTATAAATAGGTACCTTGAGTACTTGTAGAACACACGACAGAAAACTAGAGAAGTTACAACAGAAAACTAGAAGAATTCTAGCGCAAAGCAAACAGAGAGGAAGAAGCAATACCTAGGGCAGAAAACAAACCTAAAAGGTAAACATTGTAAGTTCTTATATTAAGCAATAAAATCAATTCTATTTCAATCTTCTTGTGTTGTTATCCTTGTGTTAGCTATTTATATATCTATATCATATTGGGGGTCTGAAAACTGATCAGTGGTATCAGAGCTAGAAGGTAGTTAAGCAATATTTCCAGCGATGAACGAAAGGGATTCAATCCAAGGGTAACGAGGTATTACCATTAGATCCTGATATAGATAGAAGAAAAAGAACATCAGTTTCGTCATCCTCAAATCTACAAGGCAAGACCATGGAAAAATTAGAGGAAGATATGAAAATTATGAAAAAGATCTGGTAGAGATGAAATCAATGAAGGATGACCTGGATGCTTTAACAGAGATGGTAAAAGGATTACAGCCCAAACAATACAGATCAATAGATGATTCTGATTCGTCAGGAGAACTAGGGTTTGTTGATCACTCGCCATTCAAAGTGGAGGCAAGAATCGAAATTACTGCATACAACAGAGATTTGAGTCCTGAGAAGTTGGATGGCTTGCTCAAATCCTTAGAGGTTTATTTCAGCACTAAGGGATTCAACGAAGAGCAAAGGGTCAGTTTCGCAAGGCTTAGACTTGATGGTCATGCACTGATTTGGTGGGAGGCATACACATCAGGTCTGGATGCTCCAGTGACAACTTGGAATCAGTTTACAATGGCTATCCAAAATCAGTTCTATCCTATCGGTTATAAATAATTTTTACGCGAACGATGGCAGTACTTGTGACAAGTGAAAGGACAAAACGTGCAAGAATACACTACTGATTTTCGCAAGCAAGCAATCGCGTTGGGTATGAATATGAGAGATCCTGAAACCCTTGAAAAGTATAAAGGAGGATTACCTTTTTCTATACGTACATAATTAGCATTATTTCCGGTAACCGATATCGATGATGCCTGGAAGAAAGCTATGTACATCGAGATGAAAAATCAACCCTATGGAGCAAAGCAATCAAGAAAAGAATGAGAGATTGTGAACACCGCTCATAAAGAGGGGAGGACATATCATGTTATGTCAAACAAAACCAACCAATACTGTGCAAACTGCAAAACTGATCGACACTCAAAGGAAGGATGTTGGAAATTGCATCCGGAGTTGAAACCAGCATTGTGGAAAGACAGTAAGCAAACTGCCACAACCATCTACAATAAAGAAGAAAACAAAGAAGAGGAAGATGAGGTAATCGACGGTTCACCTCAACCTGATCACAAATTCTGATGATTACAAGAAAAGGGGTCGCAACTGCCACAACAGAAAAAGCCAGTGGTCCAGAACCGGACACACCAGAATCTGTTAAAGAAGAGCTATTTTGGGTTTATGCTCAAGTCGACAAGACACGGGTCCGTACTTTACTTGATATAGGATCACAACAAAACTTGATATCTGTACAACTTGTGAAGAAACTGAATTTGAAGACAACACCATACTCTAAGCCATACCCATTAGGATGGTTAAAGAAGGATACCGGAATGCAAGTGGCGGCTCAATGTACCTTCAAATTCTCCATTAACGGGAAATATATGGATCAAGTAACATGCGATGTTGTCCCATTAGATGTGTCTCACATTGTTTTAGGTAGTCCATACCTATGGGACAGAGATGCAACGTACTTACGAAGAGAAAATATTTGGAAGCTGGTAAAAGATGGAAAAAGATTTCATATTCTGACTTCTAAAGAAAAGAAGAAACTACAACTTCTGGCTGCGCAACATTTAGTAAACACTAATCATAAGTTTGGTCTACTCAACACTAATCAGAAGTTTAGTCTACTCATGGTTCGACAAGCTATCGAAGAACCTGGTGAATTGGTTTGTGTAAACTCTTGTGAGTGCACTAAAACCGAAAAGAACGATCTGCAACAGTTGTTAGAAGGGTTTGAAGACACCCTGCAACAACCAGAAGGTACCACCAAAACAGCGTGTGGAACCAGAAATCAAGCTACTTGAAGAGCAAAATGAGTCTCCATCACTACAAGTTGCGCAAGATTTAGATCTAAGGGAAGTAACAAAAGAAAATCTGATTCTTAGCAAGAAGACACAGATGACTGGAGTTGAAAAACAAGAATTATTCCAAGAACGTCGGAATGGGAAGAGTTTAAAGCCTGCAAAGTGGTACTCAAGAGTGCAACTGCAAGTTAAACTTCCCCGCATCTTAACTGAATGCTTTTAAGGGACCAAAAGCCTCCAAATGGGGGAGGTCTGATCCATTTTTAGGTATAGTCCCATTAGAATACCCTAAACCTAGGTCCAAAACCCCACAGAATTACTCTCCAAGTTATTCTAGAAAGTAAAGTTCTATTCCTAGAAGGTTACAAAAATAGAGAGAATTACCTAATTGTGTATTACTAGATTTAGCTGAGTCTTGAAGCTATAAATAGGTACCTTGAGTACTTGTAGAACACACGACAGAAAACTAGAGAAGTTACAGCAGAAAACTAGAAGAATTCTAGCGCAAAGCAAACAGAGAGGAAGAAGCAATACCTAGGGAAGAAAACAAACCTGAAAGGTAAACATTGTAAGTTCTTCTATTAAGCAATAAAATCAATTCTATTGCAATCTTCTTGTGTTGTTATCCTCGTGTTAGCTATTTCTATATCTATACCATATTGGGGGTCTGAAAAATGATCAAAGAGTCTCTCAAATTGATGGTTATACCTTCTGGTCCTATTCTTCCTCTAGAAAAGTCTCTCAAGCTGATGGCTGAGAATACAAATAGGTTTGTGTTAGAGACGAGAATTGCTCGGAATAATCTTGATTACCAATTTAGCCTTAAAAATGAGAATAGTTATTCACATGATCGAGATGACGAGGTTAAAATTGAAAACACTACATGTTTAGGTTCAACCATCTTCATATTATGATGATGAGGATAGTGTCGATGAAGAGTTTCAAATATGTAGTCATAATAATGAGGAAATTGTTACACCAATTGATCCTTATGATGATAATGTTGTTTCTAGTTCAAATCCTAATAATATTAATGATTATTCACCTATTCAAAAGGATGAGGATTTTTCTAGGGATACAATTGTTTTAGACGGTGTACATTATTGTGATTATGAAGCTGGTGATGGTTTAGAGGAAAGAGTTTTTCCTGAGACTAGTATTTTAGAGTCCAGCGATTCAGAAACAATAGTCTCTGCTAAGGATTATAAAAATTTAGAACCACATGATTACAACCTAGAAGAAATAAAAGGCCATTTTCCTAAATCTGATAATTTTGAAATTAAGGAAACTATGACTAGTTTATCCAAGGATATTGATGACTCTAGGTTTGGGGATATCAGTCTCCCGTGGTTTACCCTTGACTCTTGTAAATGTCCCTAACTTGGGGATTGACGTATGTGCCTCTACCATATTAAAAGACTATCTTCATGCACGTTTTCCTGAACCTAAATACGTCCAAAAAGAAACTCTATTGATAGAAACCCATCCTCTGGTTGATGTGGTTAATCCGGCTCATGATACCATAATTGATTTTGTTCTCCCACCAAATATTTATTTACCAAATGTGGGAGTATTTCAATTTGAAATGTGTAATTATATAATTTTTAGAATTAAACCTAATTATTTTAGGGGATTAGAATTGTCGACACATTTACTTAAGAATGACCACCATTATAGTCAACTATGCAAGTCAGATATAATTGACTTGATGATCCACAATTATTCAGGTTATTGTTATGTGCTTCTAAGTTTTTATTTGAGATTTTGCAGACTCTACAACCTGATCCCGCGGATCCTGTCTATGAGAAAACTCAGCCAATGATTTTTTTTTATTTAGACCCTTTTATAAAACCTGAACCCGAACCACAACTAGATATAGTTGTTTAAATAGAAAACATGATAAGGGTGCATTTGGTTGGTTCACTTTCTTGGTATGCTGCGTTTTATTATTCTTTTTGTGGTAGCTCTATTTTTTTGATGACCCACATATGTTCCGACTACTACTTTATGATTTTATGTGGTGACTAATAACTCTACAAAGTCTGGCTGAAGACAATAAACTTAGCGTTGTAGGGAGGCAACCCATACATGGTGATATTAAGGTCCCTATGGAGGACCCTCCTCTTGTTGTACATTAGTTTTGTTTTTACTTTTATTTTTGTCTTATTCCCCATGGAAGGATTGTTACGCTTCATCTATGTACTATCTTTTTACTTCTCTCTTTAATGGTTCCTGTAGTTACTTATATTTTTGGTACTGCAATTTCATTTTGAAACATTGAGGACAATGTTAGATTTAAGTTTGGGGGTGAGAGAAAAACTTTTAGTTATTTTTTAATGAAATAAAAAATAAAAATAAAATTAAACTCCAGAGCCTAGAAATTTGTGTCAATTTAGGATAACACTATCCAGTCTAAGTGGATGGAAACATCTTGGTTGTAGGATTTAAGGAACCCAATAACAGAGTCTACTCATAAAAAGACAGAGTTCAGGTGTTAGAATGGAATCATCACACTACGTTTTATTTTTATTTTATTTTATTTGGAAAAATTATATGTTTCTCTAAGTGATTTGGTGGGGCACAAAACATCGAATTGTTACCACTGTTGGGATAAAATAGAGTGATTGATTTACTAAAATAATAAAGAGACCAGACCAATCAGATCAAGCAGAATAAAAAAAATTAAAAAAATTAAAAATAAAATTAACACTTGAATAGCAATATGTGTGTGTTTTCCCTGTCTCCATCGCCTAAACAAGCGTGGAACGCAGGATCCATGGGAACTATCACGTAATCTACTGATAAGAAGCATGCACTTGGATCCAAAAGATCAAATCATGCAGTTAAAACAAAAAAAAAATGAAAAGTTTACTGTTAAATAAAATCGACCGCAGGTTCCCTTGTATATGCCAGTTGAGTTTATCTAGAATTAAGAATATCCACCGTTGGTTCCCTTGTATATGCCAAGCAGTGTTGATATTAGTCCAGACCAGTATCTCAATCCATTAGGATTCATAGGTTCATCTCGGCAGAGTCCTTCAGACAGATATGGGAAACACCGTTGATCTTAGAAAACATCGTTTTGAACTATCTGTCTCTATAATCCATCTTCTTAATCTATTCATTTGTGTGATTTCGATTATTGATATCGATAGTACAATAATCTGAGTATAACTCTGTCACTTATATATATGAATACGATTCCCATCAGGGTACTTTCTCTTGTTTTCAATGACAGTACACCAACCAAGGAGATTCTTCAGTGTCATTCCTGAATTCGGTACAGATAGCTAGGGTTTGGAGCAAAGGTTTTGTGGGTACACCTCTGGTAAACCCTCCCGAGACTATAACTCGGACACTAGGGCCACCTAGGGGTTTAAAGTCTTGTTGCACATGCTAAGTGCAATCGCGATGCCTGCGACAGTGAGTTAGGATTTCATTTTCTAGATTAGATTTGCTCGGGACTAGCAAACAATAAGTTTGGGGGTATTTGATAGACGCATTTATGTGTCTACTGTGTCTCAATTTTCTATATTGTTAGTGCTCATTTTTGTACTTATTTTACTACTTTGTGTGTTTGTAGGTGTTTTTGGAAAATAAAGCTCAATGGACTAAAATGTGGAATTTCGCTCGTAAAATGGAGGAATTGAAGAGATTTACAATTTAATGAGCTAGGCCCAAAAAGAAGAAGATTGAGAATCATTTCATTTTTCAAATTATTTGGATATGGGAGTGTGAAAAGTGTGGAGCCCATTATGTCGATATCATTTAAAAAATATATGGAGATATTTTATTTTAAGAGTAGTGTTGTCTCTCGCAGCTGCGCGGGACGGCTCAATAAGCAAGCATCTTATTAAGCGTTGGATTATCTTAACGACCGTTAGATTACCATTGACTAAGTTTTTACAGGATAACACAACTGGCAAATTTCTTTTAATTAAAAGTAGGTCCTTTTAAGAAAAGCCGAGTTCAACTTCAACTCTACCAACGTTGCTGTTGAGCTTCTTAGTATGCATAATCTCTAACCCTCCTTTTTGGATTTGGTCAAATTTCTTTTGAATCTATTAATATAATATTTATTATTATTATCATGTTAATTGAATTCCTAATTGGAATTTAAAATCTTTTCCATCTTTACATTTTCTATGATGAAATTAATTAATGAAAAGAGAAGAATTAAAAAAAATAACGGAAAAAAGAAGAAGAATAATGATTATGAGAATCCATATGAAAAGAGAAATAGAATATCAATGAATGAAAAAGATATTTAGTACCTTGCAGTTTTAGGAAGATTGTAATAGAGAATTTTCCAATCCAATCTGAATTCATGCATGACCTAATTAGTTTTCGCTGCTTTAGGTGCTCTATCTGTATAGAAAACTGGAGTTTTCTTCGTACAACAAGACACCCTTTTGAATATCAAAAGGAAAAAAAAAAGACACCCTTTCCCTCTGTGAATATCCTTATCTTTTCCTATTGCTTCCGGTAACTAGCTACTGTTGCTTTGTTTGTTATCATCCCCATGGATATCTTCTATCTCTGAAAATCAAATAAGATTATCTAAAACCAAATCAAATCCATCAAATAAAATATGCCATCACTTTAATTAGTTCCTCACGGTTACTAATGTTTTCTTTAGTCACAGCTCCGCTAGTTCCTTAGATAGTTGGAGTTTCGGTCAGACTACCGGAATCCATGGAGTTGAAAAAGTGAATGAAAGTTTAATAGATACACAGAAACATAATCGATTAATAAAGAAAAAGGACTAGTATGCAATGAAAAAAAACTAAAAAGCACCTACTTCTAATAACAAAAATACGCCAGCTGTGTTATCCTGAAAAGGCTTAACCATAATTAATCCAACGGTTAGTAAAATGATCCAACGTTTAATACACTGCTTGCTTATTAATCAGTCCCGCGCACTACTCTTATTTAAATGAAGAAAATAAAAATGTTAAGTAAGAAATCTACATGGAGTAATTGATGGGAATTAAATATATAAAGAGTATGGAAATAATATTATTTTTTATGGTTGAAGTTAATAAAGAATAAATAATTCACAAATAAGGAAAATTGTAAATGCACGAGAATTATATTATTTGAAACGTGGCACATTCTTATTGGAGGATTGTTCGTTGTCTTGACATATGACGTATTCTCATTTGGCGATGATGTGGTAGTGGTGAATAGTAAAGGAAAGTGGATTTCTTTGAAAGTTATAAATAAGTTGTGGATACAATAAAAAGGGGAGGTCCGGAGTCTGAGCGAAAGAGTAGAGTTTTTATTTCTTTGTTTTAATTTCTCTTTTGTAATAATGGAGTAATTTCTCCGCTAGGGTGGAGGAAGAAACTATTTTTGATGGGTAATATTTAATATTTAATTTATTTGATATATTTACTTCATATTTGTGCTTTTAATTTATTAAAAAATTTATCTTCTTTACATGCTTTGCAATAACTGTTTTGGGTAGTTTCTACCGATCTTTTATAAGCGAAGGAAAATTAGGCTTTACAATAACGACGAGAGTCATAAAAAGAGCTTGTAACGTTATATCTTCCAAAGCATGAGATTGGGTTCGAAATTGTTTTGAGTAATCAGGAGTAATATGTCAAAGTTTTAATTATTGAGTTTACTAATGTTAGTGAAACAGAGGGGGTCTAACAACACTATCCAATATTTCGATTAGCAATCTGTATGGACAAACTCCAATATACTTTTTATGAGAATCAACTAGACAATCAGACTCAATCAATAAAAATATATATCAAAGAGTTTATATCTCAATCTCTCGGTTTGATTTTTACTCAAGCTAAAATCAATAGCGAGTCTTTATCAAAGAGAGATAACTTGGACGGTACCAAAGACCACTGTCCAAGGATCAATCAATATCAATCAACAACCAAAGGTTGGATTTCCAATTGCTGATCACTAACGCAAAACCTGCATTATTTCAATTATATGAAATATAATGCGAAAAAGAAATAACACAGACACCAGAAATTTTGTTAACGAGGAAACCGCAAATGCAGAAAAACCCCGGGACCTAGTCCAGATTGAATACACACTATATTAAGCCGCTACAGACACTGGCCTATTACAAACTAACTACCGACTGGACTATAGTTGAACCCCTATCAATCTCCCACTGATACAAGGTACAATTATACTCCTACGCCTCTGATCCCAGCATGATACTGCGCACTTGATTCCCTTAACTGATCTCACCCACAACCAAGAGTTGTTGCAACCCAAAATCACAGACTTGATAATAAACAGATATGTCTCACACAGAAAAGTCTATCAAGGTGAACATGAACCAATTGATAATCCGGACTTATATTCCCGAAGAACAGCCTAGATTAATCAATCACCTCTCTACAATCCTTCCTGACTACACAAGCGGATTGTCGAGGAATCAAAAACAGTGAGACGAAGATGTTTGTGACTTATTTATCTTTCCTATCAGAGAACTCTCACGATCTCAAGCCAATCAATCGATTTTACTCGTACGATAGAAGATGCAAGATCAGATCACACAACTACGATAAAGTAGTATCGGTCTGGCTTCACAATCCCAATGAAGTCTTTAAGTCGTTAACCTGATTTTAGAGAAGAAAATCAAAGGTTAATGGAGATCGACTCTAGCGAGCGCACTAGTACCACACAGACGTGTGGGGATTAGGTTTGCTCAATGCTAGATGTCTCCTTTATATAACCTTCAAATAGGGTTTTGCCTTAGTTACAAAGCCATCCTTATTCATCGTTAGATGAAAACCTGATTTAGATTCAAGCTAATATTTCTCAACTGTTAGATCAAAAACTTAGCTTGTCACACACACTTGGGTAAACGTTTACTGGGTTCGAGAAAACCATGCCCAAACGTGTACGTTCATGTTGGTTCAACATAGTAACCCAAAAAAGTCAACCAAATGAGCATTTCATGTTAACCTTGTTCTTATTCACCATAACTAGTTCAATTGACTCAAATGAACTAGTTAAAGAGTTGTTCAATTGCTATGAGATCTTATGTAACTACACAAGACACAATTGAAACAAAGATGATTCGATTGAATCGGCTCATGAACATTATAGCCACGGTTTGCATAAAGCATTTCTTAGTAATTTAATGTTTCATGTTCAGAGCACATCTTTAGATCATAACCTTTTAAGTTCACAAACAAGTTCGTGGACTTAAGTTAATCGGTTGGGTTTTCCAAACTCAGCAGAAATTATCGGTTCGAGAACTTCCGCCAGTTCGCGGACTGGGTTCGCGGACGTAACACACAAACGTGTTTTGGAAATCCCAGCAGAAATTCTCGGTCGAGAACTTCTGAAAGTTCGCGGAATGAGTATGCGGACTGGGTTCGCGGACTTGGCAAGACAATTCTACAATCCTCCCGATTTCTCTTGATCAACAAAGTTCGAAAACTTCGGTTCAAGGGATACATGGTTAGGTAATCTAAACTCATATTTCAATCATTGAGACATTTCAGAGGATGCTATGTAGCCGTTATTCACAGACCGATTCACGTCAGAGCAATTCTCAAAGTGATTGAAACTTTCATGACTTTCGTCACTAGGTGAAGATAAACCTGATCAAAGCGAAACACTTTACCAACACACGATTTCGAGATAAAATATAAGCAATGGATGCTTAGCTCGAAATGTCAAGTGTGTGTGATCTAGTCTATATAGCATACGACTTTTGTCTCATAAGAAGTAGGAGATAGAATAGATAGACTTTTGAGTGATAGATAAGTTCAAGTCTCCACATACCTTTTTGTTGATGAAGTTCCACGGTTCCTTGTATGGATCTTCGTCTTTGTCGTTGAATCGCCATGAAGTCCTTGAGCTTAACTACACTTTTCATATCCTAGTCCGAGACTAAGCTATGTATGCTAGAAATTCAAGACTCATAGTTTTGATCACTAACATTGACAAACATGCTTGAGATAGCACCACATGCGAGGTTGACCGAGCTATGCTCTAACAATCTCCCCCTTTGTCAATTTTAGTGACAAAACTATTAATACATATGGAATACAAAAAAGATAAACTTTAGTGGCTCCTATTCCATAGTCTAATCTTCAACGTTCCCTGAAATCTTCGTCCTTCCAACTACTCCAATGATCCCAAAGGTTGTAAATTTAGCATCACCGTTGTTGAAGATCCGTAGCTATAACAATGAGAGAAATCGATATTCTCGATCATTATTGTACAATTGTACTATTATGTAATATCAAAGTCCAATTGTATCACGACTTTAACAATAATACTATGGTGATATGTATCACTCCCCCCTAGTCAATACTCCATCTCGATCATGGAAACCACTCCCTCTTACACAATGATCCGAAAACCATATGTATTTGTAGTGTGAACTACAATATTTCTCCCCTTTTTTGTCAATAAAATTGGCAAAGGTACAAGAACGGGATCATAATGAAATTTCCACAAGAGACATTTCATAGACTAAAAGAAAAATACATACCCACTTAATTTAGATGAAATCATAAATCCGAAGCTAAATGCATTCATCAAGGAGTTTTAAGATACAAGATAACCTCTATAAAATTCCACAGCCACACTCCCCGCAAAGATATTACCATTAAGCACAAGTTCAAAAGAACTCTCCCCCATTTGATGTCATCCCCGAAAGAACAACATGAGCGACCTTAATTTCGAAAGCAAAGAAGGATTTTCATTTGGACACCAAAAACCACGCGAATGATTTTTTATATCCAATTCACAACCAAAATAATCACAAGTAAACCCATGATTAATTCAATTGGAATACGCAACTAAATCAAACCACAAAAGTCAATTTAATTGAAAAGTGCTCAATATAAGTAAACATACGGAGCTACGACCAAATTAATCATATGGAGGTGACCAACTTAACCGTTCAAATACTAAACATAAGGAGAACCTTACGGAATATATTAATACTCGACATAAGGAAAACCTTACGGAATATGGACTATATTAACCAATAAAACATGATTGGTATAGCGGTTCATATACTCAACACAAGAATTTGTGGAATATATGAAAACTCAATTAGATTAATTACAAGAGAACCTATAATTAATCCAATTGAAATACAAATAACCAAACTAATCACCGAAGTAATCAATTCAATTATTTTGGGCTCAACATAAGAGAACTTATGGAACCCCGACTAAATTCATCATAAATTATGACAACCTTAATTGTGCATGTACTCAACATAAGGAAGACAACTTATGGAGTACAAACTAAATAACCAAACTAGTTGATTAATTTAGTTCCTAATGCTCAACATATAGCGTCTTATGGAACAACCAACAAGCCAATAAGAAGAATCGACTTAGTTGTATCGTGCTCAACATAAGACACATAATGGAGCCTTCACGGTAAAACATAATAAAATGGATTAATGAAGATCAATACCGTGGATAACATACAAGGATCTATACTATTTTCCATCATAACGATATAATAGACTTTATCCTTGTCAAACAAAATATTTTATCCTATTTTCCATCAAATACATGACTACATAGACATAAATTTTGTAATTGTCAAAAGTCCATTCGTCCTTTCATCAATACGAATACCAACTCATGAACGACTTTACTTTTGACCGCAATATGGGACCTTCAAGATCACAGACGCAAACAATACATATCCCATAACAAGTTGCAATATAACAAATCATAAAGATTGAATACTGCAAAAATCATCTTCCAAAACAATTTAGAATTTATACCAATAAATCTAAAACGTGAAGATGAAAATATTGGAAATAGCTATGTGTAATCGCAATAAGAGCTATTCCAAACTCTAGTAATCCTTCTCAAAAACAAGAATAAATTCCAATAAGAAGTTTTTTAGGCATCAAGACAAACTCGTAATGCACATATAAGATGATTTGTCCTTAGAGGGTAGAATCAATCTTTTTCGCCCGGATTTATACCAATAATAGCTACCAAAGGCGTATAAAAAGATTTTATTAACAAAGAAGATCATACAAAGTCATTAACGACCATGCACCATACTTTCCATAAAATGATTGTGAACATTCAATAATTCCATAATAATGCGTACTAATTCCCATTCTTAAACTCCCTTCTTTGTGATTCACCAACAAAATTCTTGTAAAAGCTACAAATTAGCTTATAAGAGTAATACTCCAAGAATTCAAGTGCCCAATTCCAAGAGAAGTGGAACAAGTGACGAAACGGAGCAAAACACTCAAAAACAAGACAGGACAAATACCAATATTAACTCATCCAAATTCAAGGTTTCCCATCTCCATTTTGAAGATAATTCAAAGAGAAAGAGAATTCAAAAAGAATGAAGTCATTCCGAGTTCGGACGAAGAAAATACGGCCAAAACAAGTTTACAGAATATCGATGTGTACAGGCAAGTATGCGTACGGGTTCGCAAACGAATTTTCATGACTTTGAGCAGTTTGAAACTGGGTTTGCGGACTTAAACCCCTGGATTTTGATTTTTAAAGATGTGATGCATACTTGATATGTCTACCATGAAGTCCAAACATCCCGAACTATTAGTTTCAAACCTACACATATTAAGAACCTTAAACACAGATCAAGTTAGGTAGAAATGAATGATAATCAAGGTACATGGATCATTATAAGTACTCAAACAAGTAATGAAAACATAAAACTTTCTCAAGTTTATAGACATACCTTTTTAGAAACGTCCAATTGAATTCTACAGCCTTATCTAATATAATATGTGCCCCCCAGTTGTTGTGCTTCCCTCATCGTATACATAGCAGGGCATTTCTTTGTGAGGATGCACTTTCAACACAAACAAGTTGTGTTGAGGTGAACAATGTCTTGCTCACCATGGCACCAAAAAAAGAGTTTCTTTCCAACAACTCTTAAATCTTGTAGTGTTGAGAAACACCCAAGGAACTGTTTTTATAAGTCTATCAAAGAACTTCAAGAGAACCCAAAAAGATTTGTGTTTCTGATTTCTTGTTTTCCAACTTATAAAAAACAGTTTCTGCAGATAGTTTTTAGTACTGCGAAGGGAAACTCTTTTGATGAAAAGAGACGTCCTAGATTCTTCATAAAAGAAGACAATACTACTATCTTGATAGGAAGTATTAGGAATTGATCAACGAGTCAATTCATGCTTTGAGGTGATACTCTCAGATGACTGAGATTTAAACTCCTCTTGTAATTAGTTTAGTTTATCACAACTAATTGGATTACGCATAAGAGGAGCATTGCTCTCACTGATTAATAAATCAATATCAACCTCTGTTAGAGCATATCTCGGTGGACCTCGCATGCGTTGCTATATCAAGCATGTTTTTCAATGTTAGTGATCAAAACTATAAAAGTCTTGATTTCTAGCCTATTAGCTAAGTCTCGGACTAGGAAAGGAAAAGTGTAGTTGAGCTTAAGGACTTCATGGTGATTCAACGACAACGACAAATATCTACACCAAGGAACCGTGGAACTTCATCAACAAAAATGTATGTGAAGACTTGAACTTATCTATCACTCTAAAGTCTATCTATTCTTCTCCTACTTCTTATGAGACAAGAGTCGTATGCTATGTAGACTAGATCATATACACTTGATATTTCGAGCTGAGTATTCATTGCTTATCTTTTACTCGAAATCATGTGTTGGTAAAGCATTTCGCTTCGAAATCGTGCATGAGAATTATATTATTTGACGCGTGACACATTCTTATTGGAGGATTGTTCATTGTCTTGACATATGGCGTATTCTTATTCGGTAATGATGTGGTAATGGTGAATATAAAAGGAAATTGGATTCGTTTTAAAGCTATAAATACGCTGTGGATACAAGAAAAAGGGGAGGTCTGGAGTCCGAGCGAAAGAGTAGAGTTTTTATTTCTTTGTTTTAATTTCTCTTTCGTAATAATGGAGTAATTTCTCCGCTAGGGTGGATTAAGAAAATATGTTTAATGGGGTAATATTTAATATTTAATTTCTTTGACATATTTACTTTATATTTGTTCTTTTAATTTATTAAAAAATTTCTCTTCTTTACATGCTTCGTAATAATTGTTTTGGGTAGTTTCTACCGATCTTTTATAAGCGAAGGAAAATTAGGCTTTAGAATAACGACGAGAGTCCTAAAAAAATCTTGTAACATTATATCTTCCAAAGCATGAGATTGGGTTCGAAATGTTTTTGAGTAATCAGGAGTAATATGTCAAAGTTTTAATTATTGAGTTTACTAATGTTAGAAGTAGTGGAATCTAAAACCCTGGAATCTTCTCTCCTTGGTAACCAAAAATCAAAGTTTATTAGTTTTTCTTTTATTTATCTTGAACCAAACCTCTAGAAAGTCCGAGTATCGAATCCATTTCTTACCACACTTTAAAACTACATCATTCGGCTCACTCCGTCATTATCTAATTCTAGTGATGTTCGCATCCTCTGTTTTAAATTGAGAAAAAGAGGATTGCATCAAGGTTGCTCAAGTTTTGTATAATTGGTAATTTTTTATTTTATTTTTGCTAAGAAAATATCTTCTTGATAAGAATACATAATGTATCATGAACCGTACAAGACTTTGTCTAAGTTCTTCTAGGGTTTGGATTTCAGTAAGTCTATTTATATCCATTTGTGATCAAAATGCCTTTCACTTCTCGTTTCTTTGAAAGATACAGTTTCATGGCTCCTGTAACTAGAGGTACCACAAAAAAGGACGCAGTTGAAGCGGTTAATGTGTATCTTTGTGAAGGAATCCTTTCCTTAATGAAGAAGAAGGAGAGATCTAAAAATGATGAAGGTTCTTCCTATAACTGCCTCTTGTCTGTTTTTTATTGTGATAATAACTTTAAAGGTATGGTGAAGGATTTCATCAACAAAAGAAATGATTTAAAATTTCGAGTCATTTTATCTTTAGAAAAGATAGCTCACTATGAACATATGTTGTCTCTAACAAAGAATACCTTGGGTAGACTAAAAAGAGAACTTAGTGATTTAACTGATATTTATGAGGATTTAGAGGAATTGAACGATCCCATAATCAATGGTTTTAAGGAGCGCAACAAAATTTCTTTCCCTAGTATCTACATGCTCTACAATAACTGAAATAGGTATGAAATCAATTATTATTTTCTGTCATTAGATGAACATGACCACACCGGACACTTAGTTGTTTCTGAATTGATTAACATTAGTAAGAGCAGAATGGAAGCATGATACATAATTCTATAAGTATAAGAAGAAGAAAACATAAATCATAAAGTAATTAAGGGTTCAATGACTTAGCTTCTACTTTTGTTTCCCCTAGTTACTTCATGTTCTTCATATGGACAGGTTGGATGACACATAGCTACTTAGGTGATTACTAAGCCCTCTTCTAACCTCTTGTATATATCCAGAATTTTGTGATTTGCCATTTTTCAATAATGAGAAGGAATTCTCTGTAAATGCTCTGAGAACGCTCTATGATGTCTAAGAAACTTCTTATGAGAATTTATTCTTGTGTTTTAAGAAAGATAACCAGAGTTTGGAATAGCCATTATTGTGAGTACACATAGTTATTTCCAACAATTTCCATCTTGCAATGTGTTTATATTTATTTATTTAAATTTTAATGTTTATTTGGAAGATGATTTTGCAGTATTAATCTTTATGGTTTCATATATTGAAACTTGTTATGGGATATGTGTGTTTGTGTCCGTGAACTATGATTGTCCCATACATGGTCAAAAGTTAAGTCTTTCATATGTCATTATCCAAATATAGATAAAAGACTGAATGAACTTTTGACAACAAAAGTGAAGCATATTATGTCATTATGCAAATTGTGATGGAAGATAGGATGAACTTTTGTTTACAAAGATTAAGTCTATTATGTCTCCATGAAAATATTGATGCAAAATAGAATGAATCTTTAAATATTCCGCATTATTGGTTTTCATGATCCACATCCTTGTGTAAATACTGTGCGACTACGTAAGTTTTCTTACGTTGAGCATTTCCAATTAAATTAATCATGGGTTCTCTTGTGGTTAATTTAATTGAGTATTTTGGATGTAAATTCATTTTTCATGTGATTTGTTAATGTCCAAAGAAATCCTTCTTTTCTTGTGAAATTAAGGTCGCTCTTGTTGTTCTTTCGGGAATGACGTTTTATGAAGGAGAGTTGTTATTTGGACTTGTGCTTAATTTCCATATCTTTGTGGGGAGTGCGGTTGTGGAATATTATAGGGGTTATCTTGTATATTTATAAACTCCTTGATGAATGTATTTATCTTCTGCTATATGATTGCATCTAAACAAAGTTGATATGTGATTGTCTTTTGGTCATGAAGTATCTCTATGGAAATTTCATTACGATCCCACTAGTTTTCTTACATTTGCCAATTTATATTGTCAAAAAGGGGAAGAATTAATGTGTAGTTCACACTACAAATACATATGGTTTACGGATCATTATGTAAGGGGGAGAAGTTTTCATGTGAGATGAAGTATTTACTAAGGGGGAGTGATACGTATCACCATAGTATTTTTGTCAAAGTTGTGATACAATTGAACTTTGATGTTGTGTAATAATACTATGACACTGTGTAACAATGATTAAGAGCTATTGTTTTCTCATTTTTATAGCTACGGATCTTCAACAACTATGATGCTGAGTTGAACACATTTAGAATCATTGGAGTACTTTGAAGTAACGAAGATTTCGAGTAATGTTGAAGAACCAAGGAGATCAAGCATTTGTATGAGAAGCTATAAAGTTTATTTATTATGTAATCCATATGTATTGATAGTTTGACACTAAAATTGACAAAGGGGAAGATTGTTAAAACACTCATAGGTCGAACCCGCAAGCGTGGCTATTTCAAGCTTGTTTGTCAAGTTTAGTTGCCAAAACTATAAGTCTTGATTTCTAGTCTACTTATAGCTAAGTCTAGGATCAGGATAGTAAGTGTAGTTGAGCTTTAGACTTCACGGAGTTCATCGAATGAAGACGAAGAACTAATGAAGAGAACTTGTGGAATTTCATCAACAAAAGGTATGTGGAGACTTGAACTCATCTATCACTCAAAAGTCTATCTACTCTATCTCCTATTTGAGACAAAAAAGTCGTATTGCTATATAGACTTCATTTATACACATTTGGTATTTCGAGCTGAGTTTATCTCGCTTATCTATTTCTTGAAATATGTGTTGGTAAGCTTTTGCTTGAACCAAGTTCATCTTTTATTCTTGATGAAAGTCAAAAGATGATCATGTGAAAATCGCCTTGTAACATCTTACATGATTTGTGTGAGACAGTCATTTGATATAGACGCGGATCATTCGATCACTTGAAAATTGCTTTGAAGCTAAGAGTTTGTGTGAAACATCTATTGTCGTCTTCCAAGAATGTTTCAATGATTGAAATGAGGGTTTATAACATGTAACCATGATTGGATATAAACATAGTTTGTATTCATATTTGTGTAAAGTCCAAAACCGGGAACCATGGTATGCGTACCCGTAGGCGTACTGGTTGGTTGTTGGAAGTCCGGGAACTAAGTATGCGTACCCGTACGCATACTGGCGGAAGCTCAAGTTCAGTGAATTTCTGCTGGAGTTTGGAAATATAAAATGGTATGCATACACGTACGCGTACTGGCGTAACCAAACTCAGTTCGGCTACTTAGGTATGCGTACCCGTTTGCATACTTAAGTAGGTTATGTTCTAAAATCGGTTTTTTCATGAACTAATACATTTATACAATAAGGAATGAAATCTTTTACAAACCGTGGCTATAATGTTCATGAAATGATTCAAGTGAATCAAAATCGATTTTGCTTCAATTTTGTCTTGTATACTTCTGTGAGAATATAAACAATTGAACAACTCTCTAAATAGTTTCATTTGAGTCATTTGAACTAGTTATGATAAAGATGAATAAGGTTGATATGAAAGTGCTCATATGGCTAACAGTTGGTTAACTATTATTGAACTAACTATTGTTAATTCTGGTGTCTTTGTTATTTCTATTCCGCGTTATATTTGTTTATATAATTGAAATATCACAGGTTGTGCGTTGTTCAATCAATTAGAATATCCGACCTTTTGGGTTGTTGATTTAAATTGATTGACACTTGGATATTGGTCTTTGGTATTATCCAAGTTATCTCTCAATGATAAAGACTCGCAGATTTCTATTTGCTTGAGTATATATCAAATCGAGAGATTGAGATATAAACTCTTTGATATACTTTTCTCTAGATTGAGTCTGACTGTCTAGTTGATTCTCTAGAAAGTATATTGGAGTTTGTCCATACAGATTGCTAATCGAATTGTTGGGTGTGGTTGTTGTACCCCCGCTTTTTCAAGAAGGTTGATATGAAAGTGCTCATATGGCTAACCATTGGTCAACTATTGTTGAACCAACTAAGTGTACATGTTTAGGTACGGTTACCTTTATCTAAATGACGTGCATTTCATTTGTGTATAACAAGATAAGTTCGATCTAATGTTTGAAAGATATTGACTTGAATTTAGTCAAGTTTTCATCTAATGGTGAATATTGAATGCTTTGTTACCAAGGTAAATTGATTGCAAACCCTGATTAGAATACTATATAAAGGAGAACTCTAGCAACTGGGAAACCTAATCCCCACACCTCCTGTATGATACTATTTGCGACTAGAGTTGATTGTCGGTTAACTTGAGGTTTTTCATGGAACCCTGTAGGTTAACGACTTGAAGACTTCATTGGGATTGTGAAGCCAGACCCAACTATTTTCTCTGTAGTTGCATGTTCTGATCTTGTTGTTTTCAATCATGATTGAGTACTATCTTATCTAAGATTGGATCGATATTTAATCTCCGATAGGCAAGATAAAAAGTAGTCAAAAACATCTTCGTCTCATCGTTCGTGATTCCACAATGTCTTGTTTCGCTACCATACAATTAAGATTATTATGAGGTAATTGATATTTATAGGCTTTTCTTCGGGAATATAAGTCTGATATATCAATTTCATGTTCACCTTGATTTATCAAAAGACGGAACAAAACTCATAGGTATATCTGTGGGAGACAGATTTATCTATTCTATAGACTTTTCTGTGTCAGACAGATTGGTTTATCAAGTCTTCCACTCTGGGTCGTAGCAACTCTTAGTTTTGGGTGAGATCAGCTAAGGGTATCAAGTGCGTAGAGTCTTATTGGGATTCAGAGATGTAAGGAGCGTAACTTTACCTTGATCAGTGTGAGATTGGTTAGTGCTCAACTACATTCCAGTCCTAAGTTAACTTGGAGTAGGCTAGTGTCTGTAGTGGCTTAATACAATGTTGTGTTCAAATCTGGACTGGGTCCCGAGGTTTTTCTGCATTTGCGGCTTCCTCGTTAACAAAATTTTTGGTGTCTGTATTATTTCTTTTCCGCATTATATTTGTTTGTATTATTGAAAAGTAGTCACAAACATCTTAGTCTCATCGTTTGTGATTCCACAATATCTTGTTTCGTTAATCGATTAAGATTATTGTGAGGTGATTGATAATACTAGGCCGTTATTCGGGAATATAAGTCCGGTTTATCAATTGGTTCATGTTCACTTTAATTTATCAAAAGACGGAACAAAACTCATAGGTATATATGTGGGAGACAGATTTGTCTATACAATAGAATTTTCAGTGTGAGACAGATTTATTTATCAAGTCTTCGACTTTGAGTCGTAGCAACTCTTACTTGTGGGTGAGATCAGCTAAGGGAATCAAGTGCGTAGAATACGGCATGGTTCAAGAGGAGTAAAGAACGCAACTATACCTTGATCAGTGTGAGATTGATTAGGGCTCAACTACATTCCAGTCCGAAGTTAGCTTGGTAGTAGGCTAGTGTCTGTAATGGCTTAATACAGTGTGGTGTTCAAATTTGGACTAGGTCCCGGGGTTTTTCTGCATTTGCGGTTTCCTCGTTAATAAAATTTCAGGTGTCTGTGTTATTTCTTTTTCGCATTATATTTTGTTATATAATAGAAATATCACAGGTTGTGCGTAAATTCAATTAATTGTGAATCCAACCTTTGGTTGTTGATTAAATTGATTGACACTTGGATATTGGTTTTTGATACCGTCCAAGCTGTTTCTTATATTAATTAGGCTCACGACTTTCTATCTGTTTTTTTTTTGTTTTTTTTTTTTGAAGCATGAGATGAATTTTTTCATGTGAATTACTTCCTACAGGTATACTTTATTAAGATCTAAAACTTGTCCATTGTTCTTCTTCACTTTCTTAAGCTCCCTCGAAAAGTACCTAAACACGCAAGAATGTTATTAAAATCATCCCATGATATCCAAAAACAACTTGGTGTCTCATCAAAAATTAGTTTTTTTTTATATTTTTGGGAGAGTACAATGATGTAGACACCTACAAAAATCTAGCATCCATACCCAAAACAGACCATATATCATTGAGACTGTGCAATGGTGTATACACCTACAATAATCCAATAAATCCAACACATATACCTACAGAAAAGGCCATAAATTCATGAGAGAAGATAATGGCGTACAATTACAAACACACTTGCAAAAATTCAGCATATATACCCAAAAAATATGCATATATTATTGAGATAGCACAGTGGTGTATAACTACTATGTACACACCTATAATAAATCTAAAAACACAAACATCCATGTCCACAAAACAATTCATACATATTATTGACATTGTACAATGGTGTACAAATATGTATGCACATACAAAACCCCAACAAATCTAACATATTACATACATACAAGAAGAAAAAAACCCCATAAAATCACGAGAGAGCATAATGATGTACAACTATGTAGACACTTACAAAAATTCATCATTTATACCCAAAACATGCATATATTATTGAGATAGAACAATGGTATACAACTATGTACACGCCCATTAAAAAACAAACCCACATCCACATCCACACCGACAAAACAGGTCATATATTATTGAGATTGTAAAATGGTGTACAACCATATGTACACATCCTTAATAAATCTTCGTACAATGTGAAAAAGAATAACAAAGTTCAATTGCAAAAGAATCTGGGAGGAGATCTGATGGATCCGAAGGAAAAAAATCAGATGAAAAATAAATCCATACAAGCAACAATAAAGACATACCTTAGGTTCAGTAAAAGAGCTCAGGTTCTTGTGCTTCTCAGAAAAGTCATCTTTGCTCTTGAACTTCACATGGTCAAGGAAATGACACAAGGACCTGCAGTTACCATAAAAGTATGAGAAAGGATCAACATGTGTACAACTATGTGCACGTTAAAAATCAGTATGTGTACAATTATGTACACATTAAGAATCAACTGGTGTACAATTATGTGCACGATAATAATTCAATAACAAAATATGCACGAACTGGTTCTCATTGACTCCTTTGTTCAAGTCATCAAAGTTACCTTCCAGAATCCACTTATAATACATTCATTAACTAACAAATGGGAAATTCAGTAGTGATACAAAGAATTTCACCACATTTTAGAGAATGAGTCTAGTGATCATTGCTTCTAGAGAGAGAATATTTCAACCCGAAGAATACAAAAAGTTTAGGGGGAAAGGATTTCTCAACATCCTTAATAGGTTTTCGTAGAATGTGAAAAAGAACAAGAAAGTTCAATTGTAAAAAGGTCCAAGAGGAGATCAGATAGATCTGAAGGAATAAGAACCAAATGGTAAAAATGAACCCATACAAGCCACAACAGAAATATACCTTAAGTTCAGATCCTGATATGGATAGATAATTCAGGGATACCACATTTCTTTGCTGCAATCCATCACCTGCAATACATAGTTGGTTTAAAAAGCTACATAATACATGGACTAGATATAAAAAAATATAATGTTCATAAATCGAATTAATAAATGAGAATAGACAATGGTGTACAAATATGTACACATCTACAAAATCCCGAAAATAGATGTGTACCCCAATGTTCTTAGTGTTAGAATCTCTTTTCAATGTCTTCTCATTGTTTAGTTTATCTTTTTTGATGTGTAGACTATTTTATGCATCAAACATGAATTTTGGAGAATGAAATGTATAATGACAATGGTGATGTGTATTAGGTATCGTAAGAAAATATATAGTACATGGATATAACTAAAAGGACTGTCAATGGTATCTCTCCATCATTTGATAAAGAAATGTTTTTTCCCCCTATAAAATCACATAATGTAGAGAAATGTAATTCTTCCGTAACAACACTTTTATTGGTGATATAATTACAGTGTATAGAATACACTACTTGGTGAGCAACAAAATGTTCCCTAACTTTAGCAACGTACTCCAAGAGTTGCGTCAGCAAAGTTGGGCAACCATTTTTCAAGTATTCAAAATATGTTTGCATCACGACTGCAAGAAAACAAATTAAAAAGCATATATGTCAGTGGAATTAGAAAAAAAAGTCCACTATTTGTAAATCTGAAGCACATCATTAGTACCAAAATGAAGCTTGTGTCCTTACTATTTTCGAAAACTTCAAGTCATTCTCTGATCAAAGTTGTCTAGCATTCTCCTATAAAATTAATAAGTGGTCAGGAATTAGGAAAAAAAAACATTTGAACTACAGAAATGGTTAATCAACATATACAATATTTGTAGCATTCCATTGATAATAAAAAAATTTGTGCACATTCCATTGATAATCAAATTTTTTGTATCCTTAAAGAGAAACTTATAAAGACGAACTTCGCAAATGATTAACTATCACATATGTCAGATACTTAAAAGCAAAGAATTTCTTGAGATCACTTGTGCATTTACCAAGTAACATCATAAACCCTCCTAACTACTAGTGTGCATATGTAATCTTGTGCCTTATATATGGTTGTGTCGACTGCAGATCACATACATTCACGCACTGAAGGGACGCTTTCATAGTACTGTACTAGGGTATCAACCAGGCCTTCGGCCTGGTCTCAACCTCTCGTACGCCTTCAGCGTGTTGGTGTATTAATTTTATACGTGTTTGGACCAAATCCGGATTAGTGCAAGCATTGGGGATATTCTTATGCTGGGAGTTTGTTTTTTCACGAAATACTAAAGTAACAAACTAATAAAATCATCCAATCTAAAGAAATATTAAAAATTACATGTTCCATACAATCTAGAAAATTAAAAGAAGCATAAAATTCTACAATAATATTTCAGGATACATTATATTTGTTGTTACCGGATCTAAAGACACATTTGATTCATTTGGAAACAATAAAGTAATTCTCCTTGCAGCAGTACATCGGGACAATGCGACATATAGCTGACCATGGCTAAATATTGGAGTACGTAAATCAATTCCCACATACTTCACCGATTGTCCCTGTGATTTGTTAATAGTCATCGCATATGCAACGAGTATGGGAAATTGACGTCTTTCCATTTGTATGTTTAGCTCTGAATCTGAAGGTTGTGTTGCGTATGGGAAATTGACGTCTTTCCATTTGTATGTTTAGCTCTGAAGTTGAAGGTTGAAAAGTTATTCTGGGGATGAATACTACTTCACCGGCTTTTTCTCTGGTTGTGATTTTAGCTTCAATCACGTGTCGTCCGCACCTCGTCACCACCAGTCTTATAACATTACAACGGCCTTCTTTCGGTGCCATATTTCTCGGCAACATAATGGGACATCCAACTTTAAGGTTTAGCTTAAATGGATGTGATCCTGGTTGACTCAAATTGTTGAGAAATTCAGTTGTAAAATCGGAATCCCTTCCATGATCATCCCGAATCATTTTGTCAGCAGCAAAATACGTGTAAGTCTCCCCATGTAATCTTTCTAATGCGTTCATATCAATGTTATGGACGTCTTCATTATGTGGAGATAAAATGATCCTATCGGTGAAGTATTCGGGTGACATTGGTTCATCCATTCCCAACAGCGGATACACCAAAGATATTAGCTCATGCATGTTTTGACATCGACCCATTGTCGATGGAAGATTAACAACCTCTTCAGGGTTCGTTCCAATCTACATGTCAATTAATCATATTTAAAATATCTATGTCTACGATAAATATAGTTTTATTCAATGAAATTTCATTGCCTCAAGCAAGTAGTCAGCAAACTCCAAATTTTCCGGTTCCTGCTCCAATCGCATATTTTGGTTTAGCGTCAAGACAGTAATGTAATCCCAAAGCAATGAACCTCTTATATATGCTCCAACAGTTTGTTATCGACTTGCATTCGAGACCACCGGTAGAGTCTGTCTAAAGTCTCCAACCAAGACGACTGTTACACCTCCAAAGTGTCTGTCATCACAGCGAATATCTCGTAGTAGGCGATCAACTGCTTCCACACAAAATCTATGTTGCATTGAAACTTCATCCCATATGATCATTCTGACTTCTTTAAGCAACTGGGCGTAATCCGAGTCTTTACTAATATTAATACTGTTATCGTCTTGGACTTCAAATGGAATATTAAAAGTGGAATGTGATGTTCGACCTCCATCAAGAAGTAGTGAAGCGATATACCAGATGAAGCAACAATTAAGACTATTTTTCCATCTCTACGACAACTTCTTGCTATTGTGTTGTACAAAAAAAAAATTCCAGTCCCTTGTTTGGCCGCGCTGAATCCTTCTGGCTTCCGTCATGTAAATCATTTTGTCTCCTGGATTTTCTTGTAGATAATGTGCAACAACTTTACTTTGGTAAACATAGAGTTTTGATGTGCTAATTTTCATTAATACAACATCAAACATAAAACTCTAACGTAAACAGAGATGACCCCGTAAAACTTAAATTGTTAAGCTGATTCAGAGCGGTAAAAATGGGATGAAGTAGTATAGGATTAAAAAAAAAAAGAAATATATATGTAGCTTAGCTGATTCAGACAACACAAACTGGGATGAATTAAAGTTTGTATTTTTTATGTTATCAATGTAGTCACCAGGAGATTACCAAGGAATTACAAATATTATATGGTTATTTGAGCGAAGTATTTCTCTATGGTTACGAAGAGAAGCATAGGTTTCAAATAAATTTCCATTAGCCTTCAAATGGCTCCTATTTAGTAGTTCCTTTTGGAACGTGAACATTAACAACGATCTCTTATAGGAATTGATTCCAAAAGTTCGTCTATATGCAAGAGAGTTTACTCAATAGAAACTCCACTAATGTTCCATAAAAGAAAAAAGAAAAAAAAGATAAGATAAGGACATAATTTGAGCAAAAAGAATACAGTGGTGTCTTAGTTGCAGGGAACTTCATGATTTCGCCGCGCTTTTGGCTTGAATTATGCAACCCGTTGGAAAACGATTAATAAAAAAAATAATTTTTTAAAGTTTTAATAAAAAATTATAATTTATTGTTTTCTTTTGTGAATGAAACTTTTTAGTCCCACATTGTGGAGTTTCCAATTTTTAGTAGTTTTAAGAAACTATATAAACTTATTAGTCCCACATTGTGGAGTTTCCACTTCTTAAATTGTTTTATTCCATTATATAAAGAAATTCACTACTTTTGTAAAATCGATGGGAAAGGGGTTGCTCTATATTTTAGAGGGACCCCTAAGGGAAAATATTTTATAGCGTTTCTTAAGAGTTCGCGATTTTCCTTAACGGTTTTTTCGGAGTTGCCAAGCTCAAGTTGAGCATCTACTACATATGCTAGTAGTAGGTGTAGTAGGGTGTTTTATCCTGGAGATATCCGTCCTGTGAAGGCTATAGCATCACTATTGAGTGTAGCCGGGCGCTAATGTCTTAAGGGCAACGTGTTGAACACATGACTCACTCTGTTTTTCCAAAATTTTGCCTTATTGTTGTTGCGGAGATATAGGGAGCTCATTCGTTTCATCAAATCAATCACTTCCATTATAAATGAGCTAAGTATCAATAACTTTTGCTTATTTGATTTTTCCTTGTTTTTTATTATTGCACCCAACACAACCTTCGATGCATTCATTGTACTTGGAGAGATTAAAATCTAAGTAGATAGATATTTGTTAAAAGTTTATAATTTGATTATTTTTTTTTAACAAACTCCTTACTTATAAGCTCACTTGTAATATACGATGGATGTTTTGATTTGGTGTACAATGAATTATGTTTGCAAAGAAAAATGCAGACAAAAACATTAGATGCCCGTCGCCTAATATGGCAGTAGGATGTCACATTCTAAGAACATACAATTGATTCTGTTAAAACTATTAAGAGTTAGACCGATAAAAAAAAAGTTCACAATATTCATAGTAAAACAAAGTATTCACCTATCCCTCCCAACTCCAAAAACACCACATTTTGGAGTCCACAAAATCTTTAGGAATACAATCAACTGAACGTATGAACACAGAAAAACGTTTTACTTAAATTACATACAGGCCACAACACCCAAAAACTAACTATGATTATGGATTTTGTAGAAAATCTCTAATAGATTCGTTGCACTTGCAGGCGAACACACTATATACATGTCTTTTCAGTCCATTTTTACGTCTACAAACCAATTCCACTTGCACCTGCACGAAGAAGATCAAATTACTAGTAATTGGAAATGAAATAAAAACAACAAAACGAAAATGAAGTAAGAAACTTTTAGTTCACCCTCGATCAATTCCATTCACCATTATCTTTGCATCTCTCGTAACCATCACCATCGACCATTGTTTTTTGCGTCTCCCTTAAGCAACAACAACAGTATAAGACATGTGAAAAAGAAGATGACACATATTCATAGGATAGGCATATACAACGAAGATACATAATATAGGAAAAGAAAATATTCTTGATGCCGAAGTCTAGCATTTAATTTCATAGTCCGGACTTCGGTTTCATATTTAATTTCATTTCCACGAACAAACAATGAGAAAGAAGGATCATTGATGTATGGTTGGACTAACCTGCATGTCTCTCATTTCTCGGAATTGTCAGAAAGGTCTCAAATCTCTATTCCATTCAAAGATCCATGGCTGGTCGCATCTGCCGCATTATACTTTCAAATGTGTCTGTGACAAATTTGATCTGGCGTCGTCCCCTTCATATAATTCTCCCAAGTCTCTAGGTGGTTCACGTAGTAACGGTTGGCGAACTGGATTCTGAAGACAGCATGTCCCGAATTTCAGGATTCTTAGAGACGTACTTGTTAGTTTTTCTGTCATCCAGTGCAATGCACGGCCTGCAAAGTGATAATTGTGCAAAATTATATTCCTAAACCCGAAAAAAAAATGTTTATACAACGGATTTACATCCTTAAATTTCCAAATAAATTTTGATCAGTTAATGTGTTCCCAAATGAACTTCGTGACAGACTTTCATATTGAGATGATCAGGAAACCGATCCAATTTTTTTTTGAGATGATCAGATAGATATTGTGCAGTAATGTCGATCAGGAAAATCCAAAACCAATAAATAAAGAAACAAACCTTGATTATGTTTCCAGTCGTCCCCTTCTTCTTAACATCTGATATGAACAGAAAGAATGCTACTAAAGGTCTTTTTTGCTTCAATGGATCATTTACTTATTTTTTTGTTTTTGTTTTCTGGCCTTTATTGCCCTTTCTATCAGGTCGGTGCTTGAGATGGGCATTCTAAAATTGAAGAAAAAAGTCATATGTAAAAGAACTCCCAAGTAGAAAAATAGGCAGAGAGTGTTTATATATTCTTCCGGTGAAACTGACCAATTGCAGTTCCTACTAACGTGGGATAACTGATACTGACACGGTTATTTTGAGTTGGTTTGGGAGAAAAATCAAACTTAAAATGGAAACTAAATCCACAAAGGACGGTGGATAAGTCTATACCTGTGGAACGGACGGAGTAGACCTTCCCTTTGTTCGACCACGAAATCAAAACCACTCTTTGTGTTTTCATGACTCCATCCCGACCACTCTTTGTCTCCCCCAAAAAGGCAACTGTGTCATAGTTAATTGATCATATACATTGATACTCATTTAGAAGAACACACCACCTCATTTAGAAGAACTCATCAACGCACTTCAACTTTATTTGATGTACGTACTTGTCTAAAAACTCTACAGTATCATACTATTAAACCTTGTTGCATAACATTTCCCAATCAATCAAAAACATTTCCTAACGATAACGAGAATAATTGTTATCATTTGTATGCATTTAAACATAACAAAAACTGGTGACTGGCTTACTACATATGCAACTCCCTAGTTTTTGATCCTTCGCAGCAGATTCAAGGTTATAAGCTTTACGACCCTGTCAAAAAGGAACATCATAGATTCCAATAATTTTAACCAGAATTACTTAGAATATGTTGGTCGAATCATTATCAAAAACCAATTTCAACATACAAACATAACAAAATCAATTATCCCAGAAATAAATGTTTACAAAATTCAGCAACAAAAATAGAAGATTCATGTAATTTTCACAAGATTTTCACTAAATTAAGCTTATCTAGTTTCCTCCCGTTGATTTCCGCATACATAGTTGACGCTATCCTTCAATATTTACAACAAACGAAGCAGAAAAGTGCCAATCCAAATCTTCTTAGAAACAACTTTTCATATATCTTGATTAATCAACTTAAAAAGAAAAAATAACAGCAAAATTTCACAAGAAAATCAAAGAAGCTAAAAATAATCAGAGAAATTGTCTGATCTCGCCTAATTGTAGTTTACTACCGAGTAGTTGACAAGTGTGAAAAAATTAAAATAATTGATGAACAATAAGTTACCTTTTGTAGCAGAAGAAAATCAGATCAAGAAAATTGAAGAACTAAATCATGAAGACAAAAACCCAAATTGTTTCTACCTCTAGCGAAAATTCTCAGATATAAAGTTTTTAGACTCTTTTTCTCTCGATCTGAAAAATATGATTTTCAGGGTATTTAGGGTAATATGTAAAGTCTGATTTTCTGGATCGCAAAATGTTTGTACTAACTCATCCATGTTTGTACTAAACTATACCAAGCGGGGTTTATTTGGACTAGACTGTACTGGGCTTCAGATGGGTGGACTAAAGCATCCAAAGCCCACAAACTTTGGGATTAAACGTTAATTTCTACAATTTAAAGTTGACTACAACCACGAGGATCATCACACAGCAACACCACGCGGCCACCTAGATAGCTGATAGACGCATTTATGTGTCTATTTTGTTCTCAATGTTCTGCATTGTTAGACTCGATTAAATACTTATTGTGTTATTTTATGTTTTTGTAGATGTTTTTGGAAAAATAAGCTCTTGCGACGAAATTGGCTCGAAAAGTGGTGTTTTACACCCTAGGATAAAGTACTAAAGACACCCCAGAAATGCACCGGAGGAAACCAGAAAAATTACTAAAGGAACCACAAGGGACATGTGTTATTCGAACTCCAGCAACGGATAAGGGGGCGACCACTGGATAAGGGGTGACCTTCTTCACAAATTCAAAAAAAATATTTTGGCGGGAGAATATATTCTCTCCATGGCAGATTTTCAAATTGATTTTCGATGGATTTGTGGAGAGACTAAATGGCTGGAATTAATTGGGTCATATCTATTGAGTATAACAAGATTATTCTGAGCGTTGGAATGAGTTAAATTTGGTTAGAATCCGCTAACTTTCAATCGAGAGTTAAACAGGGGAGATACGCTCGAGTTCTCTGTGAGAGGAATTTTTGGGAAGTTTTGTGGACTAAATGAGGAAGATATCTGATCTTCTTAAGTGTTTATGCAACTATGGAAGTATTACAGCTCATATGCGCAGGTAGAGGGGATGGAGAAGATCATATCTCGGCTGACAGTGAAGAAAATGGAAAAAAATATTTTCCGAGTAATGGAGGATTATGTGGAGTTATTGCGAGTGATTCGTTGCGCCTGTTGGGTATAAAAGGGACCCTTGGGAGCTGATAGAGGGTTATCAAGAGTTTGGGGAAGTTTTGGAGCCGAGAGAAGCGAAGGGGAGAAATCTCTCCTGCTGATGCGCTCGAGGAGGAGGAAGAAGATGAAGAACTGACGCTCCATAAGTGTCGTTCTTCAACAGTACCCGCAGCAGTTCAGTTGTGTCGCTGTTTACAGCACTAAGGTTGTATCGTTCTTTACTACACTTCAGTTTTGTTTTATACAGCACAATTGTAACGCTTATAACTGTTGCGAATCTTTGTTTTAGCATTTTCTCATCTTTTAATCAACTTTTTGAGCTATAAAAATGTATTTTGAGAACATGATTAATATGAGTAGCTAAACCCCAATACTGGGATGATGGAGGAAGCCATATTTCACGCATATGATAATTATATCTAATTCTTTTTGACTACTTGCACTTTTTATTAATCGTTTTATGATTTTTCTTAATTGATTGTCATTTCATTTGATGGTTTATGCTTGGTCATAGTACTTTTGATATGCCATGCTTTCGATTTACAGTTAATCTTCTAAAAATCTACCTTGGCAAGAATGAGAGTCATTATTATTTGAGCTATAACTATTTGGAATAAATATATGAATCCTGTGAATGATTAATGGTGGAATCCTGAGTCCCAGTGTCTCTTGATCCTGTGACAAATTTTGTATATATTTTTGTTTTAAAAATCTTTTCAAGTCTGAGCAACGAATACTTATTTACCGCAAAATTAATACTACAATAAATTTTGGCGCCGCCGACGCGGATTTGTGCTTAGGTAGAATTTTTAGGTTTTTATTATTTTTTATTATTTTCATTTGTTCCTCTTTACGTTTCTTTGTTTGTGTCTTTGATTTTCAGGTTTAAAGAGTGTACACTAAGGACTTGGAACAAAGCTCAAAGCTAAAAGAAAAGAAAAAAAGAAGACAAATAATTTTTTAGGATTTAGTTTTATTATTTATTTATTTTTAATTTTTTTTAGAATTGTATTAGGAAATTTTTGTAATATTTTTGCACTTTACTTTGGACATTTGGACAATTTTTTTTTAAACCCTACGGAAGGGTACCCTTAAATACAAACTGTTTGCAGGGAAGGACGACGATTACAATATCGTCTCGGCCCCTCGCGTTCGTACACGACATAGGAGTCGTGGCCCAAGTCGACTTCAGCGGTTCTTCGCCCGTCTGGTACGAGAGGTAAGTATTTCGAAACACCCGCGAATCTCCTGCAAGCGGGTTTACTGTATGCCTTAAGGTGATTATATGTTGAGGACTGAACCAGTTGCTTTAAATTCCTAGTAAAGGGAAAGGACTGGCCATACAAGATAAGGGTTCGGATTTCATCACCGTTCTCTTATTGCCCACCTTAGGAAAACGAAACCAAACGCGAACCTAAGCCTAAAATTTTGAATAGAACGAGACCTATAGGGTAACGAGCTTAATAGGACAGTCATTCGAAAAATATTGGTTACTCTTTTGAGCATACTTCGAAGTTCAGGATGGTTTCTGTGAGTTGAATGCGTGACTGCGCCGCCTTGAATACCGGTGAGGCCTTGGGTATCAAAGCTCCACTGAGCTTCCCTCGCCTCTATTCAACTCACTTTGACTCGTACTGATTCCAGAGAATTTGCTCAGATTGTAACGAATTCCTTTTCGAAGGATTAGAAGCTGGTCTAGAAACAATCTAAGTGGAGCCATCATTCTTTTTGTTTGCTAGAAATTTTTAGGTTTGATTTGGTGGAGTCGGCTTGCTGTGTGTTTGCTTAGAACCTCCCTTCCTTAGGATTTTTGTTTGTATATGCCAAGAGCGCTCGATTCCTTTAAAGAGCGTGCTTGGAAAAGAGATAATTTTGGTCGTTTGATTAGTGACGAGCCTAAAAGATCTTCTTGTGGAAGCGGGGAGCTCGAAGACTCTTATTTTGAGGGCCCCGTTTTTGGAAACTTCAGTTTTGAGAACCTATCTCTTCGTGAGGAAAGTACCCCTAGTACTTCTGATGTGCCACTGATGGCAACTTTGAAAGATTACATGTTCCCAACTAGGTCCAACCGAGCTTCGTGCATTAAATTGCCAGCCACTACGGCTAATTTCGAGATAAAACCTAGTATTCTTCAGATGATCCCTATATACTTAGGAAAGGATGATGAGAACCCTTATTTTCATATTAGATACTTTGAGGAAATTTGTGGGACAATTAGAATAAAAGACCTTACTGATGAGGTCTTGAAACTTAAGATGTTTCCCTTTTCCTTGAAAGATAAAGCCAAGACCTGGATAAACAACCTACCATCTGAATCCATTGAAACATGGCAGGAACTTATTGCTGCTTTCTATATGAAATTCTACCCTAAGCATAAAACTGCAGCTGTTAGGCAGAAAATTAGTGCTAGTATGCAACAAGAGGGAGAATCTCTTTATAGGTTTTCAGAGAGATTCAATGATCTCCTATCCCAGTGTCCTCACCATGGATTTGATAAGATGAAACTTGTAGAGATTATTTATAATGGTTTAGACTATTCGACCAAATCCATGGTCGAGTCTATGTGCGCTGGTGAGTTCACTAGTAAAAATGTTGATGATGCTTTTACCTTCTTAGGAGCTATCGCTGAAAAATCCCAACAGTGGGAGTCTTGTGTTGAACCCCCTAAAAGACTCCTGGTCAATAGAAGTAGCACCAATATGGTAGATACGAGTTTTGCGTCAGATGCTAAGTTTGCTGCTTTATCTAGAAGGTTAGAAGCATTGGAAATGGGTCAATCTAAAAATAAGTCCCTTGTTGAACCTAATAGAGCCTCTCAAGTCTCTATTTGTGGAATAGAGCTCGATAACTCATTCTGGGAAGGTCAGGTTAGTGAAGAGAAAGCTCATGATGTCTATAATAATGCTAGGTTTGAAAACCGTCATAAGTTTGGCCCCTACTCAGAGACCTACAATCCTGGTTGGAGAAACCATCCTAATTTCTCTTGGTATAAGGGCCAGAATCAAGGCCAGTCTAGTAATTCTCAGCCTCCCCCAGGTTTTGGTTATACTAAGAACTCTTCAGGTCAGACCCAGAACCCATCTGAGAATAGAATAACTAGCTTAGAGGAAACCCTTAGTATATTAAGGAAGAGCCAGGGGATACTATCACAAAGCCAGGAAATGTTAGTAAAAAGCCAGGGTAATTTTCAAGAGGAAACCAAACAGAATTTTAAGAATAGTGCCGAGTCTTTTGCTAAATTAGAGCTTCAAGTCGGCCAAATAGCTAAGTTTATCAATGAGAGAGAATTGGGAGAGGTTTAGAGCACTACAGAGCAAGAAAATTGAAGTTGCAGAGATTCTGGTTCTGCTGCTGCTGCTGCTCGAGGAGGAAGAACAGACTACCAAAGGCAGTCGTTTACCACAAAAACAACGACTGTCGTGTGGTCATAGTTTTCCAACGACAACAGCACTTCATCTCTATCGTTGATTCTGGACGCCTTTTGTGGGTCGCAGAATCCTGTTTTATATCAATTTCTTGTCTTTCTCTTCATTGTAAAACACTTTTGAGCATCAATGAAATATTTTGAGAGGTTTTTCATCATGAGTAGCTAAACCCAGTCCCAGGGGTGACAGAGGAAGCCATTCTCACAATAATTATGTGGTAATTCTCTATTTTTTTATGCAATATTTTTATGTGATTAATTGCATTGATAAAAATGAATTAAATGATTTTTATTAATCAACTGTGTTTTCTCTTGATAATGCATGCTTAGTTTAGACTCTTGATGCATTATACTTGTGATTAACATTTGAAATTTTGGAAATCTGCTTTTGGCAATATTTTGAATCAAACCAATTATTTAAATTGTATAGTAAAAAAAAAATTAGATCATATAAGTATTGTTGAATGGTGGAATCTTAAACCCCTATTTGTCCATAAAATTTCACATCACTTTGCTATTTAATTTTGCTACATTCTTAAGTTTTAAAAAAAAATCTAAAAATTTTATTCCCTTCACAAATCTGAAAAGAACCCATTTTTACCACTATCACTACAACCATTTGAAAATACATCAAATCAATAGCACCCTATTAGAATACTACATGTGCGCTTTTCGAGGTAAAACTTCGAAGCCAAAAAAAATGAAATTTCTTCCGATTCCAAACCAATACAATCATACAAGGCCGAGTTACAGAACCGAAACGGCCGATTCGAATCATTATCTTCTCCGACAAAGAACACGCACAGAAAAACTACCCTAATTAAATCTAGGTCTCAAACTGATCCCCAAATACAAAACAACGAACCTTTTTCATTCTCTAACAAGGAAAACTTACCAACTGCTCCAAATACTAATCAAAATTTCAACCAACCACTTATGCAAAACCCAACTTAACAGCCACCATTAATAATCAAGTGGAAAACCCATAGGAAAATCTGCTATGAACCAGAACCATAGTTTTTAATAAAATTAAAATCAAGAACATAAAAGGACCAATAAATTGAAATAAAAGAGGGAATTAAACTAAGCAGATTAAGGAAAGGAAACAAAGAAGCATAACACCCGAGACTTTCCTGGAAAGAAGCAGGAGAAAAAAATCCAAATAATTCCATCAATTGCAACAATTCCAAACATACTCAACTAAAAAACTTACCTGACTCAATCTCGTCCAGCCATCAGGCCCGACACGTCAGAGGGGACTACTGCGATTCATCTTGTTTCGGTCACTCTTGGTTTTTTGTTCTTTTAGATGGGTCCTGAGTGCATTTGATTAGGAAACCATCTTTTTTTCAGATGATTCAATCGCCTTTCATTTTCATTATTTGGTATTCTATTAATAAAACATGTGATTAATCAAAACAGAAAAAGATACGAACTCTTTGATATATTTCTTGATTGATCTCGCTTTGTTAGTTGGTGCTCTCAGAATTATATTGGTGTTAGTCCATACACACTGCTGAGCGAAATATTGGGTGTGGTTGTTGTACCCCCGCTTTTTCACTACCAGTACAACAAAATTTACATTTAATAGATTACCTAAAAGAGCTATTGAGTATAAATATCCTTTTGAAGTCATATTTCACAGACCACCAAATTATAATTTTTTGAAGTACTTTGGTTGTCTATGCTATCCATGCCTTAGACCTTATACTTCTCAAAAACTGGAACCAAGAAGTGTATATATAATATGTGTTTATTGGCTATAGTACACAACATAAATGGTATAGTCCCTGATCCACATCTTTGTGAAAATACTGTGTTGCTTCGTAAGTTTTCTTATGTTGAGCATGACCAATTGAATTAATCATTTCCTTTGTGGTTAGTTCAATCGAGATTTTTGGATACAAATTCATGTTTCATGTGATTTTTTAATGTCCAAAGAAATCCTTCTTTTCTTGTAAAAGTAAGGTCGCTCTTGTTGTCTTTCGGAAATGACATTTTATGGGGGAGAGTTCTTAATTTAACTTGTTCTTAATTGAACTTGTTCTTAATTGACAAATCTTTGTGGGGAGTACGGTCGTGGAATATTGCGGGATTTCTCTTGTATCTCTATTAAACCCTTGATGAATGCATTTATTTTCGGATATATGATTGAATCTAAACAAAGTTGATATGTTTTCTTTTGGTCATGAAGAATCTCCATGAGAATTTCATAAGGATCCCACTAGTTTTCGTACCTTTTCCAATTTACATTGACAACAACTTGAGCAAGATTTGTGTTTTTATTTGCATAGAGTACTTATAATGATCCGCGTACCTTGCTTATCGTACATTTCTACGTAACTTAATCTGTGTTTAAGGTTCTTATATGTTTAGTGTTGAAAATAGTAGTTCGGGATGTTTGGACTTCATGGTACACATACCAGGTATGCATACCATCATCTAAAATCAAAATCCAGGGATTTTAGTATGCACACCGTTTTCATACTTCTCCAGGTCAAGAAATTTCGTTTGCAAAACGGTATGCATACTGGCCCGTTGACGTCGATTTTCGGTAAAACTTGTTTTGGGTGTAACGTCTTCGTCCGAACTCGGAATGACCTCGTTATTTCTGAATTCTCTTCCTCTTTGAGTTTTCTTCAAAATGGTGACGAGAAATCCTGATTTTGGATGAGTTAAGCTTGGTTATTTTCTTGTCTCTTGTTTTTGATTGTTTTGCTCCGTTTCGTCGCACTTGTTCCACTTCTCTTGGACTTGGGAACTTGGATTCTTTAAGACCTTCTCTTCTAAGCTCATTTTTATTTTTTGGGAGATGATTTTGCAGTATTAATCTTTATTGGTTTTATATATTGCAAATTGTTATGGGATAATGTTTGTTTACGTCCGTGAACCATGATTGTGCCATATATGCCCAAAGGTTAGGTCTTATCATATGTCTTTATGCAAATATTGATGGAGGATAGAATGAACTTTTGACTCCAAAGATTAAGTCTACTATATGTCATTGTGAAAATAGTGACGAAAGATAGAATTAATCTATGATTATTCCACAGTCCCTGATCCACATCTTTGTGAAAATACTGTGTTGCTTCGTAAGTTTTCTTATGTTGAGCATGACCAATTGAATTAATCAGTTCCTTTGTGGTTAGTTCAATCGAGATTTTTGGATACAAATTCATGTTTCATGTGATTTGTTGATGTCCATAGAAATCCTTTTTTTCCTGTAAAAGTAAGGTCGCTCTTGTTGTTCTTTCGGGAATTACATTTTATGGGGGAGAGTTCTTAATTGACAAATCTTTGTGGGGAGTGCGGCCGTGGAATATTGCGGGATTTCTATTGTATTTCTATTAATCCCTTGATGAATGCATTTATTTTCGGATATATGATTGCATCTAAACAAAGTTGATATGTTTTCTTTTGGTCATAAAGAATCTCCATGAGAATTTCATAAGGATCCCACTAGTTTTCGTACCTTTGCCAATTTACATTGACAAAAACTTGAGAAAGATTTGTGTTTTTATTTACCTAGAGTACTTATAATGATCCGCGTACCTTGCTTATAATACATTTCTACGTAACTTAATCTGTGTTTAAGGTTCTTATATGTTTAGTTTTTAAAATAGTAGTTCGGGATGTTTGGACTTCATGGTACACATACAAGGTATGCATACCATCATCTAAAATCAAAATCCAGGGATTTTAGTATGCACACCGTTTTCATACTTCTCCAGGTCAAGAAATTTCATTTGCAAAACGGTATGCATACTGGCCCGTTGACGTTGATTTTCGGTAAAACTTGTTTTGGGCGTAACGTCTTCGTCCGAAATCGGAATGACCTCGTTCTTTCTGAATTCTCTTCCTCTTTGAGTTTTCTTCAAAATGGTGACGAGAAATCCTGATTTTGGATGAGTTAAGCTTGGTCATTTTCTTGTCTTTTGTTTTTGAGTGTTTTGCTCAGTTTCGTCGCACTTGTTCCACTTCTCTTGGACTTGGGTACTTGGATTCTTTAAGTAATTCTCTTCTAAGCTCATTTGTATTTTTTGGGAGATGATTTTGCAGTATTAATCTTTATTGGTTTTATATATTGCAAATTGTTATGGGATAATTTATGTTTACGTCCGTGAATCATGATTGTGTCATATATGCCCAAAAGTTAGGTCTTATCATATGTCTTTATGCAAATATTGATGGAGGATAGAATGAACTTTTGACTCCAAAGATTAAGTCTACTATATGTCATTGTGAAAATAGTGACGAAAGATAGAATTAATCTTTGATTATACCACAGTCCCTGATCCACATCTTTGTGAAAATACTGTGTTGCTTCGTAAGTTTTCTTATGTTGAGCATGACCAATTGAATTAATCAGTTCCTTTGTGGTTAGTTCAATCGAGATTTTTGGATACAAATTCATGTTTCATGTGATTTTTTAATGTCCAAAGAAATCCTTCTTTTCCTGTAAAAGTAAGGTCGCTCTTGTTGTTATTTAAGGAATGCCATTTTATGGGGGAGAGTTCTTAATTGAACTTGTTCTTAATTGAACTTGTTCTTAATTGACAAATCTTTGTGGGGAGTACGGCCGTGGAATATTACGGGAGTTCTCTTGTATCTCTATTAAACCCTTGATGAATGCATTTATTTTCGGATATATGATTGCATCTAAACAAAGTTGATATGTTTTCTTTTGGTCATAAAGAATCTCCATGAGAATTTCATAAGGATCCCACTAGTTTTCGTACCTTTGCCAATTTACATTGACAAAAACTTGAGAAAGATTTGTGTTTTTATTTACCTAGAGTACTTATAATGATCCGCGTACCTTGCTTATAATACATTTCTACGTAACTTAATCTGTGTTTAAGGTTCTTATATGTTTAGTTTTTAAAATAGTAGTTCGGGATGTTTGGACTTCATGGTACACATACCAGGTATGCATACCATCATCTAAAATCAAAATCCAGAGATTTTAGTATGCACACCGTTTTCATACTTCTCCAGGTCAAGAAATTTTGTTTGCAAAACGGTATGCATACTGGCCCGTTGACATTGATTTTCGGTAAAACTTGTTTTGGGCGTAACGTCTTCGTCCGAACTCGGAATGACCTCGTTCTTTTTGCATTCTCTTCCTCTTTGAATTTTCTTCCAAATGGTGACGAGAAACACTGATTTTGGATGAGTTAAGATTGGTTATTTTCATGTCTCTTGTTTTTGAGTGTTTTGCTCCGTTTCGTCGCACTTGTTCCACTTCTCTTGGACTTGGGAACTTGGATTCTTTAAGACCTTATCTTCTAAGCTCATTTGTATTTTTTGGGAGATGATTTTGCAGTATTAATCTTTATTGGTTTTATATATTGCAAATTTTTATGGGATAATGTTTGTTTACGTCCGTGAACCATGATTGTGCCATATATGCCCAAAGGTTAGGTCTTATCATATGTCTTTATGCAAATATTGATGGAGGATAGAATGAACTTTTGACTCCAAATATTAAGTCTACTATATGTCATTGTGAAAATAGTGACGAAAGATAGAATTAATCTTTGATTATTCCACAGTCCCTGATCCACATCTTTGTGAAAATACTGTGTTGCTTCGTAAGTTTTCTTATGTTGAGCATGACCAATTGAATTAATCAGTTCCTTTGTGGTTAGTTCAATCGAGATTTTTGGATACAAATTCATGTTTCATGTGATTTGTTGATGTCCATAGAAATCCTTCTTTCCTGTAAAATTAAGGTCGCTCTTGTTGTTCTTTCGGGAATTACATTTTATGGGGGAGAGTTCTTAATTGAACTTGTTCTTAATTGACAAATCTTTGTGGGGAGTGCGGCCGTGGAATATTGCGGGAGTTCTACTGTATCTCTATTAATCCCTTGATGAATGCATTTATTTTCGGATATATGATTGCATCTAAAAAAAGTTGATATGTTTTCTTTTGGTCATAAAGAATCTCCATGAGAATTTCATAAGGATCCCACTAGTTTTCGTACCTTTGCCAATTTACATTGACAAAAACTTGAGAAAGATTTGTGTTTTTATTTGCCTAGAGTACTTATAATGATCCGCGTACCTTGCTTATCGTACATTTCTAAGTAACTTAATTTGTGTTTAAGGTTCTTATATGTTTAGTTTTTAAAAAAGTAGTTCGGGATGTTTGGACTTCATGGTACACATACCAGGTATGCATACCATCATCTAAAATCAAAATCCAGGGACTTTAGTATGCACACCTTTTTCATACTTCTCCAGGTCAAGAAATTTCGTTTGCAAAACGGTATGCATACTGTCCCGTTGACGTTGATTTTCGGTAAAACTTCTTTTGGGTGTAACGTCTTCGTCCGAACTCGGAATGACCTCGTTATTTTTGCATTCTCTTCCTCTTTGAGTTTTCTTCAAAATGGTGACTAGAAATCCTGATTTTGGATGAGTTAAGCTTGGTTATTTTCTTGTCTCTTGTTTTTGAGTGTTTTGCTCCGTTTCGTCGCACTTGTTCCACTTCTCTTGGACTTGGGAACTTGGATTCTTTAAGACCTTCTCTTCTAAGCTCATTTGTATTTTTTGGGAGATGATTTTGCAGTATTAATCTTTATTGGTTTTATATATTGCAAATTGTTATGGGATAATGTTTGTTTACGTCCGTGAATCATGATTGTGCCATATATGCCCAAAGGTTAGGTCTTATCATATGTCTTTATGCAAATATTGATGGAGGATAGAATGAACTTTTGACTCCAAATATTAAGTCTACTAAATGTCATTGTGAAAATAGTGACGAAAGATAGAATTAATCTTTGATTATTCCACAGTCCCTGATCCACATCTTTGTGAAAATACTGTGTTGCTTCGTAAGTTTTCTTATGTTGAGCATGACCAATTGAATTAATCAGTTCCTTTGTGGTTAGTTCAATCGAGATTTTTGGATACAAATTCATGTTTCATGTGATTTGTTAATGTCCAAAGAAATCCTTCTTTTCCTGTAAAAGTAAGGTCGCTCTTGTTGTTCTTTCGGGAATTACATTTTATGGGGGAGAGTTCTTAATTGAACTTGTTCTTAATTGACAAATCTTTGTGGGGAGTGTGGACGTGATATATTGCGGGAGTTCTCTTGTATCTCTATTAATCCCTTAATGAATGCATTTATTTTCGAATATATGATTGCATCTAAACAAAGTTGATATGTTTTCTTTTGGTCATGAAGAATCTCCATGAGAATTTCATAAGGATCCCACTAGTTTTCGTACCTTTGCCAATTTACATTGACAAAAACTTGAGAAATATTTGTGTTTTTATTTGCCTAGAGTACTTATAATGATCCGCGTACCTTGCTTATCGTACATTTCTACGTAACTTAATATGTGTTTAAGGTTCTTATATGTTTAGTTTTGAAAATAGTAGTTCGGGATGTTTGGACTTCATGGTATGCATACCATCATCTAAAATCAAAATCCAGGGATTTTAGTATGCACACCGTTTTCATACTTCTCCAGGTCAAGAAATTTCGTTTGCAAAACGGTATGCATACTGGCCCGTTGACGTCGATTTTCGGTAAAACTTGTTTTGGGTGTAACGTTTTCGTCCGAACTCGGAATGACCTCGTTCTTTCTGAATTCTCTTCCTCTTTGAGTTTTCTTCAAAATGGTGACGACAAATCCTGATTTTGGATGATTTAAGCTTGGTCATTGTCTTGTCTCTTGTTTTTTGAGTGTTTTGCTCCGTTTCGTCGCACTTGTTCCACTTCTCTTGGACTTGGGAACTTGGATTCTTTAAGTACTTCTCTTCTAAGCTCATTTGTATTTTTTTGGAGATGATTTTGCAGTATTCATATTTATTGGTTTTATATATTGCAAATTGTTATGTGATATTGTTTGTTTACGTCCGTGAACCATGATTGTGCCATATAAGCCCAAAAGTTAGGTCTTATCATATGTCTTTATGCAAATATTGATGGAGGATAGAATGAACTTTTGACTCCAAAGATTAAGTCTACTATATGTCATTGTGATAATAGTGACGACAGATAGAATTAATCTTTGATTATTCCACAGTCCCTGATCCACATCTTTGTAAAAATACTGTGTTGCTTCGTAAGTTTTCTTATGTTGAGCATGACCAATTGAATTAATCAGTTCCTTTGTGGTTAGTTCAATCGATATTTTTGGATACAAATTCATGTTTCATGTGATTTTTTAATGTCCAAAGAAATCCTTCTTTTTCTGTAAAAGTAAGGTCGCTCTTGTTGTTCTTTCGGGAATTACATTTTATGGGGGAGAGTTCTTAATTGAACTTGTTCTTAATTGACAAATCTTTGTGGGGAGTGCGGTCGTGGAATATTGCGAGAGTTCTCTTGTATCTCTATTAATCCCTTGATGAATGCATTTATTTTCGGATATATGATTGCATCTAAACAAAGTTGTTATGTTTTCTTTTGGTTATGAAGAATCTCCATGAGAATTTCATAAGGATCCCACTGGTTTTCGTACCTTTGCCAATTTACATTGACAAAAACTTGAGAAAGATTTGTTTTTTTATTTTCCTATAGTACTTATAATGATCCGCGTACCTTGCTTATCGTACATTTCTACGTAACTTAATGTGTGTTTAAGGTTCTTATATGTTTAGTTTTGAAAATAGTAGTTCGGGATGTTTGGACTTCATGGTACACATACCAGGTATGCATACCATCATCTAAAATCAAAATCCAGGGATTTTAGTATGCACACCGTTTTCATACTTCTCCAGGTCAAGAAATTTCGTTTGCAAAACGGTATGCATACTGGCCCGTTGACGTCGATTTTCGGTAAAACTTGTTTTGGGTGTAACGTCTTCGTCCGAACTCGGAATGACCTCGTTATTTCTGAATTCTCTTCCTCTTTGAGTTTTCTTCAAAATGGTGACGAGAAATCCTGATTTTGGATGAGTTAAGCTTGGTTATTTTCTTGTCTCTTGTTTTTGATTGTTTTGCTCCGTTTCGTCGCACTTGTTCCACTTCTCTTGGACTTGGGAACTTGGATTCTTTAAGACCTTCTCTTCTAAGCTCATTTTTATTTTTTGGGAGATGATTTTGCAGTATTAATCTTTATTGGTTTTATATATTGCAAATTGTTATGGGATAATGTTTGTTTACGTCCGTGAACCATGATTGTGCCATATATGCCCAAAGGTTAGGTCTTATCATATGTCTTTATGCAAATATTGATGGAGGATAGAATGAACTTTTGACTCCAAAGATTAAGTCTACTATATGTCATTGTGAAAATAGTGACGAAAGATAGAATTAATCTATGATTATTCCACAGTCCCTGATCCACATCTTTGTGAAAATACTGTGTTGCTTCGTAAGTTTTCTTATGTTGAGCATGACCAATTGAATTAATCAGTTCCTTTGTGGTTAGTTCAATCGAGATTTTTGGATACAAATTCATGTTTCATGTGATTTGTTGATGTCCATAGAAATCCTTTTTTTCCTGTAAAAGTAAGGTCGCTCTTGTTGTTCTTTCGGGAATTACATTTTATGGGGGAGAGTTCTTAATTGACAAATCTTTGTGGGGAGTGCGGCCGTGGAATATTGCGGGATTTCTATTGTATTTCTATTAATCCCTTGATGAATGCATTTATTTTCGGATATATGATTGCATCTAAACAAAGTTGATATGTTTTCTTTTGGTCATAAAGAATCTCCATGAGAATTTCATAAGGATCCCACTAGTTTTCGTACCTTTGCCAATTTACATTGACAAAAACTTGAGAAAGATTTGTGTTTTTATTTACCTAGAGTACTTATAATGATCCGCGTACCTTGCTTATAATACATTTCTACGTAACTTAATCTGTGTTTAAGGTTCTTATATGTTTAGTTTTTAAAATAGTAGTTCGGGATGTTTGGACTTCATGGTACACATACAAGGTATGCATACCATCATCTAAAATCAAAATCCAGGGATTTTAGTATGCACACCGTTTTCATACTTCTCCAGGTCAAGAAATTTCATTTGCAAAACGGTATGCATACTGGCCCGTTGACGTTGATTTTCGGTAAAACTTGTTTTGGGCGTAACGTCTTCGTCCGAAATCGGAATGACCTCGTTCTTTCTGAATTCTCTTCCTCTTTGAGTTTTCTTCAAAATGGTGACGAGAAATCCTGATTTTGGATGAGTTAAGCTTGGTCATTTTCTTGTCTTTTGTTTTTGAGTGTTTTGCTCAGTTTCGTCGCACTTGTTCCACTTCTCTTGGACTTGGGTACTTGGATTCTTTAAGTAATTCTCTTCTAAGCTCATTTGTATTTTTTGGGAGATGATTTTGCAGTATTAATCTTTATTGGTTTTATATATTGCAAATTGTTATGGGATAATTTATGTTTACGTCCGTGAATCATGATTGTGTCATATATGCCCAAAAGTTAGGTCTTATCATATGTCTTTATGCAAATATTGATGGAGGATAGAATGAACTTTTGACTCCAAAGATTAAGTCTACTATATGTCATTGTGAAAATAGTGACGAAAGATAGAATTAATCTTTGATTATTCCACAGTCCCTGATCCACATCTTTGTGAAAATACTGTGTTGCTTCGTAAGTTTTCTTATGTTGAGCATGACCAATTGAATTAATCAGTTCCTTTGTGGTTAGTTCAATCGAGATTTTTGGATACAAATTCATGTTTCATGTGATTTTTTAATGTCCAAAGAAATCCTTCTTTTCCTGTAAAAGTAAGGTCGCTCTTGTTGTTATTTAAGGAATGCCATTTTATGGGGGAGAGTTCTTAATTGAACTTGTTCTTAATTGAACTTGTTCTTAATTGACAAATCTTTGTGGGGAGTACGGCCGTGGAATATTACGGGAGTTCTCTTGTATCTCTATTAAACCCTTGATGAATGCATTTATTTTCGGATATATGATTGCATCTAAACAAAGTTGATATGTTTTCTTTTGGTCATAAAGAATCTCCATGAGAATTTCATAAGGAACCCACTAGTTTTCGTACCTTTGCCAATTTACATTGACAAAAACTTGAGAAAGATTTGTGTTTTTATTTACCTAGAGTACTTATAATGATCCGCGTACCTTGCTTATAATACATTTCTACGTAACTTAATCTGTGTTTAAGGTTCTTATATGTTTAGTTTTTAAAATAGTAGTTCGGGATGTTTGGACTTCATGGTACACATACCAGGTATGCATACCATCATCTAAAATCAAAATCCAGAGATTTTAGTATGCACACCGTTTTCATACTTCTCCAGGTCAAGAAATTTTGTTTGCAAAACGGTATGCATACTGGCCCGTTGACATTGATTTTCGGTAAAACTTGTTTTGGGCGTAACGTCTTCGTCCGAACTCGGAATGACCTCGTTCTTTTTGCATTCTCTTCCTCTTTGAATTTTCTTCCAAATGGTGACGAGAAACACTGATTTTGGATGAGTTAAGATTGGTTATTTTCATGTCTCTTGTTTTTGAGTGTTTTGCTCCGTTTCGTCGCACTTGTTCCACTTCTCTTGGACTTGGGAACTTGGATTCTTTAAGACCTTATCTTCTAAGCTCATTTGTATTTTTTGGGAGATGATTTTGCAGTATTAATCTTTATTGGTTTTATATATTGCAAATTTTTATGGGATAATGTTTGTTTACGTCCGTGAACCATGATTGTGCCATATATGCCCAAAGGTTAGGTCTTATCATATGTCTTTATGCAAATATTGATGGAGGATAGAATGAACTTTTGACTCCAAATATTAAGTCTACTATATGTCATTGTGAAAATAGTGACGAAAGATAGAATTAATCTTTGATTATTCCACAGTCCCTGATCCACATCTTTGTGAAAATACTGTGTTGCTTCGTAAGTTTTCTTATGTTGAGCATGACCAATTGAATTAATCAGTTCCTTTGTGGTTAGTTCAATCGAGATTTTTGGATACAAATTCATGTTTCATGTGATTTGTTGATGTCCATAAAATCCTTCTTTCCTGTAAAATTAAGGTCGCTCTTGTTGTTCTTTCGGGAATTACATTTTATGGGGGAGAGTTCTTAATTGAACTTGTTCTTAATTGACAAATCTTTGTGGGGAGTGCGGCCGTGGAATATTGCGGGAGTTTTATTGTATCTCTATTAATCCCTTGATGAATGCATTTATTTTCGGATATATGATTGCATCTAAACAAAGTTGATATGTTTTCTTTTGGTCATAAAGAATCTCCATGAGAATTTCATAAGGATCCCACTAGTTTTCGTACCTTTGCCAATTTACATTGACAAAAACTTGAGAAAGATTTGTGTTTTTATTTGCCTAGAGTACTTATAATGATCCGCGTACCTTGCTTATCGTACATTTCTAAGTAACTTAATTTGTGTTTAAGGTTCTTATATGTTTAGTTTTTAAAATAGTAGTTCGGGATGTTTGGACTTCATGGTACACATACAAGGTATGCATACCATCATCTAAAATCAAAATCCAGGGATTTTAGTATGCACACCGTTTTCATACTTCTCCAGGTCAAGAAATTTTGTTTGCAAAACGGTATGCATACTGGCCCGTTGACATTGATTTTCGGTAAAACTTGTTTTGGGCGTAACGTCTTCGTCCGAACTCGGAATGACCTCGTTCTTTTTGCATTCTCTTCCTTTTTGAATTTTCTTCCAAATGGTGACGAGAAACACTGATTTTGGATGAGTTAAGATTGGTTATTTTCATGTCTCTTGTTTTTGAGTGTTTTGCTCAGTTTCGTCGCACTTGTTCCACTTCTCTTGGACTTGGGTACTTGGATTCTTTAAGTACTTCTCTTCTAAGCTCATTTGTATTTTTTGGGAGATGATTTTGCAGTATTAATCTTTATTGGTTTTATATATTGCAAATTGTTATGGGATAATTTATGTTTACGTCCGTGAATCATGATTGTGTCATATATGCCCAAAAGTTAGGTCTTATCATATGTCTTTATGCAAATATTGATGGAGGATAGAATGAACTTTTGACTCCAAAGATTAAGTCTACTATATGTCATTGTGAAAATAGTGACGAAAGATAGAATTAATCTTTGATTATACCACAGTCCCTGATCCACATCTTTGTGAAAATACTGTGTTGCTTCGTAAGTTTTCTTATGTTGAGCATGACCAATTGAATTAATCAGTTCCTTTGTGGTTAGTTCAATCGAGATTTTTGGATACAAATTCATGTTTCATGTGATTTTTTAATGTCCAAAGAAATCCTTCTTTTCCTGTAAAAGTAAGGTCGCTCTTGTTGTTATTTAAGGAATGCCATTTTATGGGGGAGAGTTCTTAATTGAACTTGTTCTTAATTGAACTTGTTCTTAATTGACAAATCTTTGTGGGGAGTACGGCCGTGGAATATTACGGGAGTTCTCTTGTATCTCTATTAAACCCTTGATGAATGCATTTATTTTCGGATATATGATTGCATCTAAACAAAGTTGATATGTTTTCTTTTGGTCATAAAGAATCTCCATGAGAATTTCATAAGGATCCCACTAGTTTTCGTACCTTTGCCAATTTACATTGACAAAAACTTGAGAAAGATTTGTGTTTTTATTTACCTAGAGTACTTATAATGATCCGCGTACCTTGCTTATAATACATTTCTACGTAACTTAATCTGTGTTTAAGGTTCTTATATGTTTAGTTTTTAAAATAGTAGTTCGGGATGTTTGGACTTCATGGTACACATACCAGGTATGCATACCATCATCTAAAATCAAAATCCAGGGATTTTAGTATGCACACCGTTTTCATACTTCTCCAGGTCAAGAAATTTTGTTTGCAAAACGGTATGCATACTGGCCCGTTGACATTGATTTTCGGTAAAACTTGTTTTGGGCGTAACGTCTTCGTCCGAACTCGGAATGACCTCGTTCTTTTTGCATTCTCTTCCTCTTTGAATTTTCTTCCAAATGGTGACGAGAAACACTGATTTTGGATGAGTTAAGATTGGTTATTTTCATGTCTCTTGTTTTTGAGTGTTTTGCTCCGTTTCGTCGCACTTGTTCCACTTCTCTTGGACTTGGGAACTTGGATTCTTTAAGACCTTATCTTCTAAGCTCATTTGTATTTTTTGGGAGATGATTTTGCAGTATTAATCTTTATTGGTTTTATATATTGCAAATTTTTATGGGATAATGTTTGTTTACGTCCGTGAACCATGATTGTGCCATATATGCCCAAAGGTTAGGTCTTATCATATGTCTTTATGCAAATATTGATGGAGGATAGAATGAACTTTTGACTCCAAATATTAAGTCTACTATATGTCATTGTGAAAATAGTGACGAAAGATAGAATTAATCTTTGATTATTCCACAGTCCCTGATCCACATCTTTGTGAAAATACTGTGTTGCTTCGTAAGTTTTCTTATGTTGAGCATGACCAATTGAATTAATCAGTTCCTTTGTGGTTAGTTCAATCGAGATTTTTGGATACAAATTCATGTTTCATGTGATTTGTTGATGTCCATAAAATCCTTCTTTCCTGTAAAATTAAGGTCGCTCTTGTTGTTCTTTCGGGAATTACATTTTATGGGGGAGAGTTCTTAATTGAACTTGTTCTTAATTGACAAATCTTTGTGGGGAGTGCGGCCGTGGAATATTGCGGGAGTTTTATTGTATCTCTATTAATCCCTTGATGAATGCATTTATTTTCGGATATATGATTGCATCTAAACAAAGTTGATATGTTTTCTTTTGGTCATAAAGAATCTCCATGAGAATTTCATAAGGATCCCACTAGTTTTCGTACCTTTGCCAATTTACATTGACAAAAACTTGAGAAAGATTTGTGTTTTTATTTGCCTAGAGTACTTATAATGATCCGCGTACCTTGCTTATCGTACATTTCTAAGTAACTTAATTTGTGTTTAAGGTTCTTATATGTTTAGTTTTTAAAATAGTAGTTCGGGATGTTTGGACTTCATGGTACACATACAAGGTATGCATACCATCATCTAAAATCAAAATCCAGGGATTTTAGTATGCACACCGTTTTCATACTTCTCCAGGTCAAGAAATTTTGTTTGCAAAACGGTATGCATACTGGCCCGTTGACATTGATTTTCGGTAAAACTTGTTTTGGGCGTAACGTCTTCGTCCGAACTCGGAATGACCTCGTTCTTTTTGCATTCTCTTCCTCTTTGAATTTTCTTCCAAATGGTGACGAGAAACACTGATTTTGGATGAGTTAAGATTGGTTATTTTCATGTCTCTTGTTTTTGAGTGTTTTGCTCCGTTTCGTCGCACTTGTTCCACTTCTCTTGGACTTGGGAACTTGGATTCTTTAAGACTTTCTCTTCTAAGCTCATTTGTATTTTTTGGGAGATGATTTTGCAGTATTAATCTTTATTGGTTTTATATATTGCAAATTTTTATGGGATAATGTTTGTTTACGTCCGTGAACCATGATTGTGCCATATATGCCCAAAGGTTAGGTCTTATCATATGTCTTTATGCAAATATTGATGGAGGATAGAATGAACTTTTGACTCCAAATATTAAGTCTACTATATGTCATTGTGAAAATAGTGACGAAAGATAGAATTAATCTTTGATTATTCCACAGTCCCTGATCCACATCTTTGTGAAAATACTGTGTTGCTTCGTAAGTTTTCTTATGTTGAGCATGACCAATTGAATTAATCAGTTCCTTTGTGGTTAGTTCAATCGAGATTTTTGGATACAAATTCATGTTTCATGTGATTTGTTGATGTCCATAGAAATCCTTCTTTCCTGTAAAATTAAGGTCGCTCTTGTTGTTCTTTCGGGAATTACATTTTATGGGGGAGAGTTCTTAATTGAACTTGTTCTTAATTGACAAATCTTTGTGGGGAGTGCGGCCGTGGAATATTGCGGGAGTTCTATTGTATCTCTATTAATCCCTTGATGAATGCATTTATTTTCTGATATATGATTGCATCTAAACAAAGTTGATATGTTTTCTTTTGGTCATAAAGAATCTCCATGAGAATTTCATAAGGATCCCACTAGTTTTCGTACCTTTGCCAATTTACATTGACAAAAACTTGAGAAAGATTTGTGTTTTTATTTGCCTAGAGTACTTATAATGATCCGCGTACCTTGCTTATCGTACATTTCTAAGTAACTTAATTTGTGTTTAAGGTTCTTATATGTTTAGTTTTTAAAATAGTAGTTCGGGATGTTTGGACTTCATGGTACACATACCAGGTATGCATACCATCATCTAAAATCAAAATCCAGGGACTTTAGTATGCACACCGTTTTCATACTTCTCCAGGTCAAGAAATTTCGTTTGCAAAACGGTATGCATACTGGCCCGTTGACGTTGATTTTCGGTAAAACTTGTTTTGGGCGTAACGTCTTCGTCCGAACTCGGAATGACCTCGTTCTTTTTGCATTCTCTTCCTCTTTGAATTTTCTTCCAAATGGTGACGAGAAATACTGATTTTGGATGAGTTAAGATTGGTTATTTTCTTGTCTCTTGTTTTTGAGTGTTTTGCTCCGTTTCGTCGCACTTGTTCCACTTCTCTTGGACTTGGGAACTTGGATTCTTTAAGACCTTCTCTTCTAAGCTCATTTGTATTTTTGGGGAGATGATTTTGCAGTATTAATCTTTATTGGTTTTATATATTGCAAATTGTTATGGGATAATGTTTGTTTACGTCCGTGAACCATGATTGTGCCATATATGCCCAAAGGTTAGGTCTTATCATATGTCTTTATGCAAATATTGATGGAGGATAGAATGAACTTTTGACTCCAAATATTAAGTCTACTATATGTCATTGTGAAAATAGTGACGAAAGATAGAATTAATCTTTGATTATTCCACAGTCCCTGATCCACATCTTTGTGAAAATACTGTGTTGCTTCGTAAGTTTTCTTATGTTGAGCATGACCAATTGAATTAATCAGTTCCTTTGTGGTTAGTTCAATCGAGATTTTTGGATACAAATTCATGTTTCATGTGATTTGTTGATGTCCATAGAAATCCTTCTTTCCTGTAAAATTAAGGTCGCTCTTGTTGTTCTTTCGGGAATTACATTTTATGGGGGAGAGTTCTTAATTGAACTTGTTCTTAATTGACAAATCTTTGTGGGGAGTGCGGCCGTGGAATATTGCGGGAGTTCTACTGTATCTCTATTAATCCCTTGATGAATGCATTTATTTTCGGATATATGATTGCATCTAAAAAAAGTTGATATGTTTTCTTTTGGTCATAAAGAATCTCCATGAGAATTTCATAAGGATCCCACTAGTTTTCGTACCTTTGCCAATTTACATTGACAAAAACTTGAGAAAGATTTGTGTTTTTATTTGCCTAGAGTACTTATAATGATCCGCGTACCTTGCTTATCGTACATTTCTAAGTAACTTAATTTGTGTTTAAGGTTCTTATATGTTTAGTTTTTAAAAAAGTAGTTCGGGATGTTTGGACTTCATGGTACACATACCAGGTATGCATACCATCATCTAAAATCAAAATCCAGGGACTTTAGTATGCACACCTTTTTCATACTTCTCCAGGTCAAGAAATTTCGTTTGCAAAACGGTATGCATACTGTCCCGTTGACGTTGATTTTCGGTAAAACTTCTTTTGGGTGTAACGTCTTCGTCCGAACTCGGAATGACCTCGTTATTTTTGCATTCTCTTCCTCTTTGAGTTTTCTTCAAAATGGTGACTAGAAATCCTGATTTTGGATGAGTTAAGCTTGGTTATTTTCTTGTCTCTTGTTTTTGAGTGTTTTGCTCCGTTTCGTCGCACTTGTTCCACTTCTCTTGGACTTGGGAACTTGGATTCTTTAAGACCTTCTCTTCTAAGCTCATTTGTATTTTTTGGGAGATGATTTTGCAGTATTAATCTTTATTGGTTTTATATATTGCAAATTGTTATGGGATAATGTTTGTTTACGTCCGTGAATCATGATTGTGCCATATATGCCCAAAGGTTAGGTCTTATCATATGTCTTTATGCAAATATTGATGGAGGATAGAATGAACTTTTGACTCCAAATATTAAGTCTACTAAATGTCATTGTGAAAATAGTGACGAAAGATAGAATTAATCTTTGATTATTCCACAGTCCCTGATCCACATCTTTGTGAAAATACTGTGTTGCTTCGTAAGTTTTCTTATGTTGAGCATGACCAATTGAATTAATCAGTTCCTTTGTGGTTAGTTCAATCGATATTTTTGGATACAAATTCATGTTTCATGTGATTTGTTGATGTCCATAGAAATCCTTCTTTCCTGTAAAATTAAGGTCGCTCGTGTTGTTCTTTCGGGAATTACATTTTATGGGGGAGAGTTCTTAATTGAACTTGTTCTTAATTGACAAATCTTTGTGGGGAGTGCGGCCGTGGAATATTGCGGGAGTTCTCTTGTATCTCTATTAATCCCCTGATAAATGCATTTATTTTCGGATATATGATTGCATCTAAACAAAGTTGATATGTTTTCTTTTTGTCATGAAGAATCTCCATGAGAATTTCATAAGGATCCCACTAGTTTTCGTACCTTTGCCAATTTACATTGACAAAAACTTGAGAAAGATTTATCTTTTTATTTGCCTAGAGTACTCATAATGATCCGCGTACCTTGCTTATCGTACATTTCTACGTAACTTAAAGTGTGTTTAAGGTTCTTATATGTTTAGTTTTGAAAATAGTAGTTCGGGATGATTGGACTTCATGGTACACATACCAGGTATGCATACCTTCATCTAAAATCAAAATCCAGGGATTTTAGTATGCACACCGTTTTCATACTTCTCCAGGTCAAGAAATTTCGTTTGCAAAACGGTATGCGTACTGGCCCGTTGACGTCGATTTTTGGTAAAACTTGTTTTGGGTGTAACGTCTTCGTCGAACTCAGAATGACCTCGTTCTTTATGAATTCTCTTCCTCTTTGAGTTTTCTTAAATATGGTGACGAGAAATCCTGATTTTGGATGAGTTAAGCTTGGTTATTTTCTTGTCTCTTGTTTTTGAGTGTTTTTCTCCGATTCGTCGCACTTGTTCCACTTCTCTTGGACTTGGGAACTTGGATTCTTTAAGTACTTCTCTTCTAAGCTCATTTGTATTTTTTGGGAGATGATTTTGAAGTATTAATCTTTATTGGTTTTATATATTGCAAATTATAATGGGATAATGTATGTTTACATCCGTGAACCATGATTGTGCCATATATGCCCAAAAGTTAGGTCTTATCATATGTCTTTATGCAAATATTGATGCAGGATAGAATGAAATTTTGACTCCAAAGATTAAGTCTACTATATGTCATTTTTAAAATAGTGAGGAAAGATAGAATTTATATTTGATTATTCCACAGTCCCTGATCCACATCTTTGTGAAAATATACTGTGTTGCTTCGTAAGTTTTCTTATGTTGAGCATGACCAATTGAATTAATCAGTTCCTTTGTGGTTAGTTCAATCGAGATTTTTTGATACAAATTCAAGTTTCATGTTATTTGTTAATGTCCAAAGAAATCCTTCTTTTCCTGTAAAAGTAAGGTCGCTCTTGTTATTCTTTCGGGAATGTCATTTTATGGGGGAGAGTTCTTAATTGAACTTGTGCTTAATTGAACTTGTTCTTAATTGACAAATCTTTGTGGAAGTACGGCCGTGGAATATTACGGGAGTTCTCTTGTATCTCTATTAAACCCTTGATGAATGCATTTATTTTCGGATATATGATTGCATCTAAACAAAGTTGATATGTTTTCTTTTGGTCATGAAGAATCTCCATGAGAATTTCAGAAGGATCCCACTAGTTTTCGTACCTTTTCCAATTTACATTGACAAAAACTTGAGAAAGATTTGTGTTTTTATTTGCCTAGAGTACTTATAATGATCCGCGTACTTTGCTTATCGTACATTTCTACGTAACTTAATATGTGTTTAAGGTTCTTATATGTTTAGTTTTGAAAATAGTAGTTCGAGATGTTTGGACTTCATGGTACACATACCAGATATGCATACCATCATCTAAAATCAAAATCCAGGGATTTTAGTATGCACACCGTTTTCATACTTCTCCAGGTCAAGAAATTTCGTTTGCAAAACGGTATGCATACTGGCCCGTTGACGTCGATTTTCGGTAAAACTTGTTTTGGGTGTAACGTCTTCGTCCGAACTCGGAATGACCTCGTTCTTTCTGAATTCTCTTCCTCTTTGAGTTTTCTTCAAAATGGTGACGACAAATCCTGATTTTGGATAAGTTAAGCTTGGTCATTTTCTTGTCTCTTGTTTTTTGAGTGTTTTGCTCCGTTTCGTCGCACTTGTTCCACTTCTCTTGGACTTGGGAACTTGCATTCTTTAAGTACTTATCTTCTAAGCTCATTTGTATTTTTTTGGAGATGATTTTGCAGTATTAATCTTTATTGGTTTTATATATTGCAAATTTTTATGGGATAATGTTTGTTTACGTCCGTGAACCATGATTGTGCCATATAAGCCCAAAAGTTAGGTCTTATCATATGTTTTTATGCAAATATTGATGGAGGATAGAATTAACTTTTGACTCCAAAGATTAAGTATACTATATGTCATTGTAAAAATAGTGACGAAAGATAGAATTAATCATTGATTATTCCACAGTCCATGATCCACATCTTTGTGAAAATACTGTGTTGCTTCGTAAGTTTTCTTATGTTGAGCATGACCAATTGAATTAATCAGTTCCTTTGTGGTTAGTTCAATCGAGATTTTTGGATACAAATTCATGTTTCATGTGATTTGTTAATGTCCAAAGAAATCCTTCTTTTCCTGTAAAAGTAAGGTCGCTCTTGTTGTTCTTTCGGGAATTACATTTTATGGGGGAGAGTTCTTAATTGAACTTGTTCTTAATTGACAAATCTTTGTGGGGAGTGTGGACGTGATATATTGCGGGAGTTCTCTTGTATCTCTATTAATCCCTTAATGAATGCATTTATTTTCGAATATATGATTGCATCTAAACAAAGTTGATATGTTTTCTTTTGGTCATGAAGAATCTCCATGAGAATTTCATAAGGATCCCACTAGTTTTCGTACCTTTGCCAATTTACATTGACAAAAACTTGAGAAATATTTGTGTTTTTATTTGCCTAGAGTACTTATAATGATCCGCGTACCTTGCTTATCGTACATTTCTACGTAACTTAATATGTGTTTAAGGTTCTTATATGTTTAGTTTTGAAAATAGTAGTTCGGGATGTTTGGACTTCATGGTATGCATACCATCATCTAAAATCAAAATCCAGGGATTTTAGTATGCACACCGTTTTCATACTTCTCCAGGTCAAGAAATTTCGTTTGCAAAACGGTATGCATACTGGCCCGTTGACGTCGATTTTCGGTAAAACTTGTTTTGGGTGTAACGTTTTCGTCCGAACTCGGAATGACCTCGTTCTTTCTGAATTCTCTTCCTCTTTGAGTTTTCTTCAAAATGGTGACGACAAATCCTGATTTTGGATGATTTAAGCTTGGTCATTGTCTTGTCTCTTGTTTTTTGAGTGTTTTGCTCCGTTTCGTCGCACTTGTTCCACTTCTCTTGGACTTGGGAACTTGGATTCTTTAAGTACTTCTCTTCTAAGCTCATTTGTATTTTTTTGGAGATGATTTTGCAGTATTCATCTTTATTGGTTTTATATATTGCAAATTGTTATGCGATATTGTTTGTTTACGTCCGTGAACCATGATTGTGCCATATAAGCCCAAAAGTTAGGTCTTATCATATGTCTTTATGCAAATATTGATGGAGGATAGAATGAACTTTTGACTCCAAAGATTAAGTCTACTATATGTCATTGTGATAATAGTGACGACAGATAGAATTAATCTTTGATTATTCCACAGTCCCTGATCCACATCTTTGTAAAAATACTGTGTTGCTTCGTAAGTTTTCTTATGTTGAGCATGACCAATTGAATTAATCAGTTCCTTTGTGGTTAGTTCAATCGATATTTTTGGATACAAATTCATGTTTCATGTGATTTTTTAATGTCCAAAGAAATCCTTCTTTTTCTGTAAAAGTAAGGTCGCTCTTGTTGTTCTTTCGGGAATTACATTTTATGGGGGAGAGTTCTTAATTGAACTTGTTCTTAATTGACAAATCTTTGTGGGGAGTGCGGTCGTGGAATATTGCGAGAGTTCTCTTGTATCTCTATTAATCCCTTGATGAATGCATTTATTTTCGGATATATGATTGCATCTAAACAAAGTTGTTATGTTTTCTTTTGGTTATGAAGAATCTCCATGAGAATTTCATAAGGATCCCACTGGTTTTCGTACCTTTGCCAATTTACATTGACAAAAACTTGAGAAAGATTTGTTTTTTTATTTTCCTATAGTACTTATAATGATCCGCGTACCTTGCTTATCGTACATTTCTACGTAACTTAATGTGTGTTTAAGGTTCTTATATGTTTAGTTTTGAAAATAGTAGTTCGGGATGTTTGGACTTCATGGTACACATACCAGGTATGCATACCATCATCTAAAATCAAAATCCAGGGATTTTAGTATGCACACCGTTTTCATACTTCTCCAGGTCAAGAAATTTCGTTTGCAAAACGGTATGCATACTGGCCCGTTGACGTCGATTTTCGGTAAAACTTGTTTTGGGTGTAACGTTTTCGTCCGAACTCGGAATGACCTCGTTCTTTCTGAATTCTCTTCCTCTTTGAGTTTTCTTCAAAATGGTGACGACAAATCCTGATTTTGGATGATTTAAGCTTGGTCATTTTCTTGTCTCTTGTTTTTTGAGTGTTTTGCTTCGTTTCGTCGCACTTGTTCCACTTCTCTTGGACTTGGGAACTTGGATTCTTTAAGTACTTCTCTTCTAAGCTCATTTGTATTTTTTTGGAGATGATTTTGCAGTATTCATCTTTATTGGTTTTATATATTGCAAATTGTTATGCGATATTGTTTGTTTACGTCCGTGAACCATGATTGTGCCATATAAGCCCAAAAGTTAGGTCTTATCATATGTCTTTATGCAAATATTGATGGAGGATAGAATGAACTTTTGACTCCAAAGATTAAGTCTACTATATGTCATTGTGATAATAGTGACGACAGATAGAATTAATCTTTGATTATTCCACAGTCCCTGATCCACATCTTTGTAAAAATATTGTGTTGCTTCGTAAGTTTTCTTATGTTGAGCATGACCAATTGAATTAATCAGTTCCTTTGTGGTTAGTTCAATCGATATTTTTGGATACAAATTCATGTTTCATGTGATTTTTTAATGTCCAAAGAAATCCTTCTTTTTCTGTAAAAGTAAGGTCGCTCTTGTTGTTCTTTCGGGAATTACATTTTATGGGGGAGAGTTCTTAATTGAACTTGTTCTTAATTGACAAATCTTTGTGGGGAGTGCGGCCGTGGAATATTGCGAGAGTTCTCTTGTATCTCTATTAATCCCTTGATGAATGCATTTATTTTCGGATATATGATTGCATCTAAACAAAGTTGTTATGTTTTCTTTTGGTTATGAAGAATCTCCATGAGAATTTCATAAGGATCCCACTGGTTTTCGTACCTTTGCCAATTTACATTGACAAAAACTTGAGAAAGATTTGTTTTTTTATTTTCCTATAGTACTTATAATGATCCGCGTACCTTGCTTATCGTACATTTCTACGTAACTTAATGTGTGTTTAAGGTTCTTATATGTTTAGTTTTGAAAATAGTAGTTCGGGATGTTTGGACTTCATGGTACACATACCAGGTATGCATACCATCATCTAAAATCAAAATCCAGGGATTTTAGTATGCACACCGTTTTCATACTTCTCCAGGTCAAGAAATTTCGTTTGCAAAACGGTATGCATACTGGCCCGTTGACGTCGATTTTCGGTAAAACTTGTTTTGGGTGTAACGTTTTCGTCCGAACTCGGAATGACCTCGTTCTTTCTGAATTCTCTTCCTCTTTGAGTTTTCTTCAAAATGGTGACGACAAATCCTGATTTTGGATGATTTAAGCTTGGTCATTTTCTTGTCTCTTGTTTTTTGAGTGTTTTGCTCCGTTTCGTCGCACTTGTTCCACTTCTCTTGGACTTGGGAACTTGGATTCTTTAAGTACTTCTCTTCTAAGCTCATTTGTATTTTTTTGGAGATGATTTTGCAGTATTCATATTTATTGGTTTTATATATTGCAAATTGTTATGTGATATTGTTTGTTTACGTCCGTGAACCATGATTGTGCCATATAAGCCCAAAAGTTAGGTCTTATCATATGTCTTTATGCAAATATTGATGGAGGATAGAATGAACTTTTGACTCCAAAGATTAAGTCTACTATATGTCATTGTGATAATAGTGACGACAGATAGAATTAATCTTTGATTATTCCACAGTCCCTGATCCACATCTTTGTAAAAATACTGTGTTGCTTCGTAAGTTTTCTTATGTTGAGCATGACCAATTGAATTAATCAGTTCCTTTGTGGTTAGTTCAATCGATATTTTTGGATACAAATTCATGTTTCATGTGATTTTTTAATGTCCAAAGAAATCCTTCTTTTTCTGTAAAAGTAAGGTCGCTCTTGTTGTTCTTTCGGGAATTACATTTTATGGGGGAGAGTTCTTAATTGAACTTGTTCTTAATTGACAAATCTTTGTGGGGAGTGCGGCCGTGGAATATTGCGAGAGTTCTCTTGTATCTCTATTAATCCCTTGATGAATGCATTTATTTTCGGATATATGATTGCATCTAAACAAAGTTGTTATGTTTTCTTTTGGTTATGAAGAATCTCCATGAGAATTTCATAAGGATCCTACTGGTTTTCGTACCTTTGCCAATTTACATTGACAAAAACTTGAGAAAGATTTGTTTTTTTATTTTCCTATAGTACTTATAATGATCCGCGTACCTTGCTTATCGTACATTTCTACGTAACTTAATGTGTGTTTAAGGTTCTTATATGTTTAGTTTTGAAAATAGTAGTTCGGGATGTTTGGACTTCATGGTACACATACCAGGTATGCATACCATCATCTAAAATCAAAATCCAGGGATTTTAGTATGCACACCGTTTTCATACTTCTCCAGGTCAAGAAATTTCGTTTGCAAAACGGTATGCATACTGGCCCGTTGACGTCGATTTTCGGTAAAACTTGTTTTGGGTGTAACGTTTTCGTCCGAACTCGGAATGCCCTCGTTCTTTCTGAATTCTCTTCCTCTTTGAGTTTTCTTCAAAATGGTGACGACAAATCCTGATTTTGGATGAATTAAGCTTGGTCATTTTCTTGTCTCTTGTTTTTTGAGTGTTTTGCTCCGTTTCGTCGCACTTGTTCCACTTCTCTTGGACTTGGGAACTTGAATTCTTTAAGTACTTATCTTCTAAGCTCATTTGTATTTTTTTGGAGATGATTTTGCAGTATTAATCTTTATTGGTTTTATATATTGCAAATTGTTATGGGATAATGTTTGTTTACGTCCGTGAACCATGATTGTGCCATATAAGCCCAAAAGTTAGGTCTTATCATATGTTTTTATGCAAATATTGATGGAGGATAGAATGAACTTTTGACTCCAAAGATTAAGTATACTATATGTCATTGTAAAAATAGTGACGAAAGATAGAATTAATCATTAATTATTCCACAGTCCCTGATCCACATCTTTGTGAAAATACTGTGTTGCTTCGTAAGTTTTCTTATGTTGAGCATGACCAATTGAATTAACCAGTTCCTTTGTGGTTAGTTCAATCGAGATTTTTGGATACAAATTCATGTTTCATGTGATTTGTTAATGTCCAAAGAAATCCTTCTTTTCCTGTAAAAGTAAGGTCGCTCTTGTTGTTCTTTCGGGAAAGTCATTTTATGGGGGAGAGTTTTTAATTGAACTTGTTCTGAATTGACAAATCTTTGTGGGGAGTGCGGCCGTGGAATATTGAGGGAGTTCTCTTGTATCTCTATTAATCCCTTGATGAATGCATTTATTTTCGGATATATGATTGCATCTAAACAAAGTTGATATGTTTTCTTTTGGTCATGAAGAATATCCATGAGAATTTCATAAGGATCCCACTAGTTTTCGTACCTTTGCAAATTTACATTGACAAAAACTTGAGAAATATTTGTGTTTTTATTTGCCTAGAGTACTTATAATGATCCGCGTACCTTGCTTATCGTACATTTCTACGTAACTTAATATGTGTTTAAGGTTCTTATATGTTTAGTTTTGAAAATAGTAGTTCGGGATGTTTGGACTTCATGGTACACATACCAGGTATGCATACCATCATCTAAAATCAAAATCCATGGATTTTAGTATGCACGCCGTTTTCATACTTCTCCAGGTCAAGAAATTTCGTTTGCAAAACGGTCTGCATACTGGCCCGTTGACGTTGATTTTCGGTAAAACTTGTTTTGGGGGTAACGTTATCGTCCGAACTCGGAATGACCTCGTTCTTTCTGAATTCTCTTCCTCTTTGAGTTTTCTTGAAATTGGTGACGAGAAATCCTGATTTTGGATGAGTTAAGCTTGGTTATTTTCTTGTCTCTTGTTTTTGAGTGTTTTGCTCCGTTTCGTCGCACTTGTTCCACTTCTCTTGGACTTGGGAACTTGGATTCTTTAAGTACTTCTCTTCTAAGCTCATTTGTATTTTTGGGAGATGATTTTGCAATATTCATCTTTATTGGTTTTATATATTGCAAATTTTTATGCGATAATGTTTGTTTACGTCCGTGAACCATGATTGTGCCATATATGCCCAAAAGTTAGGTCTTATCATATGTCTTTATGCAAATATTGATGGAGGATAGAATGAACTTTTAACTCCAAAGATTAAGTCTACTATATGTCATTGTGATAATAGTGACGACAGATAGAATTAATCTTTGATTATTCCACAGTCCCTGATCCACATCTTTGTGAAAATACTGTGTTGCTTCGTAAGTTTTCTTATGTTGAGCATGACCAATTGAATTAATCAGTTCCTTTTTGGTTAGTTCAATCGAGATTTTTGGATACAAATTCATGTTTCATGTGATTTTTTAATGTCCAAAGAAATCCTTCTTTTCCTGTAAAAGTAAGGTCGCTCTTGTTGTTCTTTCGGGAATGTCATTTTATGGGGGAGAGTTTTTAATTGAACTTGTTCTTAATTGACAAATCTTTGTGGGGAGTGCGGCCGTGGAATATTGAGGGAGTTCTCTTGTATCTCTATTAATCCCTTGATGAATGCATTTATTTTCGGATATATGATTGCATCTAAACAAAGTTGATATGTTTTCTTTTGGTCATGAAGAATATCCATGAGAATTTCATAAGGATCCCACTAGTTTTCGTACCTTTGCAAATTTACATTGACAAAAACTTGAGAAAGATTTGTGTTTTTATTTGCCTAGAGTACTTATAATGATCCGCGTACCTTGCTTATCGTACATTTCTACGTAACTTAATATGTGTTTAAGGTTCTTATATGTTTAGTTTTGAAAATAGTAGTTCGGGATGTTTGGACTTCATGGTACACATACCAGGTATGCATACCATCATCTAAAATCAAAATCCAGGGATTTTAGTATGCACGCCGTTTTCATACTTCTCCAGGTCAAGAAATTTCGTTTGCAAAACGGTCTGCATACTGGCCCGTTGACGTTGATTTTCGGTAAAACTTGTTTTGGGGGTAACGTTATCGTCCGAACTCGGAATGACCTCGTTCTTTCTGAATTCTCTTCCTCTTTGAGTTTTCTTGAAATTGGTGACGAGAAATCCTGATTTTGGATGAGTTAAGCTTGGTTATTTTCTTGTCTCTTGTTTTTGAGTGTTTTGCTCCGTTTCGTCGCTCTTGTTCCACTTCTCTTGGACTTGGGAACTTGGATTCTTTAAGTACTTCTCTTCTAAGCTCATTGTATTTTTGGGAGATGATTTTGCAATATTCATCTTTATTGGTTTTATATATTGCAAATTTTTATGCGATAATGTTTGTTTACGTCCGTGAACCATGATTGTGCCATATATGCCCAAAAGTTAGGTCTTATCATATGTCTTTATGCAAATATTGATGGAGGATATAATGAACTTTTAACTCCAAAGATTAAGTCTACTATATGTCATTGTGATAATAGTGACGACAGATAGAATTAATCTTTGATTATTCCACAGTCCCTGATCCACATCTTTGTGAAAATACTGTGTTGCTTCGTAAGTTTTCTTATGTTGAGCATGACCAATTGAATTAATCAGTTCCTTTTTGGTTAGTTCAATCGAGATTTTTGGATACAAATTCATGTTTCATGTGATTTTTTAATGTCCAAAGAAATCCTTCTTTTTCTGTAAAAGTAAGGTCGCTCTTGTTGTTCTTTCGGGAATTACATTTTATGGGGGAGAGTTCTTAATTGAACTTGTTCTTAATTGACAAATCTTTGTGGGGAGTGCGGCCGTGGAATATTGCGAGAGTTCTCTTGTATCTCTATTAATCCCTTGATGAATGCATCTATTTTCGGATATATGATTGCATCTAAACAAAGTTGTTATGTTTTCTTTTGGTCATGAAGAATCTCCATGAGAATTTCATAAGGATCCCACTAGTTTTCGTACCTTTGCCAATTTACATTGACAAAAACTTGAGAAAGATTTGTTTTTTTATTTGCCTAGAGTACTTATAATGATCCGCGTACCTTGCTTATCGTACATTTCTACGTAACTTAATCTGTGTTTAAGGTTCTTATATGTTTAGTTTTGAAAATAGTAGTTCGGGATGTTTGGACTTCATGGTACACATACCAGGTATGCATACCATCATCTAAAATCAAAATCCAGGGATTTTAGTATGCACACCGTTTTCATACTTCTCCAGGTCAAGAAATTTCGTTTGCAAAACGGTATGCATACTGGCCCGTTGACGTCGATTTTCGTTAAAACTTGTTTTGGGTGTAACGTCTTCGTCCGAACTCGTAATGACCTCGTTCTTTCTGAATTCTCTTCCTCTTTGAGTTTTCTTCAAAATGGTGACGAGAAATCCTGATTTTGGATGAGTTAAGCTTGGTCATTTTCTTGTCTCTTGTTTTTTGAGTGTTTTGCTCCGTTTCGTCGCACTTGTTCCACTTCTCTTGGACTTGGGAACTTGAATTCTTTAAGTACTTCTATTCTAAGCTCATTTGTATTTTTTGGGAGATGATTTTGCAGTATTAATCTTTATTGGTTTTATATATTGCAAATTGTTATGGGACAATGCTTGTTTACGTCCGTGAACCATGATTGTGCCATATAAGCCCAAAAGTTAGGTCTTATCATATGTTTTTATGCAAATATTGATGGAGGATAGAATTAACTTTTGACTCCAAAGATTAAGTATACTATATGTCATTGTGAAAATAGTGACGAAAGATAGAATTAATCTTTGATTATTCCACAGTCCCTGATCCACATCTTTGTGAAAATCCTGTGTTGCTTCGTAAGTTTTCTTATGTTGAGCATGACCAATTGAATTAATCATTTCCTTTGTGGTTAGTTCAATCGAGATTTTTGGATACAAATTCATGTTTCATGTGATTTGTTAATGTCCAAAGAAATTCTTCTTTTCCTGTAAAAGTAAGGTCGCTCTTGTTGTTCTTTCGGGAATTACATTTTATGGGGGAGAGTTCTTAATTGAACTTGTTCTTGATTGACAAATCTTTGTGGGGAGTGCGGCCGTGGAATATTGCGGGAGTTCTCTTGTGTCTCTATTAATCCCTTGATGAATGCATTTATTTTCGGATATATGATTGCATCTAAACAAAGTTGATATGTTTTCTTTTGGTCATGAAGAATCTCCATGAGAATTTCATAAGGATCCCACTAGTTTTCGTACCTTTTCCAATTTACATTGACAAAAACTTGAGCAAGATTTGTGTTTTTATTTTCCTAGAGTACTTATAATGATCCATGTACCTTGCTTATCGTACATTTCTACGTAACTTGATCTGTGTTTAAGGTTCTTATATGTTTAGTTTTAAAAATAGTAGTTCGGGATGTTTGGACTTCATGGTACACATACCAGGTATGCATACCATCATCTAAAATCAAAATCCAGGGATTTTAGTATGCACACCGTTTTCATACTTCTCCAGGTCAAGAAATTTCGTTTGCAAAACGGTATGCATACTGGCCCGTTGACGTCGATTTTCGGTAAAACTTGTTTTGGGTGTAACGTTTTCGTCCGAACTCGGAATGACCTCGTTCTTTCTGAATTCTCTTCCTCTTTGAGTTTTCTTCAAAATGGTGACGACAAATCCTGATTTTGGATGATTTAAGCTTGGTCATTGTCTTGTCTCTTGTTTTTTGAGTGTTTTGCTCCGTTTCGTCGCACTTGTTCCACTTCTCTTGGACTTGGGAACTTGGATTCTTTAAGTACTTCTCTTCTAAGCTCATTTGTATTTTTTTGGAGATGATTTTGCAGTATTCATATTTATTGGTTTTATATATTGCAAATTGTTATGTGATATTGTTTGTTTACGTCCGTGAACCATGATTGTGCCATATAAGCCCAAAAGTTAGGTCTTATCATATGTCTTTATGCAAATATTGATGGAGGATAGAATGAACTTTTGACTCCAAAGATTAAGTCTACTATATGTCATTGTGATAATAGTGACGACAGATAGAATTAATCTTTGATTATTCCACAGTCCCTGATCCACATCTTTGTAAAAATACTGTGTTGCTTCGTAAGTTTTCTTATGTTGAGCATGACCAATTGAATTAATCAGTTCCTTTGTGGTTAGTTCAATCGATATTTTTGGATACAAATTCATGTTTCATGTGATTTTTTAATGTCCAAAGAAATCCTTCTTTTTCTGTAAAAGTAAGGTCGCTCTTGTTGTTCTTTCGGGAATTACATTTTATGGGGGAGAGTTCTTAATTGAACTTGTTCTTAATTGACAAATCTTTGTGGGGAGTGCGGCCGTGGAATATTGCGGGAGTTCTCTTGTATCTATGTTATTCCCTTGATGAATGCATTTATTTTCGGATATATGATTGCATCTAAACAAAGTTGATATGTTTTCTTTTGGTCATGAAGAATCTCCATGAGAATTTCATAAGGATCCCACTAGTTTTCGTACCTTTTCCAATTTACATTGACAAAAACTTGAGCAAGATTTGTGTTTTTATTTTCCTAGAGTACTTATAATGATCCATGTACCTTGCTTATCGTACATTTCTACGTAACTTGATCTGTGTTTAAGGTTCTTATATGTTTAGTTTTAAAAATAGTAGTTCGGGATGTTTGGACTTCATGGTACACATACCAGGTATGCATACCATCATCTAAAATCAAAATCCAGGGATTTTAGTATGCACACCGTTTTCATACTTCTCTAGGTCAAGAAATTTCGTTTGCAAAACGGTATGCATACTGGCCCGTTGACGTCGATTTTCGGTAAAACTTATTTTGGGGGTAACGTCTTCGTCCGAACTCGGAATGACCTCGTTCTTTCTGAATTCTCTTCCTCTTTGAGTTTTCTTCAAAATGGTGACGAGAAATCCTGATTTTGGATGAGTTAAGCTTGGTTATTTTCTTGTCTCTTGTTTTTGAGTGTTTTGCTCCGTTTCGTCGCACTTGTTCCACTTCTCTTGGACTTGGGAACTTGGATTCTTTAAGTACTTCTCTTCTAAGCTCATTTGTATTTTTGGGAGATGATTTTGCAATATTCATCTTTATTGGTTTTATATATTGCAAATTTTTATGCGATAATGTTTGTTTACGTCCGTGAACCATGATTGTGCCATATATGCCCAAAAGTTAGGTCTTATCATATGTCTTTATGCAAATATTGATGGAGGATATAATGAACTTTTAACTCCAAAGATTAAGTCTACTATATGTCATTGTGATAATAGTGACGACAGATAGAATTAATCTTTGATTATTCCACAGTCCCTGATCCACATCTTTGTGAAAATACTGTGTTGCTTCGTAAGTTTTCTTATGTTGAGCATGACCAATTGAATTAATCAGTTCCTTTTTGGTTAGTTCAATCGAGATTTTTGGATACAAATTCATGTTTCATGTGATTTTTTAATGTCCAAAGAAATCCTTCTTTTTCTGTAAAAGTAAGGTCGCTCTTGTTGTTCTTTCGGGAATTACATTTTATGGGGGAGAGTTCTTAATTGAACTTGTTCTTAATTGACAAATCTTTGTGGGGAGTGCGGCCGTGGAATATTGCGAGAGTTCTCTTGTATCTCTATTAATCCCTTGATGAATGCATCTATTTTCGGATATATGATTGCATCTAAACAAAGTTGTTATGTTTTCTTTTGGTCATGAAGAATCTCCATGAGAATTTCATAAGGATCCCACTAGTTTTCGTACCTTTGCCAATTTACATTGACAAAAACTTGAGAAAGATTTGTTTTTTTATTTGCCTAGAGTACTTATAATGATCCGCGTACCTTGCTTATCGTACATTTCTACGTAACTTAATCTGTGTTTAAGGTTCTTATATGTTTAGTTTTGAAAATAGTAGTTCGGGATGTTTGGACTTCATGGTACACATACCAGGTATGCATACCATCATCTAAAATCAAAATCCAGGGATTTTAGTATGCACACCGTTTTCATACTTCTCCAGGTCAAGAAATTTCGTTTGCAAAACGGTATGCATACTGGCCCGTTGACGTCGATTTTCGTTAAAACTTGTTTTGGGTGTAACGTCTTCGTCCGAACTCGTAATGACCTCGTTCTTTCTGAATTCTCTTCCTCTTTGAGTTTTCTTCAAAATGGTGACGAGAAATCCTGATTTTGGATGAGTTAAGCTTGGTCATTTTCTTGTCTCTTGTTTTTTGAGTGTTTTGCTCCGTTTCGTCGCACTTGTTCCACTTCTCTTGGACTTGGGAACTTGAATTCTTTAAGTACTTCTATTCTAAGCTCATTTGTATTTTTTGGGAGATGATTTTGCAGTATTAATCTTTATTGGTTTTATATATTGCAAATTGTTATGGGACAATGCTTGTTTACGTCCGTGAACCATGATTGTGCCATATAAGCCCAAAAGTTAGGTCTTATCATATGTTTTTATGCAAATATTGATGGAGGATAGAATTAACTTTTGACTCCAAAGATTAAGTATACTATATGTCATTGTGAAAATAGTGACGAAAGATAGAATTAATCTTTGATTATTCCACAGTCCCTGATCCACATCTTTGTGAAAATCCTGTGTTGCTTCGTAAGTTTTCTTATGTTGAGCATGACCAATTGAATTAATCATTTCCTTTGTGGTTAGTTCAATCGAGATTTTTGGATACAAATTCATGTTTCATGTGATTTGTTAATGTCCAAAGAAATTCTTCTTTTCCTGTAAAAGTAAGGTAGCTCTTGTTGTTCTTTCGGGAATTACATTTTATGGGGGAGAGTTCTTAATTGAACTTGTTCTTAATTGACAAATCTTTGTGGGGAGTGCGGCCGTGGAATATTGCGGGAGTTCTCTTGTATCTCTGTTATTCCCTTGATGAATGCATTTATTTTCGGATTTATGATTGCATCTAAACAAAGTTGATATGTTTTCTTTTGGTCATGAAGAATCTCCATGAGAATTTCATAAGGATCCCACTAGTTTTCGTACCTTTGCCAATTTACATTGACAAAAACTTGAGAAGGATTTGTGTTTTTATTTGCCTAGAGTACTTATAATGATCCGCTTACCTTGCTTATCGTACATTTCTACGTAACTTAATCTGTGTTTAAGGTTCTTATATGTTTAGTTTTGAAAATAGTAGTTCGGGATGTTTGGACTTCATGGTACACATACCAGGTATGCATACCATCATCTAAAATCAAAATCCAGGGATTTTAGTATGCACACCGTTTTCATACTTCTCCAGGTCAAGAAATTTCGTTTGCAAAACGGTATGCATACTGGCCCGTTGACGTTGATTTTCGGTAAAACTTGTTTTGGGTGTAACGTCTTCGTCCGAATTCGGAATGACCTCGTTCTTTCTGAATTCTCTTCCTCTTTGAGTTTTCTTCAAAATGGTGACGAGAAATCCTGATTTTGGATGAGTTAAGCTTGGTTATTTTCTTGTCTCTTGTTTTTGGGTGTTTTGCTCCGTTTCGTCGCACTTGTTCCACTTCTCTTGGACTTGGGAACTTGGATTCTTTAAGTACTTCTGTTATAAGCTTATTTGTATTTTTGGGAGATGATTTTGCAGTATTCATCTTTATTGGTTTTATATATTCCAAATTGTTATGCGATAATGTTTGTTTACGTCCGTGAACCATGATTGTGCCATATATGCCCAAAAGTTAGGTCTTATCATATGTCTTTATGCAAATATTGATGGAGGATAGAATGAACTTTTGAATCCAAAGATTAAGTCTATTATATGTCATTATGAAAATAGTGACGAAAGATAGAATTAATCTTTGATTATTCCACAGTCCCTGATCCACATCTTTGTGAAAATATTGTGTTGCTTCGTAAGTTTTCTTATGTTGAGCATGACCAATTGAATTAATCAGCTCCTTTGTGGTTAGTTCAATCGAAATTTTTGGATACAAATTCATGTTTCATGTGATTTGTTAATGTCCAAAGAAATCCTTCTTTTTCTGTAAAAGTAAGGTCGCTCTTGTTGTTCTTTCGGGAATTACATTTTATGGGGGAGAGTTCTTAATTGAACTTGTTCTTAATTGACAAATCTTTGTGGGGAGTGCGGCCGTGGAATATTGCGGGAGTTCTCTTGTATCTATGTTATTCCCTTGATGAATGCATTTATTTTCGGATATATGATTGCATCTAAACAAAGTTGATATGTTTTCTTTTGGTCATGAAGAATCTCCATGAGAATTTCATAAGGATCCCACTAGTTTTCGTACCTTTGCCAATTTACATTGACAAAAACTTGAGAAGGATTTGTGTTTTTATTTGCCTAGAGTACTTATAATGATCCGCGTACCTTGCTTATCGTACATTTCTACGTAACTTAATCTGTGTTTATGGTTCTTATATGTTTAGTTTTGAAAATAGTAGTTAGGGATGTTTGGACTTCATGGTACACATACCAGGTATGCATACCATCATCTAAATTCAAAATCCAGGGATTTTAGTATGCACACCGTTATCATACTTCTCCAGGTCAAGAAATTTCGTTTGCAAAACGGTATGCATACTGGCCCGTTGACGTTGATTTTCGGTAAAACTTGTTTTGGGTGTAACGTCTTCGTCCGAACTCGGAATGACCTCGTTATTTCTGAGTTCTCTTGTTCTTTGAGTTTTCTTCAAAATGGTGACGAGAAATCCTGATTTTGGATGAGTTAAGCTTGGTTATTTTCATGACTCTTGTTTTTGAGTGTTTTGCTCCGTTTCGTCGCACTTGTTCCACTTCTCTTGGACTTGGGAACTTGGATTCTTTAAGTACTTCTCTTCTAAGCTCATTTGTATTTTTTGGGAGATGATTTTGCAGTATTAATCTTTATTGGTTTTATATATTGCAAATTGTTATGGGATAATGTTTGTTTACGTCCGGGAACCATGATTGTCCCATATAATCAAAATTCAAAAAAAATTAAAAAATTGAAAAAAATCATAAAAAATGGAGCTCATTTACCTTGAAATGTTGACTCTTGTGCAAATATGTATTTTTATTAGGAGTCTTAGTCTAGATATTTAGGCACCCTGATTCTAGCACAATTCACATAGTGATAAGAAATTTGCACGCGCACGATCTACCAATACATGTATGGCCTCGATCTTCAAGGTGTTTGATAGGAAGTTACGATTTCCAATCACTTTAGAATACTGAACGAAACTTGACTAGCTTGTTCTTTGGTTGGTTGGGATAGAAGGTAGAGGTTACATTAAGAAAGACAACCATCGAATTTAACTGGGTGCATCAAAAAGGGCTACCTCTTGCAAAGTGTCATGTAATCTTTTGTTTCTTTTTGTTATTTATCAAAAGTGTTTCCGTATTCAAAAAAAAAAAAAAAAAAAAAAAAAAAAAAAAA